>NC_092375.1:70557177-70869210 GCF_030028105.1 Mobula birostris | reverse complement strand
CTTCTGTGACTCAAAGGGAATGGGGAAGAGGAGGCATGCTGTGGTGATAGGGGATTTGTTAGTTAGGGGAAGGTACAGAAGGTTCTGTGGGCGAGAACACGATTCCGGATGGTACGTTGCCTCCTGGGTGCCAGGGTCCGGGATATCTCAGATCAAGTCCTAAACATTTTTAAGTGCCAGAAGTTGTGGTCCGTGTGGGTTCCAATGACATGGGTAGGACAAGTGACGAAGATCTGCATAGGGAGTTAGGTGCTAAGTTAAAGGGCAGGATCTCCAGGGTTGTGATCTCAGGCTTGCTAGCTGTGCCACGTGCTAGTGAGGCCAGAAATAGGAAGATTATTCAGTTTAATATGTGTAGGAAGGAGGGCATACAATTTTTGGATCACTGGCTCTCTTCCAGGTAAGGTGGGATCTGTACTGAACAGATGGTTTGCACCTGAACTGGAGGGGAATTAATATCCTAGTGGGAAGGTTTGTTAATGTTAATGCTACATGGTGGGGTTTAAACTAGAGTTGCAGGGGGATGGGAACGAGAGTGTCAGAACAGTTAGTGGAGAGGTTGTGGAGGCAGATGTTAGTAAGCCCTCGGACAAAGTTAGAATTCAAAAGGTTGAGCATGATGTGACTAGTGTCCTGAGCTGCGTATATTTCAATGCAAGAAATATTGTAGGAAAGGTCGATAATAGTGCTGAAGATAAGGTAGCTGGTTTACAAAAAGAGGCAATGTGTAGTGAGGAGAGGCTGTTGATAGGGCAAAATTTCAGTCAACAGGATGAGTTGCAACATATAAGGCAGACAAAATCAAAAAGGGTGAATACAGGACTGGAAGTGTTGTATTTGAATGCATGCAATACGTGGAATAAGGTAGATGAACTTGCAGCACAATTGCAGATTGCTGAATGATGTGGTAGGCATCACTGAATCATGGCTGAAAGAAGATTACAGCTGGGAACTTAATGTCCAAGGGTGTATACTGTATCGAAAGGGCAGGCAGGAAGGTGGAGAGGGTGGCATTGCTCTGTTGGTAAAAAATGAAATTAAATCATTAGAAAGAGGTGGCAAAGGTTCAGAAGGTGTTGAACCATTGTGGATAGAGCTAAGGAACTGCAAGGGTAAAAAGACCCTGACGGGAGTTGTATACAGACCCCCAAACAGTAGTAAGTACGTGGCCTACTTACAAACGGGAGACAGAAAGTACATGCCAAAAGGGCAATGTTACAATAGTCATGGGGGCTTCAGTATGCAGGTAGATTGGGAAAATCCTGTTGGTGCTGGAATACAGGAAGCGGAAAGGGGGAATTTCTATGAAATTGCTTTTTAGAACAGTTCATGGTTGAGCCCACTAGGGGATCAGCTATTCTGGATTGGGTGTTGTGCAATGAACCAGAATTGATTAGAGAGCTTAAGGTAAAAGAACCCCTAGGGGAAAGTGATCATAATATGATCAAATTCACCCTGAAATTTGAGAAGGAGAAGCTAAAGTCTGATGTATCAGTATTACAGTGGAGTAAAGGGAATTACAGAGACAAGAGAGAGGATTTGGCCAGAATTGATTGGAAAAAAACATTGGCAGGGATGATGGCAGATCAGCAATATCTGGAATTTCTGGAAGCAATTCAGAAGGCACAGGATATATACATTCCAAAGCGGAAGAAGTATTCTAAAGAAAAGATGACACAACTGTGACTAACAAGAGAAGTCAAAGCCAACATAAGCCATAGAGAGGGCATATAATAAAGCAAAACGTAGTGGGAAGTTAGCGGATTGGGTAGGTTTTAAAAACCAACAGAAGGCAACTAAAAAAGGTATAAGATAAAGATGGAATAGAACGTAAGCTAGCCGATAATATTAAAGAGGACACTAAAAGTTTCTCCAAATAAATAAAGTGTAAAAGAGAGGCGAGAGTGGGTATTGGACTGCTAGAAAACAATGCTGAAGAGGTAGTAATGGGGGAGAATAAAATGGGGGACAAACTGTATAAGTATTTTACATCACTCTTCAAGATGGAAGACACTAGCAGTATGGTGGAAGTTCCAGGTGTCCGGGTCATGAAATGTATGAAGTTACCATAACTAGACAGAAGGTTCTTGGGAAACTGAAAGGTCTGAAGGTAGATAAGTCACCTGGACCAGATGATGTACATCCCAGAGTTCTGAAAGAGGTGGCTGAAAAGATCGTGGAAGCTTTAGTAATCATCCTTAAAGAATCACTTGATTCTGGAAAGGTTCTGGAAAACTGGAAAAGTGCAGATGTCACTCCACTCTTCAAGAAGGGAGAGAGGCAGAAGACAGGAAATTGTAGGCCACTTAATCAGTCCTCAGTGGCTGGGAAGATGTTGGAGTCAAGCATTAGGATACTTGGAGGCAGATAATAAAGTAGACCATAGTTAGCATGGGTCCCACAAGGGAAAATCTTACCTGACAAATCTGTTGGAATTCTTTGAAGAAATTACAAGGAGGATAGACAATGGAGAATCAGTTGATGTGTACTTGGATTTTCAGAAGGCCTTTGACACAAGGTGCCACAAATGAGGCTGCCTTAACAATCTACAATCCCATACCAGTACAGGAAATATTTGAGCATGGATAAAGCAGTGGCTGATTGGCAGGAGGCAAAGAGTGGGATTAAAGGAAACCTTTTCTGGCTGGTTGCCGGTGACTAGTGGTGTAATTGGGGTCTGTGTTGGGACCAATTCTTTTTACGTTATCTGTCAATGATTTGGATGATGGAATTGATGGCTTTTTTTGCAAGGTTTGCAGACGATATAAAGATAGGTGGAGAGGCAGGTAGTCTTGAGAAAATAGAGATGCAACAGAAGGACTTATACAGTTTAGGAGAATGGGGAATGAAATGACAGATGGAATTCAGTGTCAGGAAGTGCATGATCATGCAATTTAGTAGAAGAAATGAAAGGGTTGACTATTTTTTTAAATGGAGAGAAAATACAAAAAACTGAGGTGCAAAGGGAAAAGGGAGTCCTTAATTTGCAGGTTGAGTCTGATGAGTGAGGCAGATACAATGTTAGCATTCATTTCAAGAGGACTAGAATAAAAAAGCAAGGATGTAATGTTGAGAGGAGACTTTATAACGCACTGGTGAGGCAGCACCTGGAGTGTTGAAAGCAGTTTTGGGCCTGTTATCTTAGAAAGAATGTGCTGAAACTGGGGAGGGTTCAAAGGAGGTTCATGAAAATGATTCCAGGATTGAATGGCTTGTCATATGAACAGCGTTCGATGGCTCTGGCCCTGTATTTGCTGGAATACAGAAGAATGAAGGATGACCTCATTGAGACCTATTGAATGGTGATAGGCCTTGATAGAGAGGGAGTGGAGAGGATGTTTCCTACGGTGGGGGAGTCAAAGACCAGAGGACACAACTTCAGAATAGAGGGGTGTCCTTTCGGAAGGGAGATGAAGAGGAATTTCTTTAGTCAGAGAGTGGTGGATCTGTGGAATTCTTTGTCACAGGCATCTGTGGAGGCCAAATCTTTATGTATATTTAAGGCAGAGGTTGATAGATTTTTGATTGGTCAGAACATGAAGAGATATGGGGAAAAGGAAGGAGATTGGGGCTGAGAAGAAAATTGGATCAGCCATAATAAAATGGAGGAGCAGACTTGATGGACCAAATGGCCTAATTCTCCTCCTATATCTTATGGTCTTTATGGATAGCATTGTACTGCTGCCACATTGTTAACAAGTTTCACGGTATATGCCAGTGATATTAAACCCAATTCTGATTCCTCCGTTTCAGTATAATTCTATCTCCTCTATTTAAATGTTTGACTTACCACCATTTAACTTCATCAATACTATTCATCTCAATCACTTCTTATAATTGCATTCACTACTCCTTGGATAAGATGGTTCTTCCGAATTTTCTACTGGATGTCTGGTTGACTATATTTGCCCTTTTCCTGGATATATTCCCTCCATCTCCTCACTATCAAGGTTTTTTAGTTTTAAAGAGCACTTTAAAGGTCAACTTTCAATAATATTTTTCTGAAGAGTAAAGAAATTCAGTCTGTTCATCTTCTCTGATACAGTGGCATGCAAAGGTTTGGGCACCCCGGGTCAAAATTTCTGTTACTGTGAATAGCTAAGTGAGTAAAAGATGACCTGATTTCCAAAAGGCATAAAGTTAAAGATGGCACATTTCTTTAATATTTTAAGCAAGAAAACTTTTTAATTTCCATCTTTTACAGTTTCAAAATAACAAAAAAGGAAAAGAGCCCGAAGCAAAAGTTAGGGCACCCTGCATGGCAGTACTTTATGTTACGTACCCCGTAACTGGGTTGCCAAACCAGCAGAAATGGATCACTCAGTTGGAGTCTGGATTACTAGAACTAAGAAAGTTTTATTAAAGAAACGAGCAACACAGTAATCGAAAGAATAATAAATGCAACAGTTCAGCAATGATAAACACACATGTGCACAGAATTAAGATAACAGCATCAATCAAGCTCTATCGTTGTCTAGGGGTAAATGACCAATTTCAAAGTGACACAAAAGTCCAGTTCGATTTAATAGTTCAGTTCGCAGTAATCGTTGCCATGGCGATGGACAACGTGGGGGGAGAGAGAGAGAGAATGAGAACAACTGATCATTCAGAAACGGCTTCCACTCACAGACCGGCGATATTTGCTCACAAGCAGCTTTCGGACAGGTCCTTGGTGATGTCACCTGAGGTCACCGACTGTGACCCCTCCTCCAGATGCGGTCGATCCTCTGCAGTGAACCCGGCACCCAAGCGAGGGCGGACACACACCGGGTTCCCGCTGATTGTGCCTTTCCACCCTGTGCGTTTAAGGTCCCGTACGTCCCACCGACTTGTGAGAGGCGCACCGCTTCCAGGGTCTCGTTACCTCGGGTGTCGTGTGTGTCGCGTTAGCGAAACCTGTCCCTTTTTATCCCCCTGCTGGGGTATCGCCTGTCCATCACTTCAAACAGTTCAGGGTTCAAAGGGGGAGCCGCTCCAGACAGCTCTCTCTCCCGTCCCTTCATTACACATCTTCAGATGCTGCTCCATTGTTCCTCATCTCTCCTTCCCCTGAGGACAGGTGGCAGACCAACTGCTGATGTCACTGATGCTAACCCAGGCCAGCAAACATCTTAATTTTATGTGTATTCTCGTCACATTAGCAACACCCCCTTTGACAAATATCATAGCTTATAAATGCTTTTTGTAGCCAGCTGAGGGTCTTTCAATTCTTGTTTGGGGGATTTTCGCCCATTCTTCCTTGCAAAAGGCTTCTAGTTCTGTGAGATTCTTGGGCCGTCTTGCATGCACTGCTCTTTTGAGGTCTATCCACAGATTCTCAATGATGTTTAGGTCGGGGTACCGTGAGGGCCATGGCAAAACCTTCAGCTTGTGCCTCTTGAGGTAATCCATTGTGGATTTTGAGGTGTGTTTAGGTTCATTATCCTGTTGTAGAAGCCATCCTCTTTTCATCTTCGGCTTTTTTACAGACGGTGTGATGTTTGCTTCCAGATTTTGCTGGTATTTAATTGAATTCATTCTTCCCTCTACCAGTAAATATTCCCTGAGCCACTGGCTGCCACAATCCCAAAGCATGATCGATCCACCCCCATGCTTAACAGTTGGAGAGGGGTTCCTTTCATGAAATTCTGCACCCCTCTTTCTCCAAACATACTTTTGCTCATTGCGGCCAAAAAGTTCTATTTTAACTTCATCAATCCACAGGACTTGTTTCCAAAATGCATCAGGCTTGCTTAGATGTTCCTTTGAACCTTTTGAATAGAACTTTTTGGCCGCAATGAGCAAAGGTACGTTTGGAGAAAAAAGGGTGCAAAATTTTATGAAAAGAACCCCTCTTCAACTGTTAAGCTCGGGGGTGGATCGATCATGCTTTGGGCTTGTGTCGCAGCCAGTGACACGAGGAACATTTACTGGTAGAGGGAAGAGTGAATTCAATTAAATACCAGCAAATTCTGGGAGCAAACATCACACCATCTGTAAAAAAGCTGAAGATGAAAAGAGGATGGCTTCTACAACAGGATAATGAACCTAAACACACCTCAAAATCCACAATGGACTACCTCAAGAGGCACAAGCTGAAAGTTTTGCCATGGCCCTCACAGTCCCCCGACCTAAACATCATCGAGAATCTGTGGATAGACCTCAAAAGAGCAGTGCATGCAAGATAGCCCAAGAATCTCACAGAACTAGAGGCCTTTTGCAAGGAAGAATGGGAGGAAATCCCCCAAACAAGAATTGAAAGACCCTTAGCTGGCTACAAAAAGTGTTTACAAGCTGTGATACTTGCCAAAGGGGGTGTTACTAAGTACTGCCATGCAGGGTGCCTAAACTTTTGCTTCGGGCCCTTTCCCTTTTTTGTTATTTTGAAACTGTAAAAAAGGGAAATTAAAAAGTTTTCTTGCTTAAAGTATTAAAGAAATGTGTCATCTTTAACTTTATGCTTTTTGGAAATCAGGTCATCTTTTACTCACTTAGCTATTCACAGTCACAGAAATTTTGACCGGGGTGCTCAAACTTTTGCAAGCCACTGTATGTACAGTATACACTATCATTTTTGGTAACAAAGGAGAAAAGCATTTTTATGCCCATGCCTCAAACATTTAGGAAGTATTTAATATAAGTCAAATGTTTTACCTCTTTGTTTTTATCCAAGCCATATATCTTCCTCATTTTGGAAACTTTCATTCTTGCTTTGTGAGAACGGCGTTGTGACTCCTTTCCTGCTTTTAACAATTTTGAGGTTGAATGTGGAAGAGCTTGTGTGGCTGGAGAAGCTGACCTTGAAAATTAAGCATATGTTTTAATAAGTAATCACGTTATATGCTGCGTTGAGGAATGGTTCCAAGGTTGTGGTCAGACTTGTTAGCCTTCCAATTCTTTCTGTTTGTAGTGACTCAGTAAGTATTCACGGGCTAACTATACCATAATCGTTCTGAGAATTAATATGATAGTTGTAACATTACAAAGAAGCCATTACATTAGCAGTGAAACCTTACAGCGCATTACATACAGTTTTCAGCAGAAGCACCTGAAGTATTGTCTGATATATGCTGAAACTTGGGAAACTGGGAGCTCTCCCAACCATCTATAAATTTGCTGATGACACAACTATTGTTGGCAGAATTTCAGATGGTGACGAGGAGGCATACAGGAGTGAGATAGATCAGCTGGTTGAGTGGTGTCGCAACAACAACCTTGTACTCAACATCAGTAAGACCAAGGAATTGATTGTGGACTTCATGATGGAGAAATCCAAGGAACACACATCAGTCCTCATCGAGGAGTCAGTAGTGGAAAGGGTGAGCAGTTGCAAGTTCCTGGTGTATCAATATCTCTGAAGATCAACCTTGTTGGAATTACAAATAACGGAGTTTGATGATACTTGCTATGTCACCAATGACTCTCGCAGACTTCTACACTTGTACCGTGGAGAGCGTGCTAACAGATTGCATTACTGTATGGTTTGGAGGGGTCACCCCACAGGGTTGGAAAAAACTGCGGGAAGTTGTAAACTCAGCCAGTTTCATCATGGCCTCTAGCCTCCCCGGTATCAAGGACATCTTCAGAAGGTGATGCCTCAAAAAGGCGGCATCCATCATTAAGGACCCCGTCACCCAGGACAAGCCCTCTTCTCATTGCTACCATCAAGGAGGAGGTACAGGAGCCTGAAGACACACACTTAATATTCTAGGAACAGCTCCTTCCTCTCTGCCATCACATTTTTGAATGGATAATGAACCAATGTACACTACCTTACTATTTTTTTATTTATTTGCTCTCTTTTTGCACTACTTATTTAATTTATTTTGTACATATATATTTTTTACTTTATAATTTTTTAAACTGTGTATTGCAATGTACTGCTGCCACAAAACAACAAATTCCATGACATATGCCAGTAATATTAAACCTGATTCAGATTCGGATCCTAACATTTTTCGGATGATAGATATTAGGCTAATGGACCTACATTTTTCACCTTGTTATTTGAACAGGGGTGTCCCATTAGCAGTTTTCCAAGCTTCTAGTACATTATCAGAATCAAAGGACTCACTGAAGATTTTAACTAATGCACCCACTATCTCCGTAACTACCTCTTTCAGGATCCTAAGATGCAAACTGTTCAAACCAGTGGACTTATCAGCCTTTAGTTTTAGTTAGCCTAATACCAATTCTCTAAAAATGATGAAGGTATCTAATTCATTCCCAGTATTATCCAGATTCATGTTTATAGCATCTTTATTGTAAGGATTGAACAAGGATAGATCTGGTCCTAGGGTTGAGGTTCTTAACTGGAAGAAGGCCAAATTTGAAGAAATGAGAAAGGATCTAAAAAGCGTGGATTTGGACAGGTTGTTCTCTGGCAAGGATGTGATCGGTAGGTGGGAAGCCTTCAAAGGAGAAATTTTGAGAGTGCAGAATTTGTATGTTCCTGTCAGGATTAAAGGCAAAGTGAATAGGAATAAGGAACCTTGGTTCTCAAGGGATATTGCAACTCTGATAAAGAAGAAGAGGGAGTTGTATGACATTTATAGGAAGCAGGGGGTAAATCAGGTGCTTAAGGAGTATAAGAAGTGCAAGAAAATACTTAAGAAAGAAATCAGGAGGGCTAAAAGAGGACATGAGGTTGCCTTGGCAGTCAAAGTGAAGGATAATCCAAAGAGCTTTTACAGGTATATTAAGAGCAAAAGGATTGTAAGGGATAAAATTGGTCCTCTTGAAGATCAGAGTGGTCGGCTATGTGCGGAACCAAAGGAAATGGGGGAGATCTTAAATAGGTTTTTTGCGTCTGTATTTACTAAGGAAACTGGCATGAAGTCTATGGAATTAAGGGAAACAAGTAGTGAGATCATGGAAACTGTACAGATCGAAAAGGAGGACGTCCTTGCTGTCTTGAGGAAAGTTAAAGTGGATAAGTCCCCGGGACCTGACAGGGTGTTCCCTCGGACCTTGAAGGAGACTAGTGTTGAAATTGCAGGGGCCCTGGAAGAAATATTTAAAATGTCGCTGTCTACAGGTGAGGTGCCGGAGGATTAGAGAATAGCTCATGTTGTTTCGTTGTTTAAAAAAGGATCGAAAAGTAATCCGGGAAATTATAGGCCAGTAAGTTTAACGTCGGTAGTAGGTAAGTTATTGGAGGGAGTACTAAGAGACAGAATCTACAAGCATTTGGATAGACAGGGACTTATTAGGGAGAGTCAACATGGCTTTGTGCGTGGTAGGTCATGTTTGACCAATCTATTGGAGTTTTTCGACGAGGTTACCAGGAAAGTGGATGAAGGGAAGGCAGTGGATATTGTCTACATGGACTTCAGTAAGGCCTTTGACAAGGTCCCGCATGGGAGGTTAGTTAGGAAAATTCAGTCGCTAGGTATACATGGAGAGGTGGTAAATTGGATTAGACATTGGCTCAATGGAGGAAGCCAAAGAGTGGTAGTAGAGAATTGCTTCTCCGAGTGGAGGCCTGTGACTAGTGGTGTGCCACAGGGATCAGTGCTGGGTCCATTGTTATTTGTCATCTATATCAATGATCTGGATGATAATGTGGTAAATTGGATCAGCAAATTGGAGGTGTAGTAGACAGTGAGGAAGGTTTTCAGAGCTTGCAGAGGGACTTAGACCAGCTGGAAAATTGGGCTGAAAAATGGCAGATGGAGTTTAATACAGACAAGTGTGAGGTATTACACGTTGATAGGACAAACCAAGGTAGAACATACAGGGTTAATGGTAAGGCACTGAGGAGTGCAGTGGAACAGAGGGATCTGGGAATACAGATACAAAATTCCCTAAAAGTAGCATCACAGGTAGGTAGGGTTGTAAAGAGAGCTTTTGGTACATTGGCCTTTATTAATCAAAGTATTGAGTATAAGAGCTGGAATGTTATGATGAGGTTGTATAAGGCATTGGTGAGGCCGAATCTGGAGTATTGTGTTCAGTTTTGGTCACCAAATTACAGGAAGGATATTAATAAGGTTGAAAGAGTGCAGAGAAGGTTTACAAGGATGCTGCCAGGACTTGAGAAACTCAGTTACAGAGAAAGGTTGAATAGGTTGGGTCTTTATTCCCTGGAGCATAGAAGAATGAGGGGAGATTTGATAGAGGTATATAAAATTATGATGGGTATAGACAGAGTGAATGCAAGCAGGCTTTTTCCACTGAGGCAAGGGGAGAAAAAAACCAGAGGACATGGGTTTAGGGTGAGAGGGGAAAAGTTTAAAGGGAACATTAGTGGAGGCTTCTTCACACAGAGAGTGGTGGGAGTATGGAATGAGCTGCCAGACGAGGTGGTAAATGCGGGTTCTTTTTTAACATTTAAGAATAAATTGGACAGATACATGGATGGGAGGTGTATGGAGGGATATGGTCCGTGTGCAGGTCAGTGGGACTAGGCAGAAAATGGTTCGGCACCGCCAAGAAGGGCCAAGAGGCCTGTTTCTGTGCTGTAGTTTCTATGCTTTCTATGGATTATGCAAAGTATCTGTTTAATTCCTCTGCCATTTCTTTGGTCTTTATAGAATGAGGCTGGGTAAATAGTTACTGAGAACAATGTTCATTTAGACCTCTATCTTTATTTTGATTCTCTTATCCCTCACCTGTTTTCCTTCATAGTTTAATTCCTCTCTTATTTTTTGCTTTATCTTCCTTTGCTGGATTTTGAATTCATCCCAGTCTACAGGTCTACCTCTAACTTCTACCACAAACAAGAGAAAATCTGCAGATGCTGGAAATCCAAGCAACATACACAAAATGCTGGAGGAACTAGACAGATCAGGCAGCATCCATGGAAAAAGGTACAGTCGATATTTTGGGCCGAAACCCTTCAGTTCCTCCAGCATTTTGTGTGTATTGCACTAACTTTTACCTCTTTGTATGTTCCAACTTTCAACATAATATGCTCTTTTTGGGTTAACCATGGTTAATTTATCAGAATCCTTGCTCCTTACTGGGTTGAGTTACCTCCTTAAATTTCTGATTGGGCTTGCCTACTGTCTTTTCTGTTGATTTATCAGTGCAGTTCACTTCAGTCAACTTTATCCTCACTGTATTTTAATTGCCTTTAAGTTAAACATATACTTTTCCTACCCAAGTTCCTGCCTCTCAAATTAAATACATATTTCAATCATAGTATGAACACTACTCTCCAGGAAATCCCTTACACTTGATCATTTATTAAACCTCATTACCCATTACCAGATCCCAGACAACCTGTTCCCCAGGTGGTTCCATAATACATCATTCAAGAAAAGAATTTGATTCCATAGCTACCCTTTGTAATTGGACTAGCCAATCTACACACAAATTCTTCCATCATTACCACATTGATTTACGTATTTCTACCTGTATGTCCCCATTGCTTGTTGATATTTAGTTTTGTGTGGCAAACATTTAGGGCCATTCATTACTCAAACTGGTAACTTCTTTGCTGGGTTTCTTCCTGATGCACGGTTTTGTCCCTAAACATCACCATCTCCTTCCTCCCCACAGATGCAACTTGACAGCTGAATTCTTCTGGTAGTTTGTTTGTCACTCCATATTCCAGCATCTGCAGTCTTTTGTGTCTCCAGTATTCTTCATTCCTTTGCTTTTTTAACCTCTACCCAACCAGACTCAATATGTTATAAGCCTAGGTAATTTCACATTTGTATTTATTTCATTCCATATTAATAATGCTAACCCACTACCTTTTCCTTCCTGCCCATCCATTCAAAAAGCCAAATATTCTTGAGTATTAAGTTCCCTTAAACATGGGTAAACAACATACCCATTTACCTATGCTTGTGCAGTAAGTTTACAGCATTTATATTTATCTAGAAAATTTATCTACAAAGTTTATCAAAAAAGCATTTAGATTATCTGTATTCCATTTTAATCAAACTTTTTGTAATGTTCTATGGCCCTATCTGTCTCTATTCCATTATCTCCCTGCCTTATTTTGTATTTTATTGTTCTTTCTTTCACTTTTGTCCCTGTTTCTCTTCCCTTAGTCATCCTGTTAGGCACCTATCTTCCCTCTGTTCTAGTGTAAACTCTTGCCAAAAGCACTAGAAAACATTCCTCACTAGGACATCAGTCCCTATCCTTCCTGGGTGTAAGGTAAACTGATTTGAAAGTCACAAATAAATCATTGTAATTTGCCTTTGTTTTCTTTGAGTTTGTGATCATTATCTTGGACAACTTGTAGCATGTTCTCACTCCTTTTGAGATGGGATGCACTTGAAATCTTTTAACCTTATATTTACAGAAGCTTTAACTTAAGTGAAAGCTGAAGACATCTAAGTTAAATCAAATATCCTTCCCCAAATGGGAGCTTCCAGTTGACCCATAATATCATTTAAAAAGTATGATCCTATATCCCTAGATCATCTTCAAGTTAATTTCCCATTTTCTTCAAGGAAAGCATGATGGCTTCATCATTTGTATGATCCTATATCCCTAGATCATCTTCAAGTTAATTTCCCATTTTCTTCAAGGAAAGCATGATGGCTTCATCATTTGACAAAACTACTTAATGTTTTGCTACCATCTCACACCTCACAATAAGGTGTGTTTAGGTACGTATGTATTCAAATTCCAGATTTTGATTGCATTTTTGAACTGATAAGTCTTGCATATGAGCAGATGAGGTGAATAATTTCAAGGATATGTTTTATAACATTTTCTTACTTCAAGTATCTGCTATGATGAATGATGATGCAATGAACATTCTTGAAATTTAGGATTGTATTTCAGGAGTTTGAGGCTTATGATTTTTCCCACAATTGTAAATGCTACATCTGTTGTAATGCTGAAAAGTTTATAACTGGTATATCAGCTTTGTCCAAAGATTTGCAACTGCATTCTTAGTAATACATTGCGGATTATTTCTTTTAGCACCACTTAGTCTGGCATTTCTTGTTTCAGAGTTTCATCCAAGAGAATATAGTGGATATACATTTTGCTAGTTGTGGTTTATGTTGTAGGGCTGTGGATTTGTTGATGGTGATGCTAAATGGTAGAGGAAATTTCAAATTGTTTTGCAGCCTTTCTGCCATATCTGAAAGATGAGTTTCTCTGTCGTGTGGAATGAAATTAGTAAACCCATCGCTGAAGTTTTGATATTTTGATCTAAAATTGTCATCTTAACAAAATTCCCTTTCAGAATATGTAAATTAAGATCAAATGATAGCACATGAAATAAAACTAATTTCTGTTGTTCTTCAGTTTCCTTATTGAATAAAAGGATTATGTCTCTATCTGTACTTTTAATACATTTATCTTGTTTTTCTTTAAATTTTAATTTAGTAGAATTTACAGTAAGTATTTGCCCATGATTCATTTTGAAGGGGCATTTAACGTTGCTTACTTTGCGATCAGTGTGCACTGGTTTATAAATAAGGCACAGTGGTCTGCTATCTTTAACAGTGAAAACAAACTTCTTCCTAAACTTAAAATTTCTATTCTTTTTTACATCGCTGTAGTTCTTACAATTTTGGTGCTGATACAGTCATCACAAGGTTAATGCAGGTTTAAATCTTAATGGTCATAAGCATAACTTATCACATTCTGCAGAAATATTCTACAAGTAGATCACTGCATTTGTATCTACTGTAATGGCTGAATACTATTGGTCTTTGCCATATAATGCCTGAGTACTATAATACAAAACACAGTGTGTTCTCTATGGCTAGACTGCTCAGGCTAGAAAACAAGATGCTCTGGACATCACGACACCCAGCCAACCCTAAGCCCAACCACCTTCATGCCTGCCAAGGTTAGAGAGAACAGTAGGATGGACCTTGTTGTTCCCCAGTAGGTTTCTGCTGAATTTTAAACAAAAAAGAGCCTGAGTTTGTCCTTCATCTCTGAAAGCTGCACCTGTGCTATAGGAGGGCCAAATAAAGTTCATGTGCTATGATTTAGACACCCTTGTTATAGCTTAAGACAATCTCAGAAAAGGAGTTTGACACATTACCCTGAAAAATAGTTCAGTGAAAATTTTGAAAGAAAAGGACAGAAAATGTCTCAATGAAATAACCAATAAACTTGTTAAATCAGAATCAGAGGGCAAATCAGAAGCCACAGTTGACAGCAAAGGTCCAGGAACCACTGACAGATTGGGATACTGCCTTCAGATTATGGAATAAGACGGCTTTTAGATCAGCGAGAACTGCACTTTCCCATGCTATCAGGAAGGTAAAATGAGATTATTCACAGAGAATTTACAGCCATTTCTGTGACACCAGAGACACAAGGTGCATGTGGCAGGATATTCAGGCCATAATGGACTACAAGTCCACCCTGTATGTCAACGATTGTGTTGCCTCTCATCTTGATAGGCAGAAAGTATTTTATGCATGGTTTGTTGCATGGAATGATGTCCAGCAAGGAAGGACCACCCTCCCCCCACTCCCACCCCAAGGAGCAGGCAGTCTGTCTGACTACAGCTGAATTCAGGAAGACCCTTGTCAGTGACAACCCACGTAAAGCTGCAGGGCCTGATAATATACCCAACTGGTGTTGAGAGACTGTGCAGCCCAGATAACAGAAGTTCCAACAGACATCTTGATCATTTCACTGGAACAGACCTCTGTCCCACAGGCTTCGGGCAGCTACTATCATCCTAGGGCCCAAGAATGTGACCTGCCTCAATCCAACAATAATGGAGTGCTTACAGCAGCTGGTTATGGACCACGTTAAATCTCACCTTCTTGCTACATTGGACCCTTTCCAGTTCGCTTATTGCTCAAATCAATCCACTCATGCCATAGCCTTTGGCCTCCACTCCGCCATGGCCCACCTGGAAAATGGTGCCTCATATACCAGGATGCTGTTTATCAATTTCAGTGCTGTGTTTAATACGATCATCTCTCAGATGTTGGTTGCAAACTGTCCTCGCTGGGTTTCAGCATCTCTCTCTGTAAGTGGATCTTGGAGTTAACACGTAGACCACAGTCAGTCCGTGTTGGCAGTAACATCTCTAGGTCCATCATACTGAGCACTGGCGCCCCTCAGGTTTCAGGGCTGCATGCTCAGCCCACTGCTGAGGCAGGTCAGCACTGCTAGATCCAGCTCAAACTGAAACACCAAGTTCACTGATGACACAGCAGTGGTTGGCCTCATTAACAATGATAGCGAGACAGCATCCAGAGAGGAGACAGAGCGGATGATAGAATGGTGCCAGCACTACAACTTGAGTCTCAATGTGGGCAAGACTAAAGAAACGATTGTGGACTTTAGGAAGGTGCAGGCTGGCTGGGCCTCACTACACATAAACGGCCCCTGCATGGAGAGAGTTAGGAGCACCAAGTTTCTGGGAGTGAATATAACAGACGATCTCGCCTGGTCCCTCAACACCAGTTCTTTAGTCAAGAAAGCACAACAGTGTTTTCACTTCCTTTGGAGATTTGGGCAAGCAAGGCTGGGGGGGGGAGCATTCAAAGCAACATTTACAGAAGGACCATTGAGAGTGTCCTGACCAGCTACATCACTGTTTGGTATGGGAGTTAGACCGCAAGACCGCATCTGCGTCTGACCACAAGACCCTACAAAGGATTGTGAGGACTGCTGAGAGAGTCATCAGGGTCCGTCTTCCATCTTCTCAGAATATTTATCAGGAGTGCTGCATACACAGAGCCCTTAGCATTGCCAAGAATCCCTCTCATCCATTCCATAATCTCTTTGACCCCCGCCCCCACCTTCAGTCAGGAGGTACCATAGCATTAGGATAAGGACTGTTAGGATGGGAAGCAGCTTCTTCCCCCAGGCCGTGAAGTTACTGATCTCCCTGCCACCACAGACATTCATTGTTTATGAAGTTTCAGTTGTGTAATACCGTTTACTTTTTAACTTGTGTTGTAAATGCACCTTATGTCAATCTTCTAGAATATATTTTTATTATTTTTTAATTTATTTGCGGTAATACTATTTTTTGTGCTGTGTGAGAGTTATATTGTACTGTATTGTGTACCTTGATCTGGAGGAACATTGTTTCATTTAGTGATATACATGTATACGACTGAATGACAATAAACTTGAACTTGAACATAAAATGAGAAAAAGAAAGATGATAACACTGATTATTTTCATATCTGGTCATAGAAGGTATTGAATTCACCAATAACTAAGGTTTTGGAAAGCAGCACTTTGAAAACCAGTACTGCAAGTCAAATTGCCCTGGAAATAGTGGTCTTCAACGGGCCACAAAATGGTAGAAAACTCCCAGTTCAGATTCCCACCATCAATACTGTGTTCTGACAAATATCTCTTTCCCTATTATTCATGAAAAGATTCAACTCACAACAGCTGCTAATATCAAGCAATATTCTAATGGAAAATGTTTCTTCTGAACTTTCCTGCATCCCTACATAAACTGTTTGATTAATAAGACATTGATGAATTTGTAGTTCTGTGTTCAATATATTATGTTTATTATTGGTCAGTCTAGCTTTTCTATATAATTGGACTCTGATTTCTAAAAAACAAAATATTACATAAGTTTCATCAAAAGTACCTGGTCTGAGAGATAGTTCTAATATGTTGAAGCTGAATTCTTTCAGTACTTGGCCTGGAGAGCAGTATTGGCAATTCCTCCTTTAAACGTTGTGATAAAGTTCTGCTGTAAGCATAGTCCACAATATCATACATGATTGTTGTTCTAGGCAGATTTGTCAGGGTCAACATCCTCCAGTAGTTATCTCTGCCTCCAAGGCAGGCTGGAGTCTCATCCAGGTTACTTGCATACTTCAGAAGAATAACACAAAATAAGTTCACAAATATTTCACTGATAACTTAATTCTTAGAGTGTGACATAATCTATTTGGTTCATTTGATGTACAGTATATTTTATTTCACTCATCTAATTTGTTGGCTTGCCGTCAGGTTCCAGAAAAGGTACTACAATAGCTTTGTTCTTTAATTATTTATCAAAAGGTACTCAAGTCCTAGGGTAAAAATATTACCAATTATAAAATCCATAGATGGGTGGCCTCATAGTTCTTTCAAATAGGTACATAACACTATTGTACAATATGCCTTCTTAAAAAAAATGGTATGGTCACAGAATTATTTTAACATAGAGGGAGCACATTGAGCCCATGCTGCTTCCCAGCAAAGAAATCCCATTAGTTTCTTTCCCTCTCTCACCTCCCTCTACAGCTGCAACAAATCCTCTCTGTGCCCACCAACTCTATGATTATTTCACCATTACTTACACTAGGGTTAATTGGCAACTGTACATTAACCCACCAGTTGGCCTCTGGGAAATGGGGAGAAATCGGAGCACAGGAAGAACGTACAAACTATATACTTAAATCACCCAAGATTAGGACCAATTTACTGTTGATCCTGCCACCATTCCATTAGTACTAGATTAGCAATCCAGAAATCACTTGTTAAAATCCTGTTGGAGGTGCTGTGAAACTTGAGTTCTCCTAAAATATAAATTCTTCCTTAAGCAATCCTGGTACCACTACCTCCCATCTGAGGATATATCCAGTAAAATTAGTTATAAAGGGTTGGGAACCATTGGGTCCAAAATCTGTGAAATTTCCTGGCTTCAAAACTGACTACTGAACTCCATCTGCTAGTTGTCTTTAAATTATTAAGCAAAACTCCATAATAAATGTTACCTGATCAAGATGCTATTGTAGGGTTGCATTGGCTGGTAAGGGGAGCAAACGGAGTGGACTTAAATGAACTTATTCTCATTTATCCATCTGTTGAAGGGACAACTCTCTTGTGAATTTTGAAGAGGTGGAGAAACCCAGAGTACAGGCTTCAGATAGTAGATGGTGAGGGGATTAAGTAGTCAGTGCAGGGTTCTCCAGTGGTCATTCCCCTCAGCAACAAGTTTACCTCTTTGGGTATTGTTGGAGGAGATGACCCATCAGGGCACAGCCACAGCATCCAGGCCTATAACACTGTGTCCAGCTCTGAGGCTCAGCAGGGAAGGATAAAGGGCTTGATAGTTAGGGGTCTGTGGCCACAAACACCAGGATGGTGTGTTGCCTCCTGGGTGCTAGGGTCCAAAATGTATCATAGTGGTTGCAGAATATTCTCAAGGGGAAGGGTGAACAGCTAGAGATCATGGTGCATATTGGCACCAATGACATAGGCATAAAAAAGGGAAGAAGTCCTAAGCGGTGAATATATAGAGTTAGGAGAGAGGCTGAAGAGAAGGACCTCCAAGGTAGTAATCTCTCATTTACTCCCATTGCCATGGTCTAGTCCTGGTAAGAATGGGATGATAACGCAGATGAATGAGTGGCTGAGGAGATGGTGCGGGGGGGCAGGGTCTCAAGTTCTTGTATCATTGGAACCTTTTCTGGGGAAGAGGTGACCTATACAAGAGGGGCAGGTTGCACATGAACTGAAGGAGAACCAATAACGTGGCTGGAAGGTTTGTTAATACTACTTGGAGGGCTTAAATTAGTTTTGCAGGGGGCTAAGAACTGGAGCACAAGGTCAGTAAGTGAAAGATTGGACAGGAAAGTAAATATCAGGGAAAGTATTGAAAGGTAAACTCAAAATAACAGGTATGATTGTTTGAAGTGTGTATATTTTAATGCTAGGAGTATTATGAGTAAAGGTGAGGAAATTAGACTATGGATCAGTACATGGAACTACAATGTTGTGGCCATTACAGAGACTTGGTTGAGAAAGTGGCAGGAATGGGTGATTAATGTACCAGGTATTTGAAGTTTTAGAAAGATAGAGGAGGAGGTAAAAGGAGAAAGGGGTATTGCACTACTAATCAGCGATAATATCAGGGGAGACATAATGGAAGGTTCAGACATTTAAGTCCATTTGGGAGGAACTCAGGAATAGGAAGGGTGCAGTCACACTGATGGAATTGTACTACAAACCCTCCAGTAGCCACCAGGACATGGAGGAACGGATGTGTAAGCCGATCAAGGAAATAAGTCAAAATAATAGGGTTATTGTCATGGGGGATTTCAATTTCCCTAAAATAAACTGGGACTTTTTAGTGCAAAGGGTTTAGAAGGGGCAGAACTTGTTAAGTGTATCCAGGAGGATATACTTAAATCAATATGTGGACAGTCCAATGAGAGGAGGGGCTGTACTGGACCTGATGTTGGGTAATGAGCCTGGCCAGGTGATTGATATCTCAGTGGGTGAGCAGTTATGGAACTGTGACCACAACTCCTTCATTTTCAGGATAGCTATAGATAAGATCCTTGCGGGAGAATCTTAAATTGGAGTGGGACAAATTACAACAGCATTAAGCAGGGACTAACAAGAGTTAATTGGGAAAACATCAAATTTGTGGAGGGTGTTTACAGATCAATTGCACAGAGTACAGGAAAAGTATGTTCCTGTTAGAAGGAAGGACAGGGATGGAAAGATAAGGGAACCTTGAATATCCAGAGAAGTGATGAATTTAGTCAAGAAGAAAAAGGAAAAGAATGTAAAGCTTCAGAAGTTGGGATCAAACAGACCACATGAAGATTATAAAGCAGCCAGAAAAGAACGAAAGAAGGGAATTAGGAAAGCCAGGAGGGGCCATGAAAAGTCCTTGTCAAGTAGGATTAAGGTGAATACCAAGGCATTCTATACATAAATCAAGAGTAAGAGGGTAGGACCACTCAAGGATAAAGGGGTGGGGTGGACATTTGCTTGGATGTGGAGAATTTGAGTGAGGTACTTAATGAGTATTTTGCTTCAGTATTTACCAAAGAAAAGAACATGAAGGACCAGGAGACCAGTGCTGAGTGCATAAATATGTAAAGGTGTATAGAGGTCAAGGAAGAGGAAGTGTTAGGTCTCCTAATGAGTATTAAGGTGGATAAGTCCCCAGGGCCTGATGGGAGTCATCCAGGGCCTGAGGGAGGCAAGAGATGAGATTACTCAGGCCTTGACCAGTATCTCTGTGTCCTCTCTAGCCACAGGCAAGGTCTGTACCTCTATTTAAAATGAGAACAAGGGAAAATACTGGGAATTATAGACTGGTAAGTCTCACAACAATTGCGGGGAAATTGTGGGAGAAAATTCTTAGGGATGGAATATACGAGCATTAGGAGACCCATGGCCTAATTAGGGAGAGCTAGCATAGGCTTTGTGCAGGGCAAGTTGTGTCTTACCATTTTGATTGAGTGTTTTGACAAGCTGACGACAGAGATTGATGATGGTAGAGCAGTGTATGTTGTCTACATGGATTCTAGTAAGGCATTCGAAAAAGTCCCTCATGGGAGACTAATCCAAAAGATTAGGATGCATGGGGTCCGGGGGCGAATTAGCTGCTTGGATTGAGAACTGGCTTGGGCATAGAAGGTAGAGGGCTGTGGTCGGAGGGGCTTAGTCGAGTTGTAAGTTTGTAATTAGTGTTGTTTCGCAGCGATCTGTGCTGGAACCTCTGCTGTTTGTGATGTATATAAGTGACCAGCATGAAAATGTGGATGATTGGGTTAGTAAGATTTGTGGAGCTGTGGATAGTGTAGAAGAGTGGCAAAGAATACAGCATGATATAGATCAGATGCAGACATGGGCAGAGAAATGGCAGATGGAGCTTAACCCAGATAAATGTAAGATGTTGCACCTTGACAGGGTAAATGCAAGGAGACAGTACACTGCTGATTGCAAGACCCTAACAGTGTTGCTGAGCAGAGAGGTCTTGGGGTCCAAGTTCATAGCTTCAAGAAGTTGGCTAAACAGGTCGATAGGGTGGTTAAGAAGGATTATGGAATGCTTGCTTTTATTAATTGAGATACTGAGTTCAAAAGTCAAGAGGTTATGTTGCAACTTTATAAAACTCTGGTTGGAGTATTGCATACATTTCTGGTTGCCCCACTATAGGAAGGATGTTGAGGCTTGGAGAGGGTGCAGAAGAAGTTTACCAGGATGCTGCCTGGCTTAGAGGGCATATGCTATCATGAGAGTCTAGACAAACTTGGATTGTTTTCTTTGGAGAAGCGAAGGTTGAGCGGAAATTTGACAGAGGTTAATAAGATTATGAGAGGCATAGATAAGGGTAGACAGGGAGTATCTGTTTCCCAGGGTAGAAATTTCTAATACCAGAGGGCATGTGTTAAAGATGAGTGGGGCGGGGGGGGGGGGTAGGCTCAAAGGGGATGTGAAAGGTAAGTCTTTTACTCAGTGAGTGGTGGATGCCTGGAATGTGCTGTCTGATATGGTGGAAGAGGCAAATACAGGGGAGGCTTTTAAGAAACATTTAGATAGGCACATGAGTATGAGGTAGATGGAGGGATGTGGACATTGTGTAGGTGGGAGGGAATTAGTTTTGGTGTTTTTTTAATTTACTTTTTAAGCTGGTTCAGTACAACATTGGGGGCCGAAAGGTCTGTTCCTGTGCTGTACTGTTCTATGTTTGAAAGTATTTGCAGAAACTGATGAAGATTAAGTGACACTTCCACCGTAAAGATACTCAGAGCAACTGTGACACAGATCTACAGCCATTGTAAATGGGTAGATCAATGATTAGTCTAACATTCCAAAACTGGGCACCTATGCTGTCAATTCTCCATCAATTACAAAGTATACTCCACCTTAATCTGTAACTTAATAGCTCTTACAATTAAACTCTTCTCAGGCTTCCAGCCTGGTACAGATATTGATTAAAACCGATGTTTCGATGTCAAGCTCTACCATTTTCTTCAGCGACGATGCCTTTTTAGCTCTTACTTTCACATATTGTTCACTATGAAGCTTTATGAACAAAATCGATTTACATGAAGCTTCAGACATAGCTTTATCATTAATGAAGCTATTGCAGCAAGTTAAATACATACTAATTGTACTGTCAATCTGATGGTAGAGATTCTGTGCTTGGAAGATGCTGTTAGAGAGGTCTGGGAAGTAACTGCAGTGTATTTATAGATGATGCATACTGTGGCCATTCTGCACTCGTGATAGTGGGAATAAAGATTTAGGTTGGTGGAGAAGATGCCAATCATGTGAGCTGCTTTGTCTTATATTGTGTTGAGCTTCCTATTTTGATTTGTAGCTTATGGAACGTATTGGGGTGTCTAAAGAATCAGTCATTACAGGAAATCTAGTTTTTGCCCTGTTCTTGCAGCGACAGCATTTAAGCGCTTGGTCACTTGAGTTTCTGGTCATTCCAAGGATATTGATGGTAGATGACTTAATGAAGGTTAAGACATTAAATTACTAAAATAAATGGTTCCATTCTCTTATTGGAAATGGCAGGTTCATAGGATGAGCATTATTTGCAATATTATCAGCCTACGCCTGACTGCTTTCCAGGTTTTATTGCATGCAGGCATAAGTCACTTTATTTATTGACAAACTGTGAATGAAATTTTAAAAATGAATATTAATAACCATCCTCACTTCTTATTTTATGACAGAAGCAAGGTCACTGATGAAGCAGCATTGTCTGGTACTGTGTCAAGCAGTGTCCTGTTGAGACCAGAATCGCTTGGGTAAAGGCATAGCTCGTTCAAGAACTTAGAAATGTTGTGTCGATCATGTAACCTACTCTAGAAACTGCCAAGAATTTCCCTACTGCATAGCCCACTATTTTTCTAAGCTCCAGGTACCTATCTAAGAGTCACTTAAAAGACTCTACTGTATCCACCTCCACTACCATCGCTGGCTGTGCATTACACGCACCCACCACTCTCTGTGTGAACAACTTACCCTTGACATCCCCTCAGTACGTACTTCCAAGCACCTTAAACTATGCCCTGTCGTGTTAGTCATTTCAGCCCTGAGAAAAATCCTCTGGCTATCCACATGATCAATGCCTCTCATCATCTTATACACCTCTATCAGGTCACCTCTCATCCTCTGTCACTCCAACGAGAAATGGCCAAGTTCATTCAACCTATTCTCATAAGGCTTGCTGTCCAATCCAGGCAACATCCCTGTAAATCTCCACTGCAGTCTTTCTACAGTATCAACATCCTTCCTGTAGTGAGGTGACCGGAACTGAACACAGTACTCCAAGTGGGGTCTGACCAAGGTCTTATACAGCTGTAACATTACCTCACAGCTCTTATACTCAATCCCATGGTTGATGAAGGCCAACACAGCATACGCCTTCTTAACAACACTGTCAACCTGCGCAGCAGCTTTGAGTGTCCTATGGATACAGACCCCAAGATCTCTCTAATCCTCCACACTGCCAAGAGTCTTACCATTAGTATTATAAAATGTCTTCAGATTTGACCCACCAAAATGAACCACTTCACACTTCTCTGGGTTGAACTCAATCTGTGCCACTTCTCAGCCCAGTTCGGCATCCTATCCACGTCCCATTGTAACCACTGACAACCCTCCAGACTATCCACAACACCCCCAACCTCAGTTCTCAGGCATTTTGTACTAAATTTGAATTGATGTTTGCTTCCATAAACTTTGTTGTATCTAGTACAATCAGCCATTTCCTGATATCATGTGAAGTGAATCAAAATCATTGGAGAGTGGCTTCTGTGACTGTGGGACCAAGAGAAAGCTGAGATAGATCATCTATTTGGTATTTCTGGTTGAAAATGGGTGTGAATGCTTCAACCTCTTCCTGAGCACTCATGTGCAGGGCCCCATCATTGTTCAGGATCGCCATGTCTTGCAACATCCTCCACTGTTAATTCTTTAAATGTCCACTACAATTTTTGACAAGATGTGAGCACTGTAGATCTTCAATTGTGAGATTACTTACCTCTGCATATTGTATGTTGGTTTTGTTGTTTAGCACATAGGCTGTCTTGAACTGCAAGTTTTGCAAGGCTGACACCTGACCATTTTTTTCTATATCTAGTACAGTATTGTTCCTGGCATGCCCTTCTCCAATGGCTATTGAACTAGGGTTAATCTTCTGCCAAGCCATCAGTGCCTCATGAATGCACAGATCTTTTCTGAGATCACCCCATTGCATTTATGTTAACTTAAATACATAACCTACTAAGATATTTATAATTTCTGCATGATATTTCTTGTTCCCTTTCCATTTTAATGAGAATTTTTGTGGTGCTTGTTACCTAATTGCTACAACACTGCATTTGTTTTCTCCACCGAGGGGCAGAAAGGACCATAGAAGAATGCCAGGCAAGAAAAAGTACCAGAGAAAGAGACCAGACAAGAGACCATCTTATCTGGGTGCACAACACATTGGTATGCCAACTACTCTGCACATGACCGCAAGGAACAGCAGAAAGTTATTGACAGAGCTCAATACATCATGGAAAGCAGCCTCTCCTCTATGGACTCCGTCCATACTGCTTACTGCCTCAGTCCATAGACAGATATAGATAGGTTAAGTGAGTGGGCAAAGGTCTGGCAGATGGAATATAGGTGAGGCCATCCACTTCGAAAGGAAAAATATAAGATCAGATTATTATTTAACTAATGAAAGATTGCAGCATGCTGTTGTGCAGAAAGGCTTGGGGGTGCTTGTGCATGAATTGCAAAAGATTAGTTTGCAGTTGCAACAGGTTATCAACAAAGCATACAGAATGTTGGCCTTCATTGCTAGATTGAATTTAAGAGCAAGAAGGTTATACTGCAACTGTACAGGGTATAGTGAGTCTGCAGCTGGAGTATTGTGTACAGTTCTAGTCTTCTTACTTGAGGAAAGATATATTTGTTTTGGAGGTGGTGCACAGGAGGTTCACCAGGTTGATTCCAGAGAAGAAGGGGTTAGCCTATAAGAAGAGTTTGAGATGCCAGCGACTATACAGGCTTGATTTCAGAAGAATGAGAGGGGATGTACAATTATGAAAGGGATGGATAAGATAAAAGCAGGAAAGTTGTTTCCACTGGTAGGTAAGACTAGAGCTAATGACATAGCCTCGAGTTTCAGGAGAACAGATTTTGGACGGAGATGAGGAGAAACTATTTTTCCCGGAGGGTAGTGAATCTGTGGAATTTCCTGCCCAGGGAAGCAGTAGAGGCTACCTCATTAATATATTTAAGGCACAGATAAGATTTCTGCATAGCAGGGGAATTAAGGGTTATGGGGAAAAGTAGGTGGAGCTCAGTCCATAGCTAGATTAGCCATGATCTTATTGAAAGTTGGAGCAGGCTTGACGACCAGATGGCCTATAACTATACTTATTTCTTAAGTTCTTGTGTAAAGTAGCCAGCATAATCCAAGATCCCAGACATCCCAGACATACTCACTTCTCCCCTCTCCCATCAGGCAGAAGATACAAAACACTGAAAGCTTCTACCACCCTTGCTCAATGACAGCTTCTACCCCAGTGTAGCAAGACTATTAAGAATTCCATAATATGATAAGATGAGCTCTTGACATCACAATCTACCTCATTGTGGTCTTGCACTTCATGAGGAAATCTGCAGGTGCTGGAAATTCAAGCAACACACATAAAAAATGCTGGTGAACGCAGCAGGCCAGGCGCATCTATAGGAAGAGGTACAGTCGACATTTCGGGTCGAAGTGTTTTTTATGTGTGTTGCGTGGTCTTGCACTTTATTGTTTATCTGCACTGCATTTTCTCTGTAGCTGTTACACTTTATTCTGCATTGTTATTGTTTTACCTTGTTCCTCCTTGATGCCCTGTGTGAACAGTATGCATGAGGAGCTTTTCACTCACTCTGGGGATGTGACAATAATTAGTCAATACCAATACAGTGACATGAACTACAAGAGCACAATTGCATGTTGTATTTTTCTACCTGGACAGTTAATATACATAAATTCTAGTCAGAAGTTATAGAGGGAGATTTTCTTTTCTTTCATTGCTAGTGCTAAACAACTGAGAGAAAATGTTGATCCCATCCCAGAATTCGGTTTCTGTCATGCCAGTGCAAGCAAGTATCAGAGTTAAGTGCAAGCTGATACACGGCACCCATTTACTACTGGTAAACAAAGAGCTCTCCCTGTATAGCAAAGAAAATGTATTACTTCTTCAAACCTGCATATAATCTTTGGCTGTAACAATATCAGCTTCATCAGCTACTTTCATCCTTTGATATTGAAGATTATCCTGTATGATAAGATCATAGAATTTCCTTCTTCCCATGATCTTGCAAGAAGCAGCTGCTGCCTGTTAAGAAAAGAAGCACACTGACATTTAAATCCTTTTTTCAAATACCACTTCATCTATGAATGATAAAGTGCATAACAATCGGCAATTTACATCTACTCTGTCTTAAATGCTTCTGAGAAGCAAAGCTTAAGGATAAGTAAAACCTTAAGGATAAGTAATCTATTATTTACTTGAAATCTGGGCATTTCAGATTTGTTACCATTTCTCACAGTCCAAATAAGAATGCGCTTTCCTACATGTTAATTGCCTTTGTTTCAAAAGGGGTTCTTTTCTAAAGTATTTATCCTGACGTGCAACATACAGTATGCTACAAATGCACATTCTCATCTCACCAGTGCTTGTAAAATTCAGTCCTATAAATTAAGCCAGTCAGAAATATGATAGTGCCTACAGTGATGCAGACATGGAGTGACCCATGGTTGCAGGAAACACACGAATGGATGTGAACTTTTAATTTAAGCAACACTGGGATGAACAACAACAATTCAAAAGATTGAAAATTATTCAGACATTTGTTACTTTCTTTAAAGCCAGGAAAGGAAAAGGCTGGAAAAAAGAAAAGTGACATAAAAGAGTGTGCAAATTAGAAATAAAGAAAACCTACAGCACAATACAGGCCCTTCGGCCACAATTCTGTGCTGAACATGTACTTACATTAGAAATTACTTCGGGTTACCCATAGCCGTCTATTTTTCTAAGCTCTATGTACCTATCCAGGAATCTCTTAAAAGACCCTATCTTATCCACTCTCCACCACCATCCTTCCAATATTCAGTAGGTTTCAATGCGAGTCCCCCTAAACTATTCTCCTAATCTCCAGCAAGTACAGACCCAGAGCCATTAAATGCTCCTCGTATGTTAACCTGTTCATTGCCGGAATCATTTTCATGAACCTCCTCTGGATCCTCTCCAATGCCAGCACATCTTCTAAAGTAAGTACATGTTCGGCACATCATTGTGGGCCAAAGGGCCTGTATTGTGCTGTAGGTTTTTCTATGTTTCTATCTATTCTGAGGCAGGGGGGCGCAAACTGTTCACTATAGTCCAAGTGCAGTCTGACCAATGCCTTATAAAGCTTCTGCCTTACATCCTTGCTCTTACATTCTGGTCTTTTCAAATTTTATGCTAACATTGTTATTTATTATAATAAATATAGACAGCTTGGAGTTAATGAGGTGCTCGAGGAATATAAAGAATGTAAAAAGAATCTTAAGAAAGAAATTAGAAAAGCTAAAAGAAGACACGAGGCAGCTTTAGCAAGTAGGGTGAAAATAAATCCGAAGGGTTTCTACAGTTATATTAATAGCAAAAGAATAGTGAGGGATAAAATTGGTCCCTTAGAGAATCAGAGTGGACGGCTATGTGCAGAGCCAAAACAGATGGGGGAGATTTTGAACAATTTCTTTTCTTCGGTATTCACTGAGGAGAAGGATATTGGATTGTGTAAAGTAAAGGAAACAAGAAAGGTAGTTATGGAAAGTATGACGATTAAAGAAGAGGAAGTACTGGCGCTTTTAAGGAATATAAAAGTGGATAAGTTTCCTAGGACCTTGAGGGAAGTTAGTGTGGAAATAGCAGGGGCTCTGACAGAAATATTTCAAATGTCATTAGAAACGGGGATGGTGCCAGAGGATTGGCGTATTGCTCATGTGGTTCCATTGTTTAAAGAGGATTCTAAGAGTAAACCTAGCAATTATCAGTCTGTGAGTTTGACGTCAGTGGTGGGTAAATTGATGGAAAGTATTCTTAGAGATGGTATATATAATTATCTGGATAGACCGGGTCTGATTAGGAACAGTCACATGGATTTGTGCGTGGAAGGTCATGTTTGACAAATCTTACTGAATTTTTTGATGAGATTACTAGGAAAGTTGACGAGGGTAAAGCAGTGGATGTTGTCTATATGGACTTCATTAAGGCCTTTGACCAGGTTCCACATGGAAGGTTAGTTAGGAAGGTTCAATCATTAGGCATTAATATCGAAGTAGTAAAATGGATTCAGCAGTGGCTGGATGGGAGACGCCAGAGAGTAGTGGTGGATAACTGTGTGTCAGATTGGAGGACGGTGTGTAGCGGTGTGCCTCAGGGATCTGTACTGGGTCCAATGTTGTTTGTCATGTATATTAATGATCTGGATGATGGGGTGGTAAATTGGATTAGTAAGTATGCAGATGATACTAAGATAGGTGGAGTTGTGGATAATGAAGTAGGTTTTCAAAACTTGCAGAGAGATTTAGGCCAGTTAGAAGAGTGGGCTGCAAGATGGCAGGTGGAGTTTAATGCTGATAAATGTGAGGTACTACATTTTGGTAGAACTAGTCAAAATAGGACATACATGGTAAATGGTAGGGCATTGAAGAATGCAGTAGAACAGAGGGATCTAGGAATAATGGTGCATAGTTCCCTGAAGGTGGAATCTCATGTGGATAGGGTGGTGAAGAAAGCTTTTGGTATGCTGGCCTTTATTAATCAGAGCATTGAGTATAGGAGTTGGGATGTAATGTTGAAATTGTATAAGGCATTGGTAAGGCTAAATTTGGAGTATTGTGTACAGTTCTGGTCACCGAATTATAGGAAAGGTGTTAATAAAGTTGAGAGAGTACAGAGGAGGTTTACTAAAATGTTGCCTGGGTTTCATCTCCTAAGTTATAGAGAAAAGTTGAACAAGTTAGGTTATTCTTTGGAGCGTAGAAGGTTGAGAGGGGACTTGATAGAGGTGTTTAAAATTATGAGGGGGATTGATAGAGTTCACGTGGATAGGCCTTTTCCATTGAGAGTGGGGGAAATTCAAACAAGAGGACATGAGTTGAGAGTTAAAGGGCAAAAGTTTAGGGGTAACATGAGGGGGAACTTCTTTACTCAGAGGGTGGTGGCTGTGTGGAACGAGCTTCCAGCAGAAGTGGTTGAGGCAGGTTTGATGTTGTCGTTTAAAGTTAAATTGGATAGATATATGGACAGGAAGGGAATGGAGGGTTATGGACTGAGTGCAGGTCGGTGGGACTAGGTGAGAGTAGGAGTTTGACACCGACTAGAAGGGCTGAGATGGCCTGTTTCTGTGCTGTAATTGTTATACGGTTATATGTTATATGGTTATTGTATTTGGCTTCCTTACCACCTGACTCAACCTGCAGATTAACCTTTAGGGAATCCTGCTTAAAGGACTACAAATCCCTTTGGTTTTTGAATTTTCTCCCCATTTAGAAAATAGTCAACTCATTTATTTGTTCTACCAAAGTGTATGACCATACATTTTCAGACACTAAATTCCATCTGCCACTCCTTTGCCCTTTCTCCCAATCTCTCTAAGTCCTCCTGCAGACTCCCTGCTTCTTCAACAGTGCCTGCCCCTGCACCTATCTTCATATCATCTGCGTACATGGCCACAAAGCCATCAATTTTGTCATACAAATCATTGACATATAACTTGAAAAGAAGGTCCAAACACCGACCCCTGCAGAACACCCCTAGCCACCCACAGTCGACTAGAAAAGGAGTCATAGGAATAAAATTTAACTGCATAGATATATGGGATTACTGAATAATTTAGCAAAATTAGCATAGTGCAAACTACACAGATGTCCTGATGTACTTGATGTTCATAATGTTAAGTTCGATTTGGTCTGCATGGATTTCAGATATTATGGTGTGGTAGGGGTTTCTAAGTGTCTTTGATATAGGGCAAATTGGCTCAGGGGAGATTTGATAGAGGTATATAAAATTATGATGGGTATAGATAGAGTGAATGCAAGTAGGCTTTTTCCACTGAGGCAAGGGGAGAAAAAAACCAGAGGACATGGGTTAAGGGTGAGGGGGGAAAAGTTGAAAGGGAACATTAGTGGGGGCTTCTTCACACAGAGAGTGGTGGGAGTATGGAATGAGCTGCCAGACGAGGTGGTAAATGTGGGTTCTTTTTTAACATTTAAGAATAAATTGGACAGACACATGGATGGGAGGTGTATGGAGGGATATGGTCCGTGTGCAGGTCAGTGGGACTAGGCAGAAAATGGTTCGGCACAGCCAAGAAGGGCCAAAGGGCCTGTTTCTGTGCTGTAGTTTCTATGGTTCTATGGTTCCAGCTTTTGATAACCATCCACTAACCTTCCGTTTCAAACTGTAAATGAGCAAATTTAAGATTAAAAGCAAACCAAGCCTAGCTGTTCTAATTTTTATAAATGAACAGTTTCTCAGGTAAGATTGCTGTTTAGGCACAATGTCAGAGGGCTGCAGGACTGAAGTAAATGGTTTCCAATTACCATCAAAGGAAATGGGCATCAGTACCTACCATTCTGCCCAGACCCAAACAAGCTATATATATTTATATTTAAAAACTTGGGATTTGCGGCATTGCTGGATCCCAGTAAGCACCAAAGACCAGGTACAGTTTCTTAACTAATAAGAGTAATGTTACTGCAGATTTTGTAGGTTAAAAAGTATGTAGCACCATAATACCAAATATTTTTATGCCAGAATATAGATGGAAGGATGCATGAAGTTTTCTAATAAAGGAAAAGCAAAATACCACAATTGCTGGAAATCTGTAAGACAAACAGAAAAGAGCTTTAAAACTTTAGCTGTCAGTACCTGTAGGGAGTTTATGTCTTCAGTCAATAACCATTTCTTATGGAAGATTATCAATCTGTAGATGCTATTCAGCTTCTGAGAATTTCTTTCTGTTTCTGCATTTCATTTCAGTTTTTACCTAGATTAGTCAAAATGCTGACTGCTATGTGCACAATTAATTATAAATTACATATTACTAAAGTGATTTAGCAATGTCATCCAATTTATAATTAAATAAATTATTTATCTTTTAACTAAATAAATTTCAGCAAATATACTATTTATTTATAATCATAACTTTTAAATACTACTCTGTTTGAAATCCTTTAAAATCTTGAATATAAATTCCATTTCTGTATCGTTATTAATTAATTGGTTTACATTTGCTTCCTGTGATTTTATACATAGAATGGCAGTATCATGGAAGGCATTGCATTATGGAAGAACAATGCTGATAAACGCTTTGAAGGAGTTGAAGAATGTATGATCTGCTTTTCAGTAATTCACGGTTCTAACTATTCACTTCCAAGAAAAGCCTGCAGAACCTGCAAGAAAAAATTCCACTCAGCCTGCTTGGTAAGTAATTTAAACTAGCAATAACATTCACAGAATTGTCAAACAAATTTAGTAAATTATATTGCATAAATTAACTTTAACTTCAGGGCATGTAACCCAATAAACACAAGAGATTCTGCAGATGCTGGAAATCTAGAGTAACATATACAAAATACTGGCAGAACTCAGCAGGTCAGGCAGCATCCATGGGAAGAAATAAATGGTCAGCATTTCGGGCCAAGACCCTTTGCCCGAAATGTCAAGTGTTTATTCCTTTCCTTGGATGCTGTCTGATCTGCTGAGTTCCTTCAGCATCTGTTTTAAAGCAGATGAGCTTACAGCGTGGATCAACACTTGGAACTATGATGTTGTGGCCATCACAGAGACTTGCTGGTGCAGGGGCAAGAATGGCTACTTCAAGTGCCAGGCTTTAGATGTTTCAGAAAGGACAGGGAGAGAGGTAAAAGAGGTGGGGGCATGGTACTGTTGATTAGAGATAGTGTCACGGCTGCAGAAAAGGAGGAAGTCATGGAGTGGTTGTCTACGGAGTCTCTGTGGGTGCAAGTTAGGAATAGAAAGGGGTCAATAACCCTACTGGGTGTTTTTTATAGACCACCCAATAGTAACAGGGACATCGGGAAGCAGGTAGAGAGACAGATTCTGGAAGGGAGTAATAATAGCAAGGTTGTTGTGATGGGAGATTTTAATTTCCCAAATATTGATTGGCATTTAGATGGGGTGGAGTTGGTTAGGTGTGTTCAGGAAGGTTTCTTGACATAATATGTAGATAAGTCTACAAGAGGAGAGGCTGTACTTGATCTGGTATTGGGAAATGAACCTGGTCAGGTGTCAGGTCTCTAAGTGGGAGAGCATTTTGGAGATAGTGATCATAATTCTATCTCCTTTACCATAGCATTAGAGAGGGATAGGAACAGACAAGTTAGGGAAATGTTTAATTGGAGTAAGGGGAAATATGAGGCTATCAGGCAGGAACTTGGAAGCATAAATTGGAAACAGATGTTCTCAGGGAAATGTACAGAAGAAATGTGGCAAATGTTCAGGGCTTAATTGCATGGGGTTCTGTATAGATACGTTCCTATGAGACAGGGAAAGGATGCTGGGTACAGGAATCGTGGTGTACAAAGGCTGTTGTAAATCTAGTCAAGAAAAAAAGAAGAGCTTACGAAAGATTCAAAAAACTAGGTAGTGATAGAGATCTCAGATTATAAGGCTAGCAGGAAAGAGCTTAAGAATGAAATTAGGAGAGCCAGAGGGGCCATGAGAAGAACTTGGCGGACAGGATTAAGGAAAACCCCGAGACATTCTACAAGTATGTGAACAGCAAGAGAATAAGACATGAGAGAATAGGACCAATCAAATGTGACAGTGGAAAAGTGTGTATGGACCGGAGGAGATGGCAGAGGTACTTAATGAATACTTTGCTTCAGTATTCACTACAGAAAAGGACCTTGGCAATTGTAGGGATGTCTTGCAGCGGACTGAAAAGAAAGAGGATTAAGAAAGAGGATGTGCTGGAGCTTTTGGAAAGCATCAAGTTGGATAAGTCACTGGGACTGGACGGGATGTACCCCAGGCTACTGTGGGAGGTGAAGGAGGAGATTGCTGAGCCTCTGGTGATGATCTTTGCATCATCAATGAGGATGGGAGAGGTTCCGGAGGATTGGAGTGTTGTGGATGTTGTTCCCTTATTCAAGAAAGGGAGTAGGGATAGCCCAAGAAATTATAAACCAGTGAGTCTTACTTCAGTGGTTGGTAAGTTGATGGAGAAGATCCTGAGAGGCAGGACTTATGAACATTTGGGCATAATATGATTAGGAATAGTCAGCATGGCTTTGTCAAAGGCAGATCGTACCTTATGAATCTGATTGAATTTTTTGAGGATGTGACTAAACACATTGATGAAGGTACAGCCGTAGATGTAGTGTATATGGATTTTAGCAAGGCATTTGATAAGGTACCCATGGAAGTCTTATTGAGAAAGTAAGGAGGCATGGGATCCAAGAGGACATTGCTTTGTAGATCCAGAACTGGCTTGCCCACAGAAGGCGAAGAGTGGTTGTAGACGGGTCATATTCTGCATGGAGGTTGGTGACCAGTGGTGTGCCTCAGGGATCTGTTTTGGGACCCGTTTTGGGACCCCTACTCTTTGTGATTTTTATAAATGACCTGGATGAGGAAGTGGAAGGATGGGTTAGTAAATTTGCTGACGACACAAAGGTTGGGGATATTGTGGATAGTGTGGAGGGCTGTCAGAGGTTAAGGCGGGACATTGATAGGATGCAAAACTGGGCTGAGGAGTGGCAGATGGAGTTCGACTCAGATAAGTGTGAGGTGGTTCATTTTGGTAGGTCAAATATGATTGCAGAATATAGCATTAATGGCAAGACTCTTAGTAGTGTGGAGGATCAGAGGGATCTTGCGGTCTGAGTCCATAGGACACTCAAAGCTGCTGCGCAGGTTGACTCTGTGGTTAAGAAGGTATACAGTGTATTGGTCTTCATCAACCGTGGGATTGAGTTTAGGAGTCAAGAGGTAATGTTGCAGCTCTACAGGACCCTGGTCAGACCCCACTTGGAGTACTGTGCTCAGTTCTTGTCACCTCTCTACATGAAGGATGTGGAAACTATAGAAAGGATGCAGAGGAGATTTACAAGGATGTTGCCTGGATGAGAGGCATTGATTGCATTGATTGTCAGAGGCTTTTTTCCCAGGGCTGAAATGGCTAGCATGAGAGGGCACAGTTTTAAGGTGCTTGGAAGTAGGTACACAGGAGTTGTCAGGGGTGAGTTTTCTTACGCAGAGAGTGGTGAGTGCATGGGATGGGCTGCTGGCGGCGGTGGTGGAGGTGGAAATGATAGAGTCTTTTAAGAGACTCCTGGATGGATACATGGAGGTTAGAAAAATAGAGGGTTATGGCTAAGCCTAGGTAGTTCTAAGCTAAGGACATGTTCGGCACAGTGTTGTGGGCTGAAGGGCCTGTATTGTGCTGTAGGTTTTCTATGTTTCTATGTTTCTAAAAATTGCTTTGATTCCATGTTGATATTATGAGTATATTTGTTTTTATAACCAGTAAGATTACTAAATATGTAGTAATCTTGGTGGTAATCTTTCACCTTTTTAAAATTGACTATTAATTGTAATAATACATTTCAGACAAGACATTAAAGGGGGAGCTACTTACAGTGTTTCACTTTACATTATTGCAGAAGTGACAAAATCACAAACAGGATTATTTTTCTTTTTAGTGCATTTATTGATTCTTACATAGGGTTGAGCTGGTGGTGCATCACCTTTTACATTACAATTACCTCTATTATACAGTTACATAATGGTTACTTTTTTCTGTCTAATTCAGATGAATGAAGATAAAGGTCTTATTATTTCTTCATCTCCTTTGCTCCTGATAATCCACTGTCCAATTCAGCATCTGGCTCACTTGGTAGTGCTCCCTTTAACTCAGTGTTTTGAACACTCCCTTTAAACCCTTTGAGGTGCCAATTCCCATACTTGCTTCAATTTCACCTGGCTCTATAATTAGCTGGTTGAAAGCCTGGAAATCAGATTTCTGATAGAAGCAGAACAACATTTTGCATTTCAGCAATATAAAAAATTCTTATTATCATCTGACTCCAGTACCTGACCATAACATTGGAAGGCAAATTAAAAGTGTCAGTTTTAACCTCTAACTTATTTTTATATAATTCTTATTCTTATAATTGTTGAATGAAACATAGAAACATAGTAAACCTACGGCACAATACAGGCTTATGTACTTATTTCAGAAATTACCTAGAGTTACCCATAGCCCTCTATTTTTCTAAGCTATTTTTCTTCTCCTCTGTACTTACTTCCAAGCACCCTAAAACTGTGACCTCTCGTGTTAGCCATTTCAGCCCTGGGAAAAAGCCTCTGACTATCCACATGATCAATGCCTCTCATCATCTTATACACCTCTATCAGGTGACCTCTCATCCTCCATTGCTCCAAGGAAAAAAGGCCAAGTTCCCTAAACCTATTCTCATAGGGCATGCTTCCCAATCCAGGCAACATCCTTGTAAATCTCCTCTGCACCCTTGCTATGGTTTCCATATCCTTCCCATAGTGAGGCAATCAGAACTGAGCACAGTACTGCAAGTGGGATCTGACCAGGGTCCTACATAGCCCTTTATGGCTCTTGAACTCAATCCCACGATTGATGAAGGCCAATACACCGTATACTTTCATAACCACAGAGTCAACCTGCGCAGCAACTTTGAGTGTCCTATGGACTCTGGCCCCAAGATCCCTCTGATCCTCCACACTACCAAGAGTCTTACCATTAATACTACATTTACCATCATATTTGACCTACCAAAATGAATCACCTCACACTTATCTGGGTTGAGCTCCATCTACCACTTCTCAGCCCAGTTTTGCATCCTATCAATGTCCCACTGTAACCTCTGACAGCCCTGCACACTATCCACAACATCCCCAACCTTTGTGTTATCAGCAAATTTACTAACCCATCCCTCCATTTCCTCATCCAGGTCATTTACAAAAGTCACAAAGAAAATGGATCCCAGAACAGATCCCTGAGACACACCACTGGTCACCAACCTCCATGCAGAATATGACCCATCTACAACCACTCTTTGCCTTCTGTGTGCAAACCAGTTCTGGATCCACAAAGCAATGTCCCCTTTGATCCCATGCCTCCTTACTTTCTCAATAAGCCTTGTATGGGATACCTTATCAAATGCCTTGCTGAAATTCATATACACTACATCTACTGCTCTACCTTCATCAATGTATTTAGTCACATCCTCAAAAAATTCAATCAGGCTCGTAAGGCACGACCTGCCTTTGACAAAGTCATGCTGACTATTCCTAATCATATTATGCCTCTCCAAATGTTCATAAATCGTGCCTCTCAGGATCTTCTCCATCACTTGCTAACCTGAATTAAGACTCACTGGTCTGTAATTTCCTGGGCTATCTCTACTCCCTTTCTTGAATAAGGAAACAACATCTGCAACCCTCCAATCCTCCAGAACCTCTCCTGCCCCCAATGATGATGCAATGATCATTGCCAGAAGCTCAGCAATCTAATTGTAGAATATCAATATGGAGCACACTTTTAAGTACTGAAAAATGATCTTTCCCGGTGTATTTGATGAATAAATCCTTCTCGGGTTTCCAGCCTGGTACAGTTATCGATCTTAACCAATGCTTCAATGACAAATTCTACCATCTTCATCAGGGATGATTCCTAGGCATGTATAGTCCGGTGGTATTTACATTCCTGTCATCTGTCCCTCTTGATTGGTTGGTCCTCATCCAACCAGGTTTCCGCTGCCCCACCTTGCTTACAATTGAATTCCAGTTCTTCCTTAGAGTGACACCTTTGCCTTTGTTAAAATTCTTTTTCTCTAGTTTTATTTCAATGGCTTCCTTCATCAGGTGGTCCCAAAAGCCATTGGTGTGGCACAGTAGTTTTGTGCTGTCAAAGTCAGTCCTACGGCCATTGCAAATGCAATGTTCTGCTCCTGCCAGTTTCTCTGGGTAAACCAAACGGATACTCCTCCCGTGCTCCTTGATGTGGGTTTCTATTGTGCGCCCCACTTGGCCAATATGCACTGCTCCACGTTCACAGGGTATCATGTAAACGCCAGCTGTCCTGAGTCTCAGGTCATCCTTGAATCACATAAAATGTGATCTGAGCTTCCTTATGGGTTTGTGGATGGTATTAATCCAGTATTTCTTCAGGATCCTGGTGATCTATGTTCCCTCTAAGCTGTGTGCGTGTGCACACGCACACACGTTTTTCAACCAGCGCACAAAGGAAATTAATGTGCGCACAAAAGGTTAGTTACCTAAAATAAAAAAGGGAAAAATACTGCGAAATGTCTGTGTGAGGAATGGCGTGCTACACAGTCTCTCTCGCTCTGTGCCTTGTAAAGGCATGAAAAACACATCGTTATCGTCCCTCCAACATCGCACACGCACGGACGCACGCACCAAAAAAAATTATACTTATTGAATATAATATTTTTAGCTAACTGTTGCTGTTAACTAGTTAGTCAGTTTTTTAAATACCACAATGCACGTCACTAATTTATGTCACCTCACCTTTCCTGTTCCAGTTTGTACAGCTGCATCACAGCGGCAGCTATGTTTGGTGGACCGTGTTCAGATCGTAAAGTTCACAAAGATCTGTTTCAAATCCTGTAGATAGCTTCCTAAGTTTTTATTGAAAAAAATATTGATTCACTATGTCGAATTCAAAAGAAGTGAAAGGTGTGAAGCGCAAAAGAACTGCAAATTTGTTTAAAGTTGAATGGCTTAACAAAATAGTAGAAACTGTTACACCGAAAGCTCATGAGGTCATGAACGTTCAGCTTTGAGAAATATTCATGTATGATTTGGAAACTGGAGTTATCTGTTTGTATTGTCGTGACGCGAAAGTTGCTGGAGGATTTGCTATTGGAAAGAAGTGGGATGATATTTGGAAACTTGACTTTTTGAAACGTCATTTGGCAAGTAAATCGCATTTGGACAGTGTACAAAACTCAGTCAACAGAACCTATCATTATCCGGTACAGGAATGTTACGCATGTTACGGTTGAGTGCAGATAAGCAAGAGCGAAAATGATCAAACCCAGAGATTAAAGTTCTTATCGACAGTGTGTTGTTAGCTGTTAAAATGAATAATTCTTTACATTAAGTACAATACATTAATGAACATATGGAAAAGTATGTTCAACTCCCAGACAGCAAGCGAAGCAAAAATTATGCCTTCAAATTTCTGGAGACTATCAACTATATTGTTCAGAAAGACATGTTTGAAGAAATAGCATCAGCAGATTTTCACACGTTAGCAGTTGATGAAACCACAGACATATCTGTCAACAAATGTCTCATTCTGTACTTCAAATTCAGATCTAAGGATTGTACAGTTTATAAAACACTTTTACGCAGAATAGTTCAGCTGCAGGCGTGTGATGCCTCCTCTATTGTTTCAGCGATCAAGCAGTTTTATGAAGAGAAGAAGCTTGACCTCCATAAAACGGTGATGTTTACATCTAATGAAGCGTCGGTAAGGTTGGGCAGAGTTAATGGTGTTGCAGCAAAGCTTAAATAGGACATTCCACACTTAGTTCAGCAACACTGTGTAGCACACCGTGAAGATCTGGGGATTTGCGATGCATGGAAAGAAGTCAAGTTAATCAGAGACATTGAAACTTTGATGAGAACCATCTATACAATGTTTTCTCAATCTGCAGTTAAAAGATGAGAATTTAAAGTAATTGCAGAGGCCTCTGAAAATGAAGCTGTTGCTTTCAGGCCACTTAATGAAGACAGATGGTTATCTAGACACTTTGCATTGCAGGCAATAATAAAAAATTATGAGGCACTGATCACATACTTTAAAGAAGATCAGTTAAATGACCCTGTGGCTAAATACTGTCACAAGAAATTAATGAACATCACATACAAAGTAGCTTTACAGGTTTTAAGTGATGTCTTTGATGAACTGGCTGCACTGTGGATTCTGCAAAAGAGTGGCCTGACACCGATTGATTCACTTCATTTTGCACGAGGCAAAATTAACAAGATAAGACAGCAGTATCTGGGAGACAATGTTTCGTGGAGTGACAAAGTTAAAGTTTTGCTAAGCCAACAACGTGAAGAAAACGTCACAGTAGATACAAGTTCGCTGTTGACTTTTATAAATAGTCTTTGTGTTCATTTAGAAGAAAGGTTTCCTGAAGATGAGGTACAAGAATGGTCAGCTTTTGATTTCTCTGCAATTGCAAATTGTGACTTCAAATTTGGCGATGAACAAGTTAATGCCTTATGCCTAAAATATCATGATTTTCTAGCTGAAAATACTGTAATAGTTATACAGTTTAATGATTTCAAATTTTCTGTGCAAGAAAAAATGAAATCCAAACTGATTTCAAACTTTGCTCAAATGGTGGCATTTGTACTTCAAAATGAACAGTTTTGCGACCTTGCACAGTTGATGGACATTGGGGGAACATTTCTTGCGTCTAGTGCGGACTGTGAGCGAGGTTTTAGCCTAATGAATCAACTCAAAAACAAGCTGAGAAACCGTTTAGGTGAATGTCATTTGGATATGTTAATGAGAATCAAAAGCTATCAATTGGATGGAAGTTCTATTAGTCTAGATGGAGTTTACAAAGAATAGGTAAATACCAAAGACAGGAGAGAGAAAATATAACTGAGTGAATTAAATATGTGTTATTTTGTTGTTATTCTGTGCAGTTTTATGTCAAATATTTTGTAAACCTACATAAACTGTGCCATGTGTGCATTCAGTGCGCACATACTTTTGTCACAGGAAAAAAATTTGCACAACATTAGATTTTTGTGCACACTGACTACTAAAAATTAGAGGGAACATTGCTGGTGATCATTCCAGAATCTGTGGAAATATAGGGAAGACAGGTAGTAGCGACAGGCTCCTCCTTGTTGCTAGGTTTCCTGGTTTTTCCATTGGCCCTTTTAAAGGCCCGATTGATTTCTTTCACCTTCTGGCTATTCTGTTGGAACGTCGTGTGTAATTGTCTATTTTTACAGGTGGGACAGCGGAATCATGATTGGATGAAATCTAACCAATCAGGAGGGATGGATGATGGGGGTATATATGCCACCACACTACACATGTCTAAGCATCATCCCTGATGAAGATGGCAGAGTTTGTCATTGAAGCGTTGGTTAAAATTGATATCTGTACCCAGCTGGAAGTCCAAGAAGAGTTTATGTTTAGGTACTGTTTATCATGGTGCTAAATGGAACAGAATAGAAGGGTCTTAGTGGATCGCAACCTGGATGGAGGTTGTACTGCCAAGGTTGTCTAAGGCCCTCTCAGAAAGGAATACGTAGAAAAAAAAAATCAAGTTTCCAATCTTGCTGTGTCAGATGGTAACAGAATTGATTCTGCATCAATAATGAATACCTTATTGTTGTTCAATGCATTAGGGAAAGCAGTAAAATATTGATAAGAATGAAACCCAGCATGGGGCATATGTTATAGTCAATAAATAGATTGAAGAGGGCAAGGAGAAAAATTCCATACATAAGATGTAAATAATACCTAATACATTAAATCGGATCACCAAAAGAAACACAGATTGGGCAACCAAGCTTTTTTTTTCAATAAACTGCAATGCAGGTGATTATTAAAAGGAAAAAATAATTTTATTAGAGTATTACATTTAAATCATAATTAATAAATAATTAGAATACAAAATTGAAACACTTAATTAACAATTATTTAGAGTATGAATTTTAAAATTAGTTATTTATTAGAAACAATGTATGGCCAGCTATATTTAAATGCTTATGTAGAAACAAATTAATACTACTTTCACATTGCTAAAGTAGACATTTGAGTAATTTGTGTATACACAGATCAAGATAATCCCAGTATTGAATTTATATTGAGAAGTTACAGAAAGGAAGAGTGTGTTAGGAACTGGGTACATGAATACAGACATCAGGCAAGGACAGGATTGGGTTTAGATATAATCCTCCAAATAGATAGCTCAGTAGAGCACATAGTTAAAATGCAGTCATGAAAGAGGAGCATGAATTTCACCTGCCAAACTCAATAAAACAACACCTTTAAGGGAAGACAACTGAGGGTAAAAATCAGAATTACCTCAGTTGCAGGCTTGATTATTCTTTTTCCACTTAAATATTGATTCTTGTAGCTTCCAGTATGTTGAAAAATTTTAAACACAAGAAAAGGAGGAAATTCTTCTCCAGCAAATCTGATGAAAAATAAGAATACAGTAGATGAGGTTAGCTGTGTTACGTAACTGTGCCAATTTCGCTTTGTTAAAATTTATGCATAACGTGTCCTTGGTCCACCTTTCAATATTAAACCTTATAAATTCAAGCATTTTATTTCACCAGCAGGCCAAGGTCATGTTTTGTTAGTGGCAATGAAGCACCAAAAGCAAAATGGCTACATGATTTTGGGCTAAATGAAAGATGTTGGTGTATGGTTAGTTCTGAAATTAAAAATATACAAAACATATCAAACTGCAGAAAGCTATTGAATTTTGTTATAATCACTACAACACACAAAATAATCATATATGGACATATGCTTGATCATGTTGCATTCTCTTTTCTTTATAGACATATGGAAGTTTATTTTGTTTAGTAGATTCTCACAGAACTTACCTGAACCTAACTTTATATGCCATCTTGGTATCTTTCAAGAGTTCAGCCTCAGAGGGTTGTAGTTTCCTTAAAATGTCAGTTGTCAGACAATGTTCCTGTTACAGATGGAAAATTAATGGATTTATACAGATTTTGAAACAAATACATTCGAAGATAAACTGTAATTTGTTTGCAGGCAAAAAGACCACTGACCACTAATGTAATGATTAATTCTTAAGTGAAAAATAATCACCAATTGCTGGGAAGGATGAAGTTGCATTTTTTAAATATGTCATATTTTAGTGCAGTACCTAGCTGTAACGGTCAAAGATCAAACCTAACCTCTGTGTGGAGTTTACACACTCATGTAAGTACATTACAAAAGAACCAAAGGGGTGTTGATTTGTATGTGAGGAAAAGAAAACAGGATTGATGAGATTGCTCTACTGGGAACTGGCACGGATCTGGTAGAATGAATGGCCTCTCTCTGCTCTGTAAAAGCAGGACATTGCTCTGTTTTTGGATGTGTTTTGCTGCTCCGTGTTCAGAGTGCTTTTATCACTTGTATCACTGATGACTAGAAGGGTAGGTATGTCCTCGGCATCTATGGACATGGATGTACAATGTCCAATTATGGATTAATTTGCAAATGAATATTTATCTCTGGTGCACCAGTCTGGGAAAAAAATCATAAATAGTAGGAAAAGAGGAAAGGGATGACTTCCCAGTTTAGTAGCCTGCCAAAACATGTGCCAGCTTGTACTCCTTCACTTTCTTCGACCTTCTTATTCTGGCTTCTTCCCCCTTCTTTTCCAGTCCTGATGAAGGGTCTCAGTCCAAAAATAACAACTGTTTACCCCTTTGCGTCAATGCTGCCTGACCTGCTGAGTTCCTCCAGCACTTTGAGTGTGTCCCTTAAGGATTCCAGCTGCAGAATCTCTTGTGTTATTCAATTACACTTACTGCAGCACAGATTGTGTGCTTGAGTAGGCGAAATAACTGTTTATTTCTGTAGGAAATCCATGAAGTCTGGATAATTCTAGCTGCAGAGTCTGGATCAATTCTGAAACAGAGAAAGATTATCGGATCACAATGGAAATTAGAATCAGAATCTGAACCATGTTTATTCTCACTGACATACGTCATGAAAAATGTTGTTTTGTGGCAGCAGTACAGGGCACGACATAAAAAAAACTATAAGTTAAACAGGAAATTAATAAGTAATGCAAAGAGGAATAGCCAGGATGTGGTTATGGGCTCATGGACTGTTCAGAAATCTGATGCCAGAGGGGAAGAAACTGTTTCTAAAATGCTGAGCATGTGTATTCAGGCTCCTGTACCTCCTCTCCGATGGTAATAATAAGAGGGCATGTCCCAGATGGTGAGGGTCTGTAATGATGGATCGTGTGCACTGGAGCCTCCATACTGGTACAACAGTGAGAATGCTCTCCACAGTACATCTGTAGAAATTTTCTAGAGTCTTTCATAACATACTAAAATCTCCTCAAACTCTGAATAAAGTATAGCCACTAGCATGCCTTCTTTCTGATTGCATCAATATGTTTTGGCCCAGGATAGATTCTCTGAGATGTTGACATGAGGAACTTGAAGCTGCTCACCCTTTTCTCTGCTGACTCCTCAATAAGGACTGGTGTGTGTGTTTTCCCGAGTTCCCCTTCCTGAAGTCCACAATCAATTTCTTTGTCTTACTGACATTGTACAAGGTTGTTGTGACACTAATCACTAGCAGATCTATCTCGCTCCTGTACACCTCTTTGTCACCATCTGACAACCTGCCAGCTATAGGGGTGTCATCAGTGAATTCACAGATAGTGCCTGAACTGTGCTTGGCCACACAGTACTGAGTGTAGAGGGAGAAGAGCAGTGGGCTAAGCATATATCCTTCAGTTTATTTAGTTATTGACATTATTTATTATCAGATTGGACACTACTCAAAGATTGAGTTGTAAACACGAGGAAATTTGCAGATGCTGGAAATTCAAACAGCACACGCAAAACGCTGGCGGAATGCAGCAGGCCAGGCAGCATCTATAGGAAGAGGTACAGTCGACGTTTTGGGCTGAGACCTTTTGTCGGGACAAATATTGAGTTATTTTGGCAAAAAGGCAATCAGAAGAAATGGTAGAAGGTCAGCAAAGTAATCTTGAGACACCTGATATGCCAAGACATTACGGGATAGCTGATTAGGCTAGAGGGCTCATATGGTCCACTGTTGCTTATACTACTAAAGCAGAAAAACAAGCCTTGTCTAATCTACAAAGCCATCCCCATAAACATGCTTCATAAACAACTTCAATCATGCTCATTGGATCTTACAATGTCCCAGGCTTGTTCACCACTGTCTCCTGGTATGGACTGCTCACTTTATAAAAAGACTCACCAGAGGTTGTGATACAATGGCGTACAGTTGTAAAGAAGAAATTCTGAGAAACCTCAAAGTTGAATCTACAGAACGAGCTGCATTCTACCAAGTTTACACTGTACTTCCCCATGTTGAGCTCCTATTAGGAAGAATAATTGAGGATACCAAGTACACAGAGAGTATTAGGAGTGGGAAGGACTGTACTCCTAATGCAAGTGTCAGACCATAATCACAAACAAAACTGGCTTAGTCTTCAAGGATAAAGTTGCCAAGCTGGGTCTGCAGTGGAGATCCGACTGAATGGAAACCTCTCCATGGCCTTGAATTCACCATGCATGTACAGCTGCATTTATCCATAAGACCATAAGACATAGAAGCAGAATTATACTATTTGGCCTAGTCAATCTGCTCCGCCATTTTGTCATGGCTGATCCAATTTTCCTCTCAGCCCCAAACTCCTGCCTTCTCTCCATATCCCTTCATGTCCCAACCAATCAAGAATCTTTCAACCTCTGCCTTAGATATACATAAAATGTTGGACTCCACAGCTGCCTGTGGCAATGAATTCCACAGATTCACCACTCTCTGGCTAAAGAAGGTCCTCCTCATCTCTGTTCTAAAAGGATACCCCTCTATTCTGAGGCTGTGTCCTCTGGTCTTAGACTCCCCCACCATAGGAAACATCCTCTCCACATCCACTCTATCAAGGCCTTTCACCATTCGATAGGTTTCAATTAGATCACCCATCGTTCTTCTGAATTCTAGCAAATACAGGTCCACAGCCATCAAATCCTCTTCATGTGACAAGCCATTCAATTCTGTATTCAATCCATTTCATTGTTAGCAACAGTGACTATTGCACAGTACTGATGAGAATCAAAACCTTTGTTTTTTCAATGAGAATGCCCTCCATTAAATTGTGCAGCTCAAAACTGGGAATCCATGAGGCATCAACAGCTGAACAGTATTCTACCACCATCTATAATCTCACATCCCAGCATGTTCCTCAATCTACCTTTATTATCTGAACTGCAGACCAAGGTTGCATCACAGAGTGTAGAAAAACAGGACAGAAGCAGAACTGATTTTGCACTATAAAAATCGGGTCAAATCTGATCTGGTTAACTTTTGCTCTGTCGTTTCAATCAGCAACTATGTGATTAAACAAAAAACAGAAACCTGCTCACTCATGTGTAGATTGAGTTCTATCAAGTCTCCACAGCAATCACTCAGCAATTTAGTATATAGACAAAAGAGGCAATTTCCAGAGGTAAACTGAGAGTGAATTACTTTTATGACTTACAGCAGACTGAAAAGCTTGAGCATATAAACATTAAGAAAGAGGATATGCTGGAGTTTTTGGAAAGCATCAAGTTGGATAAGTCACCAGGACTGGACGAGATGCACCCCAGGCTACTTTGGGAGGTGAGGGAGGAGATTGCTGAGCCTCTGGCAATGATCTTTGCATCATCAATGGGGACGGGAGAGGTTCTGGAGGATTGGAGGGTTGCAAAGGTTGTTCCCTTATTCAAGAAAGGGAGTAAAAATAGCACAGGAAATTATAGACCAGTGAGTCTTACTTCAGTGGTTGGTAAGTCAATGGAGAAGATACTGAGAGGCAGGATTTATGAACATTTGCAGAGGCATAATATGATTAGGAACAGTCAGCATGGCTTTGTCAAAGGCAGGTCATGCCTTACGAGCCTGATTGAATTTTTTGAGGATGTGACTAAACACATTAATGAAGGTAGAGCAGTAGATGTAGTGTATATGGATTTTAGCAAGGCATTTGATAAAGTACAACATGCAAGGCTTATTGAGAAAGTAAGGAGGCAAGGGATCCAAGGGGACATTGTTTTGTGGATCCAGAACTGGTTTGCCCACAGAAGGCAAAGAGTGGTTGTAGATGGGTCATAATCTGCATGGAGGTCAGTGACCAGTGTTGTACCTCAGGTATCTGTTCTGGGACCCCTACTCCTTGTGATTTTTATAAATGACCTGGATGAGGAAGTGGAGGGATGGGTTAGTAAATTTGCTGATAACACAAAGGTTGGGGGTGTTGTGGATAGTGTGGAGGGCTGTCAGAGGTTACAGTGGGACATTGATAAGATGCAAAACTGGGCTGAGAAGTGGTAGATGGAGTTCAAAGATGTTGGGATTAAGTGTGAGGTGGTTCATTTTGGTAGGTCAAATATGATGGCAGAATATAGTATTAATGGCAAGACTCTTGGCAGTGTGTATGATCAGAGGGATCTTGGGGTGCGAGTCCATAGGACACTCAAAACTGCTGCGCAGGTTGACTTTGTGCTTAAGAAGGCATACGGTGCATTGGCCTTCACCAATTGTGGGATTGAGTTTAAGAGCTGACAGGTAATGTTGCAGCTATATAGGACCCTGGTCAGACCCCACATGGAGTACTGTGCTCAGTTTTGGTCGCCTTACTACAGGAAGGATGTGGAAGCCATAGAAAGGGTGCAGAGGATATTTACAAAGATGTTGCCTGGACTGGGGAGTATGTCTTATGAGAATAGTTTGAGTGAACTCGGCCTTTTCTCCGTGGAGTAACGGAAGATGAGAGGTGACCTGATAGAGGTGTACATGATGATGAGAGGCATTGATCGTGTGGTAAGTTTTTTACGCAGAGAGCGGTGAGTGCATGGAATGGGCTGCCAGCGACGGTGATGGAGGCAGATACGATAGGGTCTTTTAAGGGACTGCTGGATAGGTATATGGAGCTTAGAAAAATAGAGGGCTATGTGTAGCCCTAGTAATTTCTAAGCTATGGACATGTTTGGACCAGCATCATAGGCTGAAGGGCCTGTATTGTGCTGGAGGTTTTCTATGTTTCTATGAATGTAAATTGTAGAAGGCATTATTAGTATTTGATGATACAAGATAAAACATTGTTTTCAGTATTTCAAGTTTTTTTGGTTATTTGCTAGCAATTCATTTATATTGCATATAGGGAAATGCAAAAATGCATGAAATACTTCATATTTGAGTAATGGAAAAATACTAATGAATTACTTACATCTTTGGTTCTGATTTATGCATGTATACTTTTATTTCTTGACTATTCAGTGATATGTGGTCCTTTTGCAGAGATTCACAGCATGGTGAACTTTTTCAGTTCTTTGAGATCCATCATTAATAATTCACAATGTTCTGACAAAAATAGGTTACCGTGATTAAATCATCTGAATGGTATTTTTTTTTTGTTATTATCTGAGAAGGCAACATCAGTATGTTAAAATGACCAGACATTAGATTTTATACACCAAAGTGTTTCAGAAGAGGAGCCTCATATTTTAAAGGTGATATTTTATCACTGCATTGCCATGCTGCACTTGGGCAAATGTTGCTTTATATATAACTATCTACATTAACTTTCATATTTAATAAATATGTTCAAAAGAAACCAGTACAGTTTGTAATCTAATACAGCAACAATAGGAGATTATGATTAAGAAAACCAAGGACATTGTTGGGATTAAGAAGCATTTACTACTATTTAACTTGAGTTTCTGAAATAAAGAAACTCTCTTATTTCAGGAAAATACTGGCTCACCTCCTTAACCTTCCAGGGTGATCAAGAAACATAAAACACTGATTTTTAATTTTCATGTTTGTTCACTGGGAGTTACCTAGAGTCAGACAGTATGGACCATGCTAATTAAGGTTCCCCATTCAAGCTAGTCCCCCATTTGTCAGCAGATGGCCAATAAACCATTCCAATCCCTGTACCTGTCCAAATGTCTCTTAATAGTTGTTATTGCACCTGCCTCAACTGTTTCCTCTAGCAGCTGGTCCACCACTGAGGTTCTCCATTGTTCGGGTCTGGGATTGATGCTGCTTTGATACACAAGCCTAGGCAGTATGATATGGAGAGCAAGCTGTCGCCTATGTAGCAGGCTCCCCCCTCCATGCAGCTGATGAATCCAAAAGAATGGCAGAGGCCGATACAGTTTGGCACCAGTGGTGTCACAGGAGTTGCCAGTCAGTGTAAAGCTCAATATAGGACTGCCTTAGGGACGCCTACATAGGATCCAAAATAGACACCAACCTTTTGTATAAATAAAGTTGGCCCAAAAGATCCTCTTAAATATTTCCCCACTCACGTTAAATCTATGCTCTCTCGTTTTTGATGCCTCAGTTCTGGGAAAAGGACTGAATTAATTCACTCTTATCTATGCCCCTCATGATTTTATATACCTCTCTATAAGATCACCTCTCAACATCCTGTACATTGGGGAATAAAATGCTAGCCTATCAAACCTCTCCCTTGAACTCCTGGCAGTATCCTTGTAAACCATTTCTGTACACTTTCCAATTTAATAGCATCTTTCCTATAGCAAGCCGATCAAAACTGAATACAATACTCCAAGTCTGGCCTCACCAACATCCAGTTCAACTGCACTATGACCTCTCAACTTTTATACTCAGTCCTCCGACTTATGAGGGCCAACATACCAAAAGCATTTTTCACCTGTGTTTCCGTTTTTAGGGAAACATAATTGTTTTCTAAGGCCCCTCTTTTCCACAACATTCCCAGGCCTTGTCTTTTACTGTGAAATCCTGCCTGGATCTGAGTATACCTCTGCAGCTCCAACGATTCACTTGATCATTTCGGGGATTCACAAACTTTGAATTGGAAAATGGTGGAGAATATGTTTCATAGGATTTTGTGTCAGCCTGGCTTAGCTAGATCTATCCTGGCCAGAACCGACTCTTCGTAGGGCGGACTATTCTTTCCACTTGAATTTAATCTTTGGCTGTTCAGATGTTGGATCCTAAATGAGGTTTCTGTCATGTATCTTCGGCTATTATTTATTCATAAACGACGGGACATGACAGAAACCTCATTTACGATCCGACATCTGAACAGACAATATTTTGAATATTTGTCCATTTCCCTTTTGAAAGCCACAATTCAGTGAGACCATAATTTTGCACTGCGTCTTTTAACAATCTCAAGAGTTGCGTTCTTTAGTCGGAAACGCCTTAGGTTTCAATAGTTACAAAGTCATCCACTGACAACTGCAATTGTAAAGGGGTTTTGATCTGAAAGGTTTGGACTCCTACCTGTAATTTTTTCCATTCCATTTTTCTGTTTCTAAGTTGGCAGAGTCTATCAGCTCCACTCACGCCTCTGCTACCAACGAGACATTTCAACTAGTCCATTTTATTAGAGTAATGCATTGGATTGTTGTTGGTTTATCTCCTCCAATTTCAGGAAAATCGGGACAGCAAACTCAGAACTGGCGTATTTGCAAACACGAGGAAATGTGCAGATGCTGGAATTTCAAGCAACACACATAAAAGTTGCTGATGACAGGCCACTGCTGCGTTCACCAGCAACTTTCATGTGTGTTACTGGCGTATTTGACTTACTTTCAGAAGTCTGTAAACGCTTGCTACTTGTCCGCATAACCCCGAAATCAAAAATAGATGATAAAGTCATCAGACACCAAGCTATACCTGATTTTCCTCGCGCAAACCAGCAATCTGAGAGAGGCGAGGGGCCTGGAGCAGCCACCCGTCGCCATGATAGCTTCGCCGTTTCCTGGCAACGGCGGGCGCGGGGGCGGGGCTCAGGGCGGAGGAGGGGTGGGTGCCGGGAAATCGTGTTGGCAGTCCGAGGTCTGCACTAGACTACCCATCATATAAATAAACAAATTCCACGTCACATGCCGGTGATAATAAACCCGATTCTGATTCTGTACTCGCTGGAGTTTAGAAAAATGAGCTGGACTCATTGAATCGAATATTGAGATGCCTAGATAGAATTGATATGGAGAGGATGTTGCTTATAGTGGGGCGGGGGTGTCTGGAATCAGAGGGGGCAGCCACACAATAGAAGGATGTCTCTTTAGAACAAAGATGAGGAGGAATTTTTTTTAGCCCTAGAGAGTGGTGAATCTGTGGAATTCATTGCCGCAGATGGCTGTGGAGGTCAAATCATTGGGTATATTTAAAGAGGAGATTGACAGGTTCTTGATTCATAAGGGGCATCAAAGCTCACGGAGAGAAGGTAGGAGAATGGGGACGTTAAGGCATATTCTGGTGTTATGTTATATAGCAAATAGTAATTTCAGCAGCAGTCCTCAGACCTGTAAATAGATTGTAAATTGAATTTAAAATGCAGCTCAGAACAATGCTCTTCCTGGAGCTGCAGACTCAGGTTGATTGCAAACAAAGAAACACTTCATTTGACCTGAGATGTCTGCATATGCATGAATGCAGCTCAGAGTCAATGGGTATTAACATTAATTTTGGGTGTCTGGAGTGTAGGTGTGAAGATGGAGGTGTTTGAAAATTATATGCAATTCAAAGGAAACATTGTAGATACATTGTCATGTGACGAGAATACACATAGATGTTAGCTGTCCTGTGAGATCAGCAGTTGGTCTGCCACCTGTCCTCAGGGGAAGGAGAGATGAAGAACAATGGAGCAGCATCTGGAGATGTGTAATGAAGGGACGGGAGAGAGGGCTGTCTGGAGCGGCTCCCCCTTTGAACCCTGAACTGTTTGAAGTGATGGACAGGCGATACCCCAGCAGGGGGATAAAAAGGGACAGGTTTCGCTAAGGCAGGACACACACGACACCCGAGGTAACGAGACCCTGGAAGCGGTGCGCCTCTCACGAGTCGGTGGGAAGTACCGGACAACGCACAGGGTGGAAAGGTACGATCAGCGGGAACCCGGTGTGTGTCCAACCTCGCTTGGGTGCCGGGTTCACTGCAGAGGATCGACCGCATCTGGAGGAGGGGTCACAGTCAGTGACCTCAGGTGACATCACCAAGGACCCGCCCGAAAGCTGCTTGTGAGCAATATCGCCGGTCTGTGAGTGGAAGCCGTGTCTGAATGATCAGTCGTTCCCGTTCTATCTCTCTCTCTCTCCACGTTGTCCATCGCCATGGCAACGATTACTGCGAACTGAACTACTAAATTGGACTGAACTTTGTGTCACTTTGAAATTGGTCATTTATCCCTAGACAACGATAGAGCTTGATTGATGCTGTTATCTTAATTCTGTGCACATGTGTGGTTATCATTGCTGAACTGTTGCATTTATTATCCTTTCGATTACTGTGTTGCTTGTTTCTTTAATAAAACTTTCTTAGTTCTAGTAATCCAGACTCCAACTGAGTGATCCATTTCTGCTGGTTTGGCAACCCAGTTACGGGGTACGTAACAGTAACTATAGAACTGTCCTGCTGTTGCCTTTGATCTTTAACATATAGAGAGTTCATGTAATATTGGATCAGGTGCCTCTTCTAAGAGTGTCTCCATATGATGCCTGCTCGTTGTGCTGCATGTCACCAGCTTCCGCGTCTCCTGATGACTTTGTTCATATTCACAACACCCCATTCACACTTGCAACAGGAGGGATAATAAATCAGTCGTGATGGAATAGCAGAGCTGACTCTGAGCCTAATTCTGCTCCTACAATCTTATAGTCTACATCTCCATATTATAGAATTTTCTGACAATTTGGATAATAGGATGAAGAGCTCTTGGATAAGTGCTGTGCACATCTAATATACAATTACACTGAGATCTTTTGGACTAATGACAAATATAATGAAAACTAAGCTTTCTGTGCTTGTGTATGTGAATGTGGAAATTTATGATTCACAGTAAGACAGCAGAATGTACTTCAAATCAGCATAATATTCTTTTCCAAGGAAAAAATAATTCGGGTTATTTGCCCAAAACATATTGCAAACCCACCAGAATAGTTAGCTCCTTTCCCAAAGAAGCACAAAATGGTTGAAATCTATTGATTTTAATGTAAGAGAACACCCAGTGCTGCAAATGAAAGACTCTGGCATGAGCTTGGCAAAGTAGGTGGAATAATATTTAAAAATATTATGTTTAATCATTTCCCATAATATTTTAAAACATTGAAGTATTGAAGAAATTAATTAAAACTTTAAGTGCTTTCAGCTTTTTTAAAAACTTCTCAGAATCAGGATCTAGTGCTTTCTGGGTGTACATGACAAATGAACTCTTCTCTGGCTTCCTGCTGGTACAGGGTATCAATTATAACTGCCATTTTGATTTCAAACTCTGCTGTCTTCATCAGGGATGAGTAAATGTGGAATTTTACCTCTCACCTTTCTTGTTCCTAAGCATTTTCCTGACATTGCGCGCATTGCCATTTATACTTTCAGTGTTTATTCTGGAGGGGGAGAAAAAACTGGAACACATTTCTAGTGATGATCAAGCACAGAAATTGACAGGTATCATTTTGTTTTTAAAAACAGCACTATTCGTAGCTGTTTAGTGAATGAAGGTGGAAAGACACTTAAAAAAAACAAAAATCACCAGTGAGTACAACTCATTAACACACTCCACACTATTATAAACAATTTACAATTTTACTAATGAACAATTTTATTACATAGAATATTTTATATTATAAGGAAATTTAAGTAATGGTTTTAAATTCAACATGTGATGATTGCAAGTTTACACCATCCATTGTTATGTAGAATCTGTGATTGGAAGAAGTGAGCTGCCAGGGAGTTGTTCAGTATTAACTCGTACGCTTTCCTGCAATGGATCCACAACAGCACCATTGAAGGAATGAATGCAAGTCACCAAAACAGAAGAACAAAATGAAACAAGGCCAAACATCTTTATACAATATACTGTCATTGATTTAATTGATAAATTTAATTGTGAAAAATTATTGATGCCCTTTTTTAAAAAAAACACTGGCACCTGATTGACTTTTAAAATTACAAGTTTTAGAGACAGACCAGAAAAAAAAATTGCTCCTGTTGTTTTATTCAAAATTTGTTATTTTCTGGCTGTTATAAAGTCATTGAGTGATATCTTCTGCTTCAAGACTACAATTCTCCTGAGTCCACTAGGCCATTATAATTACAGAAAAGAAGCCATAACACCTCACAAGAATGTCTCTCGACACAGTGGACATGTAGACTTGTTGCTGGAAGTAAACCATCGGTACTGTAAACATGACAAATATAAAAATTAGAAATTATAGATTCAATTTTATACCATTAGAAAATATAAAAGCCTGCATAATTTGTCAGCAATTCATTCAGTCCTCTTTCAGAATTAAAATCAAGATTTTTGCTTGACAAGTCTTTCTCACTTTAACTTCAATTATTACAATTAAACATAGGCAATAGAATGATAGGAGGTTTTACAACATAGTTATTCACATCCAAAAGATCCAAAAAATAGTCTCAACATAGTGGAAGTTGAATAATAGATCTAAATTGATATTTGATATTGATGTTGCCCTCTGCTATGCAGTCCTTTCTGTGGCACGGAATATTTTAACATTTTAAAGTTTTCTAGGTACTACAGTTTTAGTGATTAGACACTTTGAAGAAAGATATACCAGTATTTAATAATTTATCTTTAGTTTGCTTAGTCAGGTAGATTTTGGTGGCTGAAAATTCAGCGACAAGAACAGAAATACAGTACATGCAATTAAGGATTAATTTAGTACAGTATTCCCTGTTCCCAGAAATTATCAGATTGTATGGGCCATCTGCAATATGGACTAGTACTTATTGTGAAAAGATTAAAGATTAGTTTTATTTGTCACATGTACATCAAAACATACAGTGAAATGCATTGTTGTTTTAAATCAAATCAGTGAGGATTGTGCTGGGAAGTCTGCAAGTCTCGCCATGCTTCCGGCAGCAATACAGCATGCCTACAACTCACCACTCTAACTGTGCACCTTTGGAATGGGGAAGGAAACAGGAGCACCTGGAGGAAACCCATGTAGTCACGGAGAGAACTTATAAACTTCTTAAAGACAGTGGCAGGACTCAAACTGCCGTCAAGTGTTGCACTGACTGCTATGCTTCTTGTGCCATGTTTTAAACAGCAAGGGACAAAACTACTTGATCACAATGGAAAGGCCCAGGTGAATTTTGAGAACATAATCAGGAAACAAGTAAGGTTCACTTATGCTCCTATTTAAAGTATGAGAAAGAAGCATTAGTAACAAAACTGAGACAAACCTATAGAGAAAATAAGTCATTTAGAATGGAAAAATACAAAATAAATTTTAAAGGTCATTGGAAAATGCAATGAAAAACTGAAGAACATTTTAAAGCTAGAAGTATACATTACCATTAGAGTGGAATAAAAAGATATATTTTAAATAAATTAATCAGCAATAGACCAATTATGTTAGTGAGAATATGTACTAATATCATAATTTAAAATCTTTGTTATTATTCAACAAGTACAATCATCCTATAGAAGAAATGGAAGAATTTCTGCTGATTCTACCTGGATTGTAAATAATCTCTACTGAACAAAATCTACTGAGGATCAAAGATCAACTTTATTCACCACATACATTTATATGTGTGAGAAATTTACTGTGTTTGTGTTGGTGCAATTTGCCACATATACAACAATCAATCATTTTCCTAGAACAAGGATTTAGATGGGGCGAAATTTGTTAGGTGTGTTCAGGAAGGTTTCCTGACACAATATGTAGATAAGTCTACACGAGGAGAGGCTGTACTTGATCTGGTATTGGGAAATGAACCTGGTCAGGTGTCAGGTCTCTCAGTGGGAGAGTGTTTTCGAGATAGTGATCATAATTCTATCTCCTTTACCACAGCATTGGAGAGGGATAGGAACAGACAAGTTAGGAAAGCGTTTAATTGGAGTAAGGGGAAATATGAGGCTATCAGGCAGGAACTTGGAAGCATAAATTGGAAACAGATGTTCTCAGGGAAACGTACAGCAGAAATGTGGCAAATATTCAGGGTATATTTGCGTGTCATTCTGCATAGGTATGTTCCAATGAGACAGGGAAAGTTTGGTAAAGTACAGGAACCGTGGTGTACAAAGGCTGTTGTAAATCTAGTCAAGAAGAAAAGAAAAGCTTACAAAAGGTTCAAAAAACTATGTAATGATAGAGATCTCAAAGATTATAAGGCTAGGAGGAAGGAGATTAAGAATGAAATTAGGAGAGCCAGAATGGGCAATGAGAAGGCCTTGGCAGACAGGGTTAAGGAAAACCCCAAGGCATTCTACAAGTATGTGAAGAGCAAGAGGATAAAACATGACAGAATAGGGCCAATCAAGTGTGACAGTGGAAAAGTGTGTATGGAAGCGGAGCAGATAGCGGAGGTATTTAATGAATACTTTGCTTCAGTATTCACTACCGAAAAGGACCTTGGCGATTGTAAGGATGACTTACAGTGGACTGAAAAGCTTGAGCATATAGACAATAAGAAAGAGGATGTGCTGGAGCTTTTGGAAGCCATCAAGTTGGATAAGTCACTGGGACCGAATGAGATATACCCCAGGCTACTGTGGGAGGTGAGGGAAGAGACTTCTGATCCTCTGGCAATGATCTTTGCATCATCAATGGGGACGGGAGAGGTTCTGGAGGATTGGAGGGTTGCAGATGCCGTTCCCTTATTTAAGAAAGGGAGTAGAGATAGCCCAGGAAATTATAGACCAGTGAGTCTTAATTCAGTGGTTGGTAAGTTGATGGAGAAGATCCTGAGAGGCAGGATTTATGAACATTTGGAGAGGCATAATATGATTAGGAACAGTCAGCATGGCTTTGTCAAAGGCAGGTTGTGCCTTACGAACCTGATTGAATATTTTGAGGATGTGATTAAACACGTTGATGAAGGTAGAGCAATAGGTGTGGTTGTAGACAGGTCATATTCTGCATGGAGGTTGGTGACCAGTGGTGTGCCTCAGGAATCTATTCTGGGACCCCTACTCTTTGTGATTTTTATAAATGAGCTGGATGAGGAAGTGGAGGGATGGGTTAGTAAGTTTACTGATGACACAAAGGTTGGGGGTGTTGTGGATAGTGTGGAGGGCTGTCAGAGGTTACAACGGGACATTGATAGGATGCAAAACTGGGCTGAAAAATGGCAGACGGAGTTCAACCCAGATAAGTGTGAGGTGGTTCATTTTAATAGGTCAAATATGATGGCAGAATAGAGCATTAATGGTAAGACTCCTGGCAGTGTGGAATATCAGAGGGATTTTGAGGTCTGAGTCCATCAGACGCTCAAAGCTACTGGGCAGGTTGACTATGTGGTTAAGGCAGAATACGGTGCATTAGGCTTCATCAACTGTGGGATTGAGTTTAAGAGCCAAGAGGTAATGTTACAGCTTTATAGGACTCTGGTCAGACCCCACTTGGAGTACTATGCTCAGTTCTGGTCACCTCATGACAGAAAGGATGTGGAAGCTATAGAAAGGGTGCAGAGCAGATTTAGAAGGATGTTGCCTGGATTGGGGAGCATGCCCTGTGAGAATAGGTTGAGTGAACTTGGCCTTTTTTCCTTGGAGTGACAGAAGATGAGAGGTGACCTGACAGAGGTGTATAAGATAATGTAAGGCATTGATCGTGTGGATAGTCAGAGGCTTTTTCCCAGGGCTGAAATGGCTAACACAAGAGGTCACAGTTTTAAGGTACTTGGAAGCAGGTACAGAGGAGAAGAAAAATAGCTTAGAAAAATAGGGCTAAGAGTAACCATAGGTTATTTCTAAAAATAAGTACATGGTCAGCACAGCATCTTGGGCCAAACCTACAGTATTGTGCTGTAGGTTTTCTATATTTCTATGTTTCATTCAACAATTATAAAAATAAAAATTATATAAAAATGAGTTAGAGGTTAAAACTGACACTTTTAATTTGCCTTCCAATGCTATGGTCAGGTGCTGGAGTCAGATAATAATAAGAATTTTTTATATTGCTGACATGCAAAATTTTGTTCTCTTTCTATCAGAAATCTGATTTCCAGGCTTTCAACCAGCTAATTATAGAGCCAGGTGAAATTGAAGCAAGTATGGGAATTGGCACCTCAAAGGGTTTAAAGGGAGTGTTCAAAACACTGAGTTAAAGGGACCACTACCAAGTGAGCCGGATGCTGAATTGGACAGTGGATTATCAGGAGCAAAGGAGATGAGGAAATAATAAGACCTTTATCTTCATTCATCTGAATTAGACAGAAATAAGTAACCATTATGTAAGTGTATAATAGAGGTAATTGTAATGTAAGTCGCGATGCACCACCAGCTCAACCCTACACAATCAATAATTGCACTAAAAAGAAAAATAATCCTGTTAGCGATTTACAGTCACTTTTGCAATAATGTGAAGTGAAACACTGTAAATAGCTCCCCCTTTAATGTCTTGTCTAAAATGCATTATTACAATTAATATTCAATATTGAAAAAGGTAAAAGATTACCACCAAGATTAGTAAGTATTTAGTAATCTTGTTGGTTATAAAAACAAATATACTTGCACATGGAATCAAATCAGCAATTTTTAAAACAGAATTTATGGGATTATAGCATAACACATGCAAAATGCTGAAGGAACTCAGCAGATCAGACAGCATTCAAGGAAAGGGTCTTGGCCCGAAATGCCGACCGTTTATTTCTTTCCATGGATGCTGCCCGACCTGCTGAGTTCTGCCAGTATTTTGTATATGTTACTCTAGATTTCCAGCATCTGCAGAATCTCTTGTGTTTATGGGGTTACATGCCCTGAAGTTAAAATTAATTTATACAATATAATTTACTAAATTTGTTTGACAATTCTGTGAATGTTATTGCTAGTTTAAATTACTTACCAAGCAGGCTGAGTGGAATTTTTTCTTGCAGGTTCTGCAGGCTTTTCTTGGAAGTGAATAGTTAGAACCGTGAATTACTGAAAAGCAGATCATACATTCTTCAACTCCTTCAAAGCGTTTATCAGCATTGTTCTTCCATAATGCAATGCCTTCCATGATACTGCCATTCTATGTATAAAATCACAGGAAGCAAACGTAAACCAATTAATTAATAACGATACAGAAATGGAATTTATATTCAAGATTTTAAAGGATTTCAAACAGAGTAGTATTTAAAAGTTATGATTATAAATAAATAGTATATTTGCTGAAATTTATTTAGTTAAAAGATAAATAATTTATTTAATTATAAATTGGATGACATTGCTAAATCACTTTAGTAATATATAATTTATAATTAATTGTGCACATAGCAGTCAGCATTTTGACTAATCTAGGTAAAAGCTGAAATGAAATGCAGAAACAGAAAGAAATACTCAGAATCTGAATAGCCTCTACAGATTGATAATCTTCCATAAGAAATGGTTATTGACTGAAAACATGAACTCTCTACAGGTACTGACAGCTAAAGTTTTATAGCTCTTTTCTGTTTGTCTTACAGATTTCCAGCAATTGCGGTATTTTGCTTTTCCTTTATTAGAAAACGTCATGCATCCTTCCATCTATATTCTGGCATAAAAATATTTGGTATTATGGTGCTACATACTTTTTAACCTACAAAATCTGCAGTAACATTACTCTTATTAGTTAAGAAACTGTACCTGGTCTTTGGTGCTTACTGGGATCCAGCAATGCCGCAAATCCCAAGTTTTTAAATATAAATATATATAGCTTGTTTGGGTCTGGGCAGAATGGTAGGTACTGATGCCCATTTCCTTTGATGGTAATTGGAAACCATTTACTTCAGTCCTGCAGCCCTCTGACATTGTGCCTAAACAGCAATCTTACCTGAGAAACTGTTCATTTATAAAAATTAGAACAGCTAGGCTTGGTTTGCTTTTAATCTTAAGTTTGCTCATTTACACTTTGAAACGGAAGGTTAGTGGATGGTTATCAAAAGCTGGAACCTGAGCCAATTTGCCCTATATCAAAGACACTTAGAAACCCTTACCACACCATAATATCTGAAATCCATGCAGACCAAATCGAACTTAACATTATGAACATCAAGTACATCAGGACATCTGTGTAGTTTGCACTATGCTAATTTTGCTAAATTATTCAGTAATCCCATATATCTATGCAGTTAAATTTTATTCCTATGACTCCTTTTCTAGTCGACTGTGGGTGGCTAGGGGTGTTCTGCAGGGGTCGGTGTTTGGACCTTCTCTTCAAGTTATATGTCAATGATTTGGATGACAGAATTGATGGCTTGTGGCCATGTACGCAGATGATATGAAGATAGGTGCAGGGGCAGGCACTGTTGAAGAAGCAGGGAGTCTGCAGGAGGACTTAGAGAGATTGGGAGAAAGGGCAAAGAAGCGGCAGATGGAATTTAGTGTCTGAAAATGTATGGTCATACACTTTGGTAGAAGAAATAAATGAGTTGACTATTTTCTAAATGGGGAGAAAATTCAAAACCAGAGGTGCAAAGGACTTGTAGTCCTTTAAGCAGGATTCCCTAAAGGTTAATCTGCAGGTTGAGTCGGGTAGTAAGGAAGCCAAATGCAATAAAAATAGGCATCCGTTAGTCTCACGAGACCATAGATTTGCGCCTTGGAAAGTTTTCCAGGGTGCAGGCCTGGGCAAGGTTGTATGGAAAACCGGCAGTTGCCCATGCTGCAAGTCTCCCCTCTCCACGCCACCGATGTTGTCCAAGGGAAGGGCACTAGGGCTGATACAGCTTGGCACCAGTGTCGTCACAGAGCAATGTGTGGTTAAGCGCCTTGCTCAAGGACACAACACACTGCCTCAGCTGAGGCTCGAACTAGCGACCTTCAAATCACTGGACCTACGTCTTAACCACTTGGCCACTCGCCAACACAAATAATTTGGTAAGGAAGCCAAATACAATGTTAGCATAAATTTTGAAAGGATCAGAATATAAAAGCAAGGATGTAAGGCAGAGGCTTTATAAGGCATTGGTCGGACTGCACTTGGAGTATAGTGAACAGTTTTGGGCCCCCTACCTCAGAAAGGATAGAAACATAGAAAAACCTACAGCAGAATACAGGCCTTTCAGCCCACAACGATGTGCCGAACATGTACTTACTTCGGAACCAGAGTAATAGCAGGCATCCCACGTCTCCCGGAAGGTCCGGGAGTCTCCCACAAATTAACAGTGGCTCCCTGATGCCCGCAAATTATATACAATGTCCCGGAAATTGATGTTTTACACAGCGAGCGTGAGAGAACGCGTGAGAGAGAGCAAGAGAGCGAGCGCAAGAGCAAGAAAGCGAGCGCAAGAGCAAGAAATCAAGCGCAAGAGAGAGCGACCACGAGACAGCGCGCGAGAGAGCAAGAAAGCAAGAGCGAGAGAGTGAGAAAGCAACCGCGAGAGCGAGAAAGCAAGCGCAAGTGAGAGCAACCATGAGCGAGAGAGTGCACGCGTGCGAGAGAGTTCCAAAAAAAGTCAGAGTGGCAGAGTGTTCCAAAAAAAAATATAAAACGTACCTCACCCCAGACTACACTAAAGTGTACCCCTGCCTAATAGGGGTCAAAAATAATGACAGCGTTGCTCGCTGCACTGTTTGCAACAATGACTGTTCTATTGCCCATGGTGGGTTAAGACTGTAAAAGACGTGTTGAGGTGAGTTTAACAGGTGTCATTCGTTCATTAGCATAGCTAACATTATTTAAACTAGCTGGCCAGCTGCTAAGGAGCTACTCTATTGCAGACATCCCACCTCTCCCGGAAGTCTCCCACAAATTGATGGTGCTACCTCCCTGAAGTGAGTTTTTGCAGGGTGGGATGTCTGTAATAGGCCTGAGGACGGGGCAGTTGGTATGTAAGTAGATGCAGTGTATAATGCGACTGAGGAAGGGCAGGCAGTTGATAGGGAAAAATCGAAAAGGGTGTTGAATACAGGACTGAAGGTGTTATATTTGAATGCATGTAGTACTGTATAGGGAATAAGGTAGATGATCTTGTAGTGAAGTTAGACATAGAATGATATGGGCATCACTGAATCATGGTTGAATGATCATAGTTGGGAGCTCAACATCCAAGGTTACATGTTGTATCGAAAGGTCACGCAGGTAGGTGGAGAGGGTGGGCTGGCACCGTAAGTAAAAAAAAATGAAATCAAATCTTTGGAAAGATGTGACATAGGATTGGAAGATGTAGAATTAAAAAACAGCAAGGATAAAAAGGCCCTGAGTGGGAGTTATATACAGACCCCCGAACAGTAGCCAGGATGTGGGATATAAATTTCAACAGGAAATAGAAAAGGCACGCAAGAAGGGCAATGTTATCAGTCATGGGGGATTTCAATACACAGGTAGATCGTGAAAATCAGGTTGGTGTTAAATCCCAAGAGAGGAAGTTTGTTGAATGCCAGTGAGATGGCTTTTTAGAGCAGATTGTGGCTGAGCCCACTAAGTGAAAGGCCATTCTGGATTGGGTGTTGTTTGATAAACCAGATTTGACTGGGGACCTTAAGTTAAACAAACACTTAGGAGCCAGTGATCATAATATAATTCACCCTGCAGTTTCAAAGGGAGAAGATAAAGTCACATGTAACAGTATTACAACTGAGTAAAGGAAATTACAGAAGCATGAGAGAGGAACTAGCTAAAGTTGATTGGTAAGGGTTCACTAGTAGGGATGATGACAGAACAGCAATGGCTGGAGTTTCTGGGGACAATTTGGAGGATGCAGTATAGATACATATCAAAGATGAAGAAGTATTCTAAAGGGAGGATGAGGCAACCATGGCTGACAAGGGAAGTCAAACACAATGTAAAAACAAAAGAGAGGGCATATAACATAGCAAAAATTAGTGGGAAGGTAGAGAATTGGGAAGCTTTTAAAAACCAACAGAAGGCAATTAAACAACCATAAGGAGTGGAAAAATTAAATATGAAGATAAGCTAGCCAATAATATCAGAGGATGCTAAAGTTTTTTTTAAACAGTAAAAGAGAGGAGATAGTGGCTATTGGTTCACTGAAAAATGACACTGGAATGAGGGACAAAAAAATGGCAGACGAACATAATAAGCACATTGCATTAGTTTTCACTGTGGAAGAAACCAGCAGCATGCCTGAGAAGCAACACACATCAAAGTTGCTGGTGAACGCAGCAGGCCAGGCAGCATCTCTAGGAAGAGGTACAGTCGACGTTTCAGGACTGTTTAATGATGATGTTTCACACCGCTAAATAAATAATGAGCACAGGGAGATTGGTTTTCCAGCGTTGTTCAAGTATTAACTATACAGCACCTAAAGTATTTTGCAAGCTGGAAACATTTTTGGGTAACCCTATTACAGACAATTACTTTGTTCTCTCCACTCTTCCATGCCTCTGTGACTTAAATCAAACTTGTTTTCTCTCTACAAGTTCTAGCAAAGTGTGATAGACTCAAAACATTAACAGGAAAGCCAAGCTGCTTCATATGACTCATTGCTTTATTTTCATGTTTTAAACTATTACTATTTTTTAAATTATTGAAGCATTTTCATTTCTTTGGTTGCTTCAATGAGTCTGCATGCTAGACCATTTAAAAACTCTTAAAATTAAGAGTCAGAGAGTCATCCAGCACAATAATAAGTCCTTTGGCCCAGCTTGTCTATGCCAGCCATGGTGTTCACCAAACTACTCCCATATGGCTCACATCCCTCTAACTTCCTACTAACCATGTACTTATCCAAATACCTTTTTAAATCCTCAGGTCCTTTTAAAATTTTTCTTCTCTCACCTTTAACCTACATCGTCTGGTCCTTAGTTCTCCTTTCCTGGGAAAATGACTGTGTGCATACCCTTATCTATAACTTACATGATTTTTTATGTCAGCTTGACAGAAGGAAAAGCTTTCCAGACAGTTTCATGCAGGGCTCAACAATGTGATGACTATGACCCAGTTGCGATCTGGACCATGTTGCTAGACCCCAAAGTCTAGCATGCCAGTGAGACAGACCCACCCGTCCCAAGTATCTGGTTTTATATGTGTGTGGACATGTGTGGAAACATAGGTAGCAATTCCATCTAGAATACTGTGTCATCATGATCCAGCCGTATATTTTTCCCAGATGCGCTGTAGTACACAAAGCTGCTTAAAATATGTGCTGGAACACCTTTTCTGACAAATTAAAATAAAAGCTCAGGTAATGTTCTAGTGTCTTACAAATTTCAAACTTGTTCCAAACAGTTTGAATAAAAAAACTATCAAAATGCCAAATTGCATCATTTTTGTGTACTTTCCAGGATCTAGTTCAGAAAAACCTGCCTCAAGTCGAACCCCTAGGTAGGGTATATGTGAGTCATAAAAGAAAATAATTCTGAAATAAGAGGGAATTCAATTTACAGTGAAGTTAAACTATTAGAAAGCCTACATAAGTGAGTTCGGGTATTACAAATATAACATCTAATTATATTATTTGAATGACTGTAATCAAACACAACCTGAAGATTAAGAAATGTGTTTAGCTGCATCATCCAATTACGCCACTGCTGAACAGCCACACCAATTCGTTTTCCACTTTCAACAGTAATTGATCCAATAGGATAGTTCGTTGGTAACTGAATAACAAGCTCTATGAATACTTCATTCACAGTATAGGTAGCGAGTACTTCTCGGGCAACAGGGCGAGCTTTCACCTAAAGGGAAACAAAAAATATTAGCAACTTGCATCTGAATGTGCAGCATCAACTATACAACGGCTTCAAAATAGACAGTGAAGTGAAAATACCATATCATGTCAGTTGTTAAGAGTTAAGAAAATAAATTTTCCATCACAGGTTGCTACAAAGTTTATGACAACACCAGATGGAGTGCAAGAGAAAATTTTCTCAGCTTTGTCAAACTAGTGTGCTGAAATTTGGCACTATTGACCCTTGATCAGTATCTGTGCAACGCCAGCTCAAAATAATCAAATTGAAGAGCGAAGGACTCTGATGCTGACAAAGAAACTATAGTAACACTTTCCGATATTTGGTCCGTTGTTTTGATAGTATGTGCAATGTGGAACAGCATTCTGATACAGAGCCGGACTGACATGCAAGTCATTTATTATTCTTTTTTTTTGTATGTGCACTGTTTGTTGTCTTTTGCACACTGGTTGAACACCCAGATTGGTGTGTGCTTTCATTGATTCTGTCATGGTTATTATTCTTTTATAGTTTTATTGAGAATGCCTACAAGAAAACGAATCTCAGGGTGATATGTGGTGAAATATGTACATTGATTATAAATTTACTTTGAACTTTGAAGATATGAACGTCTAATGTCGACATCTAATATGACCACAGATTCAGAATGCATTACTTTTAAGTGTAGACAACATTAATAATGACTAGAAAAACTACTACAGCTTATACATTGCTTAAAATTTTCATACTGATATCTGTGACTTTTCTTTTTAACCAGCCCATTTAGGGGTTTAGTGATTATTAGAAATTGTAATACAAAAATTCAAGGTCACTTACTAAGATGTGACTTGCTGACTAAATAACTGAGTATACCTAAAAAAGCTGGGAAAATATACACTGCAATAGAAATCTATATTTGTAATGGTTACTGACAATTGCTCAACATAGGCTAATGCCCATTGTAACTAAAGGGATAAACCTACTGAGAATTCTAAAAAGTTGTCAGTAGATAATAAGGTCCTTTGTTGGACATCTTTGTGAATTAATAATATTTAAACCTTAGCAATCTTTTCATTTACTTCAAATAAAATAATCAGGAAGTATGAGGCGTCAACTGTAACAATTCTTCTGACTTGAATTCAAGCATAAGAATTTTTTTAGGTTTTACCTCCAACTGTAATTAATACAGCAGCAAGCAAAGATTCTGGCCTTCTAGATGGAGAATATCAAGTTTCATTATAGGAGAATGCATCCATTAAAATTAGAACAAGCAAAGAACATAATTTTTCATGCAGCAGAACAAAACTCTTAAATACATTACCAACCATCATGTTCTTGAATACTGAAGTACTGGTTTGCACAGCTGAAATTTCCTGTGAGGAAAGAATGTTGCTGACATATTTGCTGGTGTATTTATCCACTGTACTGGACACACGTTTGTCTTGACTATTCCACCAAAGGCGAACTGTAGCTGGCAGGTTTTCCAATACACCATAGTATACAGTACAAGCCAACTTGGGAATCTCTGTATGTAAAGCTTTTGTTTCTAGCAGAAAATACAAGAACAAATTGTATTTATTAAAATGGTCTTGGAAGTAAAGTATCAAAATAACCACGGTTCAATTTATACACTGGTAAAGCTGATTCCTCAGTACTTCATCAATGCCCAAGAGAACGAAGTAGGTTAAGTGTAGTCACAATAACTGATGAAAGAGTGCAATTTTAATTAATGACTCTCATTTCATGTGGAAAAACATGATTATGTATACAAATATTTTCCCATTTACTGCTCCATATCTTCAAATGTATTAATTTAATGCTAACAGTTGAGGTGAAATCACTGGAGACAAATAATTTGCAATCTTTTAGAAAATCACAAAATAACCTAAGTGACTTTCATTTTCATTTTGTAATTTACCTTGAAGAAGGATGGCATGTTTCTCAGAGAATAGAGTACGTACTCCTTTGCTAGTAGAATCAGCAATCTGTCCAGGAAGAGTTGGATTTTCCGGCATTAGTCTGAACAGGTTTTGCAATAATTTGTGTAAGCATTTACTATCACGGAGATATGATGCATATATGGCCCGTAACTAGAAAATATAAGAACAGATTACTCTTTAAGGATTTGCAAGCCTTTTCATTGTTTTGCCTAATGAAGTTAACTTCATGTTTTCGCAAGTATTTTTTTCACTGCAGCAAGCTTTCAATCGTTTAACATGAAAACACAATAACATTTAGACTAAATCAAGCCAACAATTAGTATACAGTTTTCAATGGAGTTCAAAGTATGGTATGGATTTTCACTCTCGATTATAATAAGTAAAAGGCCCAGCAAATTCTGGAAACATTGCAATAGAATAGAAACACTGGAAACACACATCAGCAACAAGAAAACAATCATGTGATTATAATAATAGACAATAATAGCGTATTTATCAAATACAACAAGCATAGCTTGCACTAAAGGCATTCCAGTCTCCATATGTACCTCAGAGGGTGATGCCTTGAAAAATACAAGAAGCAGTTTCCAGCTAAGCAAGTACCCCAGGATGCAATAGTAAGCTGCACTCAGCGGTTCAATTTCTGTGTACTCTCCAACTGGAACGTTACTGAACATGTTCTCTAAAACCTTCTCCTTAGCACTAATTACTGTCATAAGTGCTGCAGGTGGTGATCTACAGGGCAAAAAAGGAAACTGTTAACTGATTATAAAGTACTTAATTTAACAAACTTATCATACAGCTGTTCTTGATACAATCTATAATAAATTCTGCTCTAATCATGGTTTAAAAGCTTCCACAAGGAAGTTAAGTGTTAATGTCAGTTTATTTATGCCTTAACATTTCACTACTTTATGCAACTAATATTAGCAGTTTAAAATCAGTAAATCTAAAATACTATGGTTTATTACATTTTAAAATATTTACAAAAATCCACGATATCCTGTTATGCTGCTTCTTTGTACCACCTTTTAATACTGTGACTACTCTCTGATAAGAAATATAAAATTCTGGATGAAGTAAAGTGTGCACTTGTAGGGAAGTTCTGTTGCATTGTAGATTGAAACAGATAATTTTGTCATGACCAAAGTTTGAAGCAATTCAAAGTAGTTCTAAGGTAAGTTTAAACTATTTGATACACTATTATAACAGGAATTCAAGATGTTTCTTTGTTTTACAGAACAATGAAATATATTTAGAAGGTTAAAAAATTCTATGTTAAAATGTTATACAAAAATCTTTAGATGGTTACTTACAAACCATGGTCTTCATCATTTCCGCTGTCATCGTAAGATTTCAGGTGTTCATTATCAAAAGCAGGCAGCTCTGGCATTAACCTGAAATTCAATATCAGAAGCAAATTGACCCAACATGTTTTACTTTTGTTTCAGGAGACTGTGTTGCTACAAAGTGTCATCTAACTTACAGCGCAAGGAGAAGGATCATTTTGGATTTGGAATTCAAACTGGTAGATTTACAGTGCCAAATGTTGCAAATGTTTTTATATGGCTAAATGTTGTTTAAAAAATGACTTGTTTCCCTTCCTAAAATGTAACATCAGACAGTTCATCCATGAAATTAGTTAATATCCAAATCACATTGGCATCTTAATGCATAGATTGGTAGGGCATAACTCTACTCTGCGTCATAGATCACCGGAAAGAAATTCATTGTGTGGCTGACAGAAGGTAATTTCAGCAGAGACAAGTAGATGGAAAATGACAATGGTTCAGTATGTCAAGCTGCCTCAACCACAATTTGTTGTGATTATTAAATAGAAGGAAAGACAGTAATTACTTGGCTTTAATTACTAGCTTGTAATTAATTCATCACTTGTGGTGTCTTAGCTTTGAAACAATGAGAATTTTGGAAAGACTTGAAATTCAAAACGTTTGAACTATTTGTGTTTTATATTCTACATGTAAAAAAAGTGTGCCAACATGTGCAGAAATTTTCTTCCATTAAATTCTCTCAGTCTAGCTGTATTGGAGCATGAACCTCAGTTTAACACTGTATCCAAATGATAAAAGACATGGCTACAGGTAAATCAGCCTACATCTTGGCACTGTCTGGATTATTGTTCTGGTTTCAAAGCTCACACTGATTTAACAATAAAATTAGGACTGTGGGTAAAGACTAATGTTTCATTCTTGTTCTCTCTTTATCTTGCCAAACTACAGGGCTACTAGTTTTACTTAAAAAAATCATTTTCAGAATTTAGGCATCACTGGAAAGGTCAGCATTTCTTTCCCATCCTTTGAGAAGGTGATGGTGAGCCACCTTCTTGAACCACTGCAGTCCTTATGGTGAAGGGTTTTCCATAGTGCTGCTAGAGAAAGCATTCTTGACCCAGTAAAAATTAAGGACTAGCATACATTTTTAAGTTAGAATGATGCACTACTTAAGTGGGAGCCTTCAGATATTATTGTTTCCACATGCTTGCTGCCCTTGTCCTTTTTGGTAGGAGTGCTTACCATTTAGGAGGTGTTGCTGTAATAACTTCAGTGAGTTACAAGTGCAACTTGTTGATGGTACACACTGCGACTACTTTAATTTTAAAGCACAGAATCTGTGAAAAAAAATGTAGGTCTCTGCTTTCTTTTCCAAAGCCACCATTATACTTGTGTCAGTATTTTTACTGTGCACTGATCCGTGGCTGCACTATTGTCATCTTACAGCCAGTGTTGCTGGAAGCACAAACTGATAACTGCTCAAGAATTATGGAAATCACCTCTTTAATTTCAGGAAAGTGCACAGAAGTGAAAGACAATAGTAGCCCCAGTAATCTAGCAAGGCCCTGGATGCGTTTGTTTAATAACATTAAGGATAAGTACTTAATGTTAAGATAATATTAAGTACTAACATTAAGATAATGTTAAAACTTTAAAGTTCTGCCTAAAAGTGACAATATCACGTTGTATCATTAGCTATGTTAAAATCCCCAATTAAAATGTAGTAGCATGTGGCAAAATGGAATTAGGGCTGACAACTAAATATTTGAAGTTATTCAATAGTGCCAGATTTAAAACTGGATTTCTTGTTCCTGGATAGAAGAAAGAAGTTTTTGAAAGCAAACTTATGGAAAATGCCAAACTTGTCAACAAATAAGAGTCTCTAAACTTAACTGGACTTTCTAAATAAGCATAGAATGTTCAACACGAGGGGCAAGAAAATGAATGTGTCGGTCTGTAGCACTCTTGAACGTATTTCAACAATGATCCAGGAATAAATTGCTTGAATATAAAGTGGCATGCAAGGAGAAAACAATCTCAAATCAAGATTCCAGAAGATTACAAGAGTTCTTCTAATTCATCTAAACATGTCACTTCAAATTAAGTAGCAAACAGGAAACTCAATTGAAAAAGATACCATTTGTGCCAGCAGGTGCACCGTTACATTACTGCAATGAACTATTTCTTCGTATGCATTAAATACCAATCGTAAAAATGTGCAGAAGTAATTTATCATTTTCACTACATGGCAGTATTCTGATTTGGTGGGTATGTACTCATGAAAGAAACCACTTAATTTTAGTAAATTAAGTTGTCAGGTTTTTTTTAAAATAACGTACTCCACCTGTTCCATTGCAAAAAATGAAAAATTTCTCTTACTTGTATAACATATGATAAGCTGTGATTTGCAGAGGTCGAGTCTTGGATAGCAACAATGGCGCCAACATGTTCATAATTGACTGAAGTTTATCAGGTAAATTGGTTTTCTGACCAGCAATATATTTAGCTGGCAGATTGTAATTCATCAGCTGCTTTAGTGGAATGAGAGCAGAAGCTTCACCTAAGGCTGTTAGCAGATGTATGGCAGTTGGGGGAAGAACATTTCCTTTGAATTCAGCTGTAAAGAAAAAAAATGTATTCTACATTTGTACAATTATTGAAGTTATAATTTATGTTCAATCTAACTAATGAATTTAGCATTTGCTCATAAACAATAAAGAAATAAGAATGTTTGCTTTCAACTTAATTACTTTTGCCATCCTTTGATGTTACAAGTAATTTTGTCCTTCCTGTGCATCTTTGTATCAATTATCCATTTCCAAAATAAAACTCTTAAATTTTCCCAATACAATTAAGACCCATGGTGAATTCATCAGAATTCATCTTCCATTATTTTCATTCCAACACAGAGTTATGAAAAAGTACAACACAGAAACAGGCTCTTCAGCCCATCTAGCCTTCCATATCCCTAACATTCTTGTACCTATCTATACTTCTCTTAAACATTGAAATTGAGCTCACATGCACCACCTGTGCTGGCAGCCCATTCCTCACTCTCACCATCCTCTGAGTGAAGAGGTTTCCCCTAATGTTCCCCTTAAACTTTTCACCTTTCACCCTGAACCCATGACCTCTGGTTGTAGTCCCACAGAACCTCAGTAGAAGATGCCTGCTTGCATTTACCCAATCAATATGCCTCATAATGTTGTATACCTCTAACAAATCTCCTCTCAAACTTCTATGTCCCATGGGATAAAGTCTTAATCTATTCTATCTTTCCTTCTAACTCAGGTCCTCCAGACCTGGCAACATCCTTGCAAATTTGTTCTGTACTCTTTCAACTTCACTTACATCTTTCCTGCAGGTAGGTGCCCAAAACTGAACACAATATCCCAAATTAGGCCTCACTAATGTGTTATATAACTTCAACATCCCATCTCCTGTACTCATTACTTTGATTTATGAAGGCCGAAGTGCCAAAGTTTCCTTTACAACTCTACCTATGTGATGCCACTTTCAACAAATTATGTATCTGTATTCTCAGATCCCATTGTTCAACCACATTCCTCAGTGCCCTAGCATTCGCCTATCCTGGTTAGTCCTTCCAAAGTGCAACACATCACACTTGTCTGCATTAAATTCCATCTGCCATTTTTCATCCCATTTTCCCAACTGGTCCAGATCCTGCTGCAAGCCACAATAGCCCTCCTTGCCGTCCACAACACACCAATCTCAGTGTCATCTGTGAATTTGCTGAACAAGTTAACCATATTACCATCCAGATAGTTGATAAAGATGACAAACAACAATGGACCCAGCACCAATCCCTGCAGCACACCACTAGTCACAGGCCTCCAATCAGGCAACCATTTACTACCACTGGCTGGCTTCTCCCACAAAACCAATGTCTAATCAATTTATTACCTCACCTTGAATGCATAGTGACTGAACCTTCTTGAGCAACCTCTCATGCGGGACCTTGTCAAATGCCTTGCTAAAGTCCACGTAGACAACATCCACTGCCTTGCCCTAATCAACTTTCCTGGTAACTCCCTTAAAAAACTTGAAGATTGGTTAGACACAACCTACTATGCACAAAGCCATACTGACTATCCTCAACCAGTCCATGTCCATCTGTTCCCTAGAATATAATACTCATGTATCCATTCCCTTAGAATACCTTTCAATAACTTTCCCATACTGATGTCAGGCTCACTGGCCTATACTTACCTGGTTTATTTTTAGTGCCTTTTGAAAACAGCAGAACAACATTGGCTATTCTCTAATACTCTGGTATCTATTCTGTCACTAAGGATGATTTGAATATCTCTGCTGGAGCCCTGCAATTTCTGCACTTGCCTCCCACAAGGTCCAAGGGAACACCTTGTCTGGCCCTGGGGTTGCATCCACCCTAATTTGCCTCATAACAACAAAAAATTCCACCTCTATAATCTGTATTTGGGTCCAAGAAGTTGATGCCGCTTTGCCTCACTTCTATCGACTCTGTCCATCGCCTAAGTAAATACAGATGCAAAATTTCATTTAAAAATCTCCCCATCTCTCTTGGCTCCACACGTGGATTACCATTCTAATCTTCCAGAGGACCAATTTTGTCCCTTGCAATCCTTTTGCTCTTTAACATATCTGTAGAATTCCTCAAGATTCTCCTTCACATTGTCTGCTAGGGCAACCTCATGCCTTCTTTTAGCTCTCCCTCTTTCTTTGCTAACTGTTCTCTTGCAATTCTTGTGCTCCATAAGCACCTCTCAAAATTTCACATTTGGAGGCCTCCCACTTACCAAGTACACTTTTGCCAGAAAACAGCCTGTCCCAATCCACACTTGTCAGATCCTTTCTGATACCATCAAAATTGACTTTTCTCCAATTTAGAATCTCAACCTGCAGACCAGACCTATCTTTTTGCATATTTACTTTGAAACTAATAGCATCGTGATCCAAGTGTTCCCCTACAGAAACTTCTGTTACCTGTCCCATCTCATTTCCTAATAGCAGATCAAGTACCGCAAGCTCTCTTGTTGAGACTTCTATTTTCTGATTAAAGAAACTTTTCTGAACACATTTGACAAGCTCTATCCCATCTTGTCCTTTTACAATACGAGAGTCCCAGTCAATATGTGGAAAGTTAAAATCACCTGCTAGCACAATATTATGTTTCTTACAACACTCTGCAATCTCTCTGCAAATTTGATCCTCTAAATCCCTTGGATGGCTGGGTGGTTTACAATTTTATCCCATTAACGTAGTCATACCTTTCTGATTTCTCAGTTCCACCCATAACACCTCACTAGATGGGTTCTCTAGTCTGACCTTACTGAGCACTACCATAACATTTGCCCTGACTACTAACGCCACCCCTCCTTCTTTAATCCTTCCTACTCTGTCACATTTAAAACACCAAAACCTGGGAATATTGAGATGCCAGTCCTGCCCCTTCTGCAACCGAGTCTCACTAATGGCTACAATATCATAATTCCAGAAGCTGATCCATGCCCTGAGCTCACCTGCCTTTCCTGTGATACTTCTTGTATTGAAATATGACAAAGCCCAAGACGTTAGTTGTACCATGCTCAACCTTTTGACTCTTGACTCTGTTTGAAGTCTTACCAACATCTGTCTCCACAACCTCTGCACTAACTATTCTGGCCCTCTGGTTCCCATCCCCCTGCAGTCTAGTTTAAACCTGACTGTGCTGCCCCAGCAAACCTTCCTACTGGGATATATGTTTCCTTCCAGTTCAGGTACAAACTGTCTCTTCTGTACAGGTCCCACCTTCCCTGGAAGGGAGACCAATGATCCAAAAATCTTATGGTCTCCCTCCTACACCAACTCCTTAGCCATGTGTTAAACTGCAAAAAATAAATTTCCTATTTCTGGTCTCACTAACACATGGCACGGGTAGCAATACTGACATCACAAACCTGGAGGTCCCGCTCTTTAACTTATTACCCAACTCCCTGAACTTACTTCGCAGAACCTTGTCACCCTTCCTACCAATATCATGGACCATGACCTCTGGTTGTTCACCCTCCCACTTAAGAATGCTGAAAACACAATCCGAAATGTCCATTCTGGCACCTGGGAGGCAACATACTATCCATAACATGTTCAAATTCTCTATGAAATTAAGATTTCAAAAGACCATAGATACAAGAGCAGAATTAGGTCATAGCCCATCAAGTGTGGTCTGCCATTTCAACATGGCTGATCCATTTTTCTTCTCAGCCCCAATCTCCTGTCTTCCCCCCATATCATTTCATGCCCTGGGCAATAAAGAATCTATCGACCTATGGCTTAAATTGTACATTAAAAACAGCCTCCACAGCCGCCTGTGGCAAATCCACCACTCTCCGGCCAAAAAAATTCCTTCTCATCTCTGTTCTAAAAGGACACACCTCTATTCTGAGGAAGTCTCCTTTGGTCTTAGGTTATCCCATCATTGGAAACATCCTCTCCACATCCACTATATCGAAGCCTTTCACCATTTGATAGGTTTCAACGAGGTCATCCCTCATTCTTCAGAATTCCAGTGAAAACAGTCCCAGAGCCATCAAACACTCTTCATATGACAAGCCATTCAATCCTGGAATCATTTCTGTGAACCTCGTTTGAACCCTCTCCAGTTTTAGCACATCCTTTCTAAGATAAGAGGCCCAAAACTGCTCCAAATGAGGCATCAGCAGTGCTTTATAAAGTCTCAACATTACATTCTTGCTTTTATATTCTTGTCCTCTTGAAATGGTAGCATCGCATTTACATTCCTCACCACAGACTCAACCTGCAAATTAACCTTTAGAGAATCCTGCACAAGCACTTCCAAGACCCTTTGCGCCTCAGTTTTTCATATTTTCTCTCCATTTAGAAAACAGTCAACCCTTTCATTTCTTCTACCAAAGTGCATGACCAAGCACTTCCTGACACTGTATTCCATCTGCCACTTCTTTGCCCATTCTCCTAATCTGTCCATGTCCTTCTGCAGCTTCTCTAATTCTTCAAAACTATCTGCCCCTCCGCCTATCTTTGTATCGTCTGCAAACTTTGCAACAAAGCCATCGATTCCATCATTCAAATAATTGAAATATAACATAAAAAGAATTGGTCCCAACACAGAGCCCCATGGAACACTAATATTCACTGGCAGCCAACCAGAAAAGGCTACTTTTATTCCTACTCTTTGCCTCCTGCCAAGCAGCCACTGCTTTATCCATGCTAGAATATTTCCTGGAATATCATGGGCTCAGCTTCTTAAGCAGCCTCATGTGTGCCACCTTGTCAAAAGCCTTCTGAAAATCTAAGCACATTACATCAACCGATTCTCCTTTGCCCATCCTTCTTGTTAATTCTTCAAAAAATGCCAACAGGTTTGTCAGGCAACCATGCTGATTATGGCCTATTTTATCATGTGTCTCCAAGTACCCCAACACTACATCCTTAACAATCGACTCCAACATCTTCCAAACCAGAGGTCAGACTAACTGGCCCATAATTTTCTTTCTTCTGCCTCTCTCCCTTCTTGAAGAGTGGAATGACATTTGCAATTTTCCAGTCTTCTGGAACCATTCCAGAATCTAGTGATTCTTGAAAGATCATTATCACTGCCTCCACAATCTCTTCAGCCACCTCTTTCAGAACCCTGAAATGTACACCATCTGGTCCAGGTGACTTACCTACCTTCAGACCTTTCAATTTCCCAAGAACTTTCTCACTAGTAATGGAAACTTCATCCACTTCATGACCCCTGACAACTGGAACTTCCACCATACTGCTAGTGTCTCCTCATGCGTTAGCCCCCTCATTCCCAGAATCATCCTCGTGAACCTCCTCAGGAGTCTCTCCAATGACAACACATCCTTTCTGGAATATGAGGCCCAAAACTGTTGACAATACTCTTAAGTGCGGCCTGACGAATGTCTTATAAAGGCTCTGCATTATCTCCTTACTTTTATATTCTATTCCCTTTGAAATAAATGCCAACACTGCATTGACCTTTTTTATCACAGACTCAACCTGTAAATTAACCTTCTGGGAGTCTTGCACGAGGACTCCGAAGTCCCTCTGCACCTCTGATGTTTGAACCTTCTCCCCATTTAGATAATAGTCTGCACTATTGTTCCTTTTACCAAAATGCATTATCATACATTTCCCAAGCCCTGCTGCGATCGCATTGCTTCCTCAGCACTACCTACCCCTCCACCTATCTTTGTATCATCCGCAAATTTTGCCACAAAGCCATCAATTCCATTATCCAAATCACTGACAAACAATGTAAAAAGCAGCAATCCCAGTACCAATCCCTGAGGAACACCACTAGTCACCTGCAGCCCACCAGAAAAGACCCCTTTTATTCCTACTCGCTGCCTCTTGCCTGTCAACCATTCCACTATCCATGCCAGTATTTCTCCTGTAACGCCATAGGATTTTATCTTGTTAAGCAGCCTCATGTGTGGCGCCTTATCGATCAAATGCCTTCTGAAAATCCAAGTAAATGACATCCACTACTTCTCCTTTGTCCACCTTGCTTGTTACTTCCTTGAAGAACTCTAACAGATTAGTCAGGCAAGATTTCCCTTCACAGAAACCATGCTGACTTTGACTTATTTTGTCATTAGCCTCCAAGTACCTTGAAACCTCATTCTTAACAATAGACTCCAACACTTTCCCAACCACTGAGGTTAGGCTAAATGGCTTATAATTTCCTTTTTTTTTTGCCTTCCTTCCTTCTTAAAGAGTGGAGTGACATTTGCAATCTTCCAGGCCTCCGGGACCATACGAGAATCAAGTGATTCTTTAAAGATCATGACCAATGCATCCGTTATCTCTTCAGCAAATGCTCTCAGGACTCTGGGATGTAGTCCATCTGGCCCAGGTGACTTATCCACCTTAAGACCTTGAGTTTGCCTAGCAATTTTTCCTTTGTAATAGCAACGGTGCTCACTCCTGCTCCCTGACACTTACAGACCTCTGGCACACTGCTCGTGTCTTCCACAGTGAAGACAGATGCAAAGTACCCATTAAGTTCATCTGCCATTTCATTGTAACCCATTACTACCTCACCAGCATAATTTTCCAGTGGTCCAATATCAACTTGCAACTCCCTTTTATTCTTTAAATAACTGAAAAACTTTTGGTATCCTGCTTTATATTATTGGCTAGTCTGCCTTCATATTTCATCTTTTTCCTTCTTATAGCTTTTTTTAAAGTTGCTTTTCTTGGATCTTAAAAGCTTCCCAATCATCCAACTTCCCACCCACTTTTGAAACCTTATATGCCCTTTCCTTGGCTTTTATGCAGTCCTTAACTTCCATTGTCAGCCACGGTTGCCTACTTCCAGAAACTTCAGCCATCTCTGCTCTATGGTTATCCCCGCCAGTATCCTCCTCCAATCCACCTGGGCAAGCTTCTCTCTCGCGCCTCTGTAATTCCCTTTATTTCATTGTGATACAGATTCAGATATGTTCAAAATACTTCTTCCATTTTACATCCTGTGCCTTCCCAATTGCTTCCAGAAATTCCAGGATGAATTTGATCATATTCTGATCACTTGCCCCTAAGGGTTCTTTTATCATAAGCTTTCTAATCAATTCCGGTTCACTGAGGCCACATGAGTATCAGCTATTCTGGATTGGGTGTTGTGCAACCACGAGCTGCTCTAAAAAGCCGTCTCGTTGGCATTCTAGAAATTACCCCAGCACCAACCTGCTTTTTCTGATCTACCTACATATTGAAACCCCCCATGACTATTGTAACATTGTAAACACAAAATAATCTGCAGATGCTGGGGTCAAAGCAACACTCACACCACGCTGGAGGAACTCAGCAGGTCAGGCAGCATCCGTGGAAACGATCAGTCGACGTTTCGGGCCAGAACCCTTCAACAGGACTGTAGGGGGAAGGGGCAGAGGCCCTATAAAGAAGGTGGGGGGAGGGTGGGAAGGAGAAGGCTGGTAGGTTCCAGGTGAAAAACCAGTAAGGGGAAAGATAAAGGGGTGGGGGAGAGGAAGCAGGGAGGTGATAGGCAGGAAAGGTGAAGAAGGAATAGTGGAAAACACAATGGGTAGTAGAAGGAGGCAGAACCATGAGGGAGGTGATAGGCAGCTAGGGGAGGGGGCAGAGTGAAATTGGAATAGAGGAAGGGAGGGGGAGGGAATTACCGGAAATTGGAGAATTCTATGTTCATACCAAGGGGCTGGAGACTACCTAGATGGTATATGAGGTGTTGCTACTCCAACCTGAGCTTAGCCTTATCATGGCAGTAGAGGAGGCCATGTATGGACATACCTGAATGGGAATGGGAAGCAGAGTTGAAGAGGGTGACTACTGGGAGATCCTGTCTGATGTGGCGGATGGAGCGGAGATGCTCGACGAAGCAGTCCCTCAATCTGCGTCGGGTTTCACCGGTGTAGAGGATGCCGCATTGGGAGCACCGAATGCAATAGATGACCCCAACAGACTCACAAATGAAGTGTTGCCTCACCTGGAAGGCCTGTTTGGGGCCCTGAATGGTGGCAAGAGAGGAGGTATAGGGACAGGTGTAGCGCTTACGCTTACAGGGATAAGTGCCGGGTTGGAGATCCGTGGGGAGGAATGTGTGGATAAGGGAGTCGCGGAGGGACCGATCCCTGTGGAAAGCGGAGAGGGAAAGATGCGCTTAGTGGTGGGGTCCTGTTGAAGGTAACGGAAGTTGCGGAGGATAAGTCATAGTCATACTTTATTGATCCCGAGGGAAATTGGGTTTCGTTACAGTTGCACCAACCAAGAATAGAGTATAAATATAGCAATAAACGTGCTGGATCCGGAGGCTGGTGGGGTGGTACGTGAGGGCAAGGGGAACTCTGTCCCTGTTGTGGTGGTGGGAGGATGGGGTGAGGGCCGAAGTGCGGGAAATGGAGGAGATGTGGTTGAGGGCATCACTGATGATGGTAGAAGGGAAACCACGATCCTTAAAGAAAGAGGACATTTGAGATGTCCTGGAACGGAAAGCCTCATCTGGGGAGCAGATGCGATGGAGACGGAGGAACTGGGAATAGGGAATGGACACTTTGTCTTTCCCCTTACTGGTTTTTCACCTGGAACCTACCAGCCTTCTCCTTCCCACCCTCCCCCACCTTCTTTATAGGGCCTCTGCCCCTTCCCTCTACAGTCCTGACGAAGGGTTCCGGCCCGAAACATCGACTGATCGTTTCCACGGATGCTGCCCGACCTGCTGAGTTCCTCCAATGTGTTGTGAGTATTGCAACATTGCCCTTTTAGCATGCATTTTTGTCTCCCATTGTAATTTGTAGAACACATCCTTGCTACTGTGTGGGGGTCTGTATACAACTCCCATCAAGATCTTTATACCCTCCAGTTCCTTAGCTCTATCCATAATTATTCAACACTTTCAGACCTTCTTTCGAATGATGTAATTTCATTTTTTACCAACAGAGCAACGCTAACCCCTCTACCTTCCTGCCTGTCCTTTTGATACAATGTGTATCCTTGGATATTAAGCTCCCGGTTATAATCTTCTTTCAGCCATTATTCAGTGATGTCTACATCATACATGTCAATCTGTAACTGTGCTACATGTTCATCTACCTTGTTCTGTATACTGTGTGCATTCAAATATAACACCTTCAGTCCTATATTCATCCTTTTCAATTTTGTTCACCTTTGATATTGCAATTCATCATGTTGACTGCCATTTTGTTCTATCATCAGCCTCTCCTTGCTCACTACACCTTGCCTCTGTAAACCAACTACCCCATCTTCAGCACTATCACTCTGGTTCCCATCCCCCTACCAAATTAGTTTTAGCCCACCCAAACACGAAACTTACCATTATGGAATGTGCTTTTTAATGTTTTTGCTGATGAAGGATTAATAAATAGGAGATTTGCACTATATCACAGTGCCTTTCAACAAATCTCATAGCACCTCAATTATAAACAACTGGACATTAGAACAGTAACTGCTTACAGCACTTAAAGAAGGAAATAATGTGCAGCTCATGTGAGAAGAGAATTAGGCATACAACCAATAAGGTTAGGACTTATACTCTGAGGCAGGGGTTCCCAACCTTTTTATGCCATTGATCTCTACCGTCAACCAAGGCATCCATGGACCCCAGGCTAGGAAACACTACTCTAAGGTAAATACACTGTTAGCAGCTTCCAGTAATTGAAAAACAAAAGGACATTGGAAAACAGACTAATTATAACCATGGGCTATATTTTAATTTCTTTTTCAAACAACACCTGTTCATTTCCTTCTGTAGTCAAGATCACCAAATTAAGGTTTTGCAGCATTTATTATAAATTATTCCATCTACTAACAATTAAATGGAAAGCTTACTGGGAGATTTCAAACTGATATATTTGATTTCAAATCAAGAACAAAGCAGCTTCAGAATATATTATGTGTTTGTTTAATTATAAAACCAATTTGAATTCTTTCAAATAGGTATTTATAATGGAATGGCTTAAACTTATAAATCAATTGAATTTTCCTCCAAAGACTTTTAAAATCCCTGCGGTTTTCATTATAGAGTTTGGGATAAACATTAGAATTACAGTACAAAAGCATCCAAGTTGATCCAATTAGTTTATGGCAGACTTTACCCTCCAAGTAAGCAACAGTTTGAATCATATTTACCCAAATTGTTCCCATAAACCTCCACTGCCCTTTGCTTCATCCTCTGACAAGATAGTTGAGGATATACAAGGATCTCGGCCCGAAACGTCGACTGTACCTCTTCCTAGAGATGCTGCCTGGCCTGCTGCGTTCACCAGCAACTTTTATGTGTGTTGCTTGAAATTCCAGCATCTGCAGACTTCCTCGTGTTAAAGTTGTTCTCTGCCTGGTTTCACCTTGCTGTCTTACTCATAAACACCTGGTGTCCAATTGCAGGATCTCAAGCACAGAATAGCCATCGCTGACTTCATTATGTTTGCAGAAACATCCCTTACAAACTACTTGTAGTTTCCTCCATCACAATGCCTGGGCGATTTTACTTCAGACTTCCAAAGTCTATGGTTTTACGATTTTAGCCTTTTCTATTTATTCCAGGTGATACCAAGGAAAAGCTGAGCGCACTGGATGCAGCAAAGGCGATGGAACTATACAATACCAAGGCCAAAGTGATGAAGATGTGCTGAGCTGGTTCTGTACAGATACATATTGGCATCTGCCAAAAAGCTGAATTTAAAAGTTAAAAAGAGGATCATATTTTGATACAAAGCAGGAGTCTACACAGCTCAACAAATCCATATTGACTCTCAAAACACAACCTGCAGTCTCATTCCCCTACTTATCTTCTTGTAACCTATTCTCTCCATGAAACTTGAGCCCCTAGAGGAAATCCATATAATTGCAGGGAGACTGTTTCAGCTCCACATATTGAGGTTTGACTGAAACTCAAGATGCTGAAGCTGTAAGGCAATACTGGGCAACTGTCATAGATACTAAGGCAAGCTTTGACTCTCTGTGACGTCAATAAGCCCCAGTAAAACTGAAGACAGTGGACATTCTGGAGGAGACTCTCCAATGGTTGGAATAAAAACTCAAAGTACAATTATTATCAAAGTATGCATAAAGTATATAACCTTGAAATTCATCTTCTTGCATACCTTTTCAGAGAGTAGATAGCTATGGTTGTTGTACATTAATCAACCAAGTTCCTGGTCTGAGTCCTTGGCCTAACCACCTTCAGCTGTTGTATTAACGTCTCCATCATAAGGACAGAAACAGAGATATTTTCTAATGTTTACATAATGTTCAATTCCGTTTGCAATTCAGTAGCAAATGATGCAGTCTCAGTTGTATGCAACGAGTCCTGGATAACAATCGGGTCTGGCAAGTAGTATCAGAATCAGGTTTAATACCACTGGAATATATCATGAAATTTGTTGTTTTGTGGCAGCAGTACATTGCAATACATAATAACTATAAATTACAATGTAAATATTAAAAAAGAAAATTAAATAAATGGTGCAAAAAGAGAGGGAAAATACTGAGGCAGTGTCCATGGGCTCATTGTCTATTCAGAAATTCGGAAAGTAATAGGGAACATTCAGACCACAAAAGTGTCAGGCAATGATTATCTCCATCAAGTAAGAGTCTACTCACCTAATTGTAATGTTCAAAGACAGCAGCTTAGCTGAGCACCTCTCCATTAACATCCTGGAGATCATCATTGACCAAACTCAACAAAACTTACCAGATAAATACAGTGGCTGATTGGTATCCCATCCAGTATTCTAAACCTTAATTCCCTCCACTAATGCACAGTCACTGCATTGTAATACTATCCATGAAAAAGACTGCAGGTGGTCATGCAAGCTACTCCAAACACATTGGAGTATTCACAATCTGTGTCCTCTACCAGGAGAAAGATAAGGGCAGCAGGTGCAAGGGAACATGATCCCCTCCAAGTTGCACACAAACTTCATTCTGAAAGTGCATCATTCTGTTCCTTTATCATCACTGGATCTATATCATGGAACTCTTGACTCAAATGGAGAATCTTCAACAGAAAGACTGCACTATTTATCTTCTCCACAATCTTTATAACTTTTGATAACATAGTTCAAAATGAGAATGCACATAAAATGCAGGAAAACTCAGCAGGTCAGACAGCATCTGTGGAGACTGGAAAAGACGGGGGGGGCGTGAGAGGAAGGAGTACAAGCTGATAGGTGAAACCTGGTGAGGGGGAAAGTGGGTAGGTGGGGAGAGGGCATGAAGTGAGAAGTTGGGAGGTGATAGGTAGAAGAGTAAAGGGCTAAAGAAGGAATGTGATAGGAGAGGGCAGTGGACCATGGGAGAAAGGGAATGAAGAGGGGCATCAGAAGGAGGCGAGCAAAAAAGGGGTATGAAGAGAGTCAGAATGGGGAAATGGAAAAAGAGATTATTGGAAGTTAAGAGAAATCTATGTTCATGCCATCAGGTTGGATGCTGCTCAGTATATGAGGTGTTGCTCCTCCAATCCAAGAGTGGCCTCATGGTGACCATCGAGGATGCTGTGGACCGACTTGTCGGAATGAGAATTTCTAATTCCAAATACATTAAGCCTCAATTTTCACCCCCCTACTTCTAAAGCATCAGAACAAATGTCAAATTTTACTACAATTCTGGCCTGATTTTAATCATCAACATAGGCACCCTTGCCTTCAGTAGCACAAGCCTTTCGTCTTTGAATTCCTTCCCTTTAACACTGTTACACAATCTATGTTTCCCCTTTAGGTCTACCTTTTTGCTATTTTCCCTAATATTTCCCAGTGTCTCATTGTTTTACTTAAATTTGAGGGAACAATACCTCGGATTCAGAGGGAGTGCTTCCAACAGTACATTAGAAATTGTTCCTGTCGGAAATTTTTATCCAGCTGCAGTTGCCATGGGCCAGATTTTCACTGCAAATGACAAATGCTTATACACATTTTTATTTAGAATTTGAAGAAGGCAGCTTTCCATTGCTCTTTCACTCTGCCCATACTATTCAAATGCTGTATTATTAAGCTTTCCATAGACTCAGTGATCCACTGCCGTCTTCTAGCCCTTTGCCCTGTAGAATGAGTCCTACTTCAGATGATCTAGGCAGTGTCCAAAGTAAGTCGATACTTCAGGTTTGCTAAATGGCCGGAAGCCTCTCCCTGGTGCTTCGAGCCACAATATCTCCCTAGCAGCCCCACTCTCCCATCTACTCCCAGTCTCTCCCCAGCTCTCCGGATCTCTTTAGTTTCTGAGGTCAAGTGAAGGTTCAGCCTCATTTTTGTAGGAAACTGAAAGTAAACTAACCAAATCTATAGCATGAACAAAAACACTATTCCAGGGAGAACTAGGAGAAAAGATTTGCAGTTCAGGAAGCAACTCAGTTTGGTGGAACTGCAGTACGAGTCCTTTGATTAGCAGCCACAGGCTCATTCTCACAAAGACAAGGTGCACTGTTTCAAAATTTATCTTAATTTTATAGTTACACCAGCACAAGCTGCTTACGACCAAAGAGCTGACTGTGGACTTCAGAACGGGTAAGACGAAGGAACAAAAACCAATCCTCAGAGGTATTAGAAGTGAAGAGAGTGAGCAATTTCAAGTTCCTGGATATCAGAATTTTTCAGGATCTAATCTCATCGATGCAGCTGTAAAGAATGATGTAATTTCATATTTTTTTTTACCAACAGAACAAGCTAACCCCTCTACCTTCCTGTATGTCCTTTCAATACAATGTGTGTCCTTGGACATTAAGCTCCCAGCTATAATAGCATTAAGGACTCCCACCACCTAGGACATGCTGTCTTCTCATTGTTACCATCAGGAAAGAGGTACAGAAGCCTAAAGACACACACTCATTGATTCAGGAACAACTTATTCCCCTCTGCCATCCGATTTCTAAATTGATCTTGAACCCGTAAACACTATCTCACTATTTTTTAAAAATTTCTGTTTTTGCACTACTTATTTTAATCTAACTATTTAATATACATATATTAACTCATTGTAATTCAGTTTTTTTGCTATATTTATCATGTATTACATTGTTAACAAAGTTACCAATGTTAATCGTATGCCGTGATATTAAACCTGATTCTGATTAATGGTCTTTGGACCTGTCTGGGCATTCCTGGCCCTGACTCTGCTGACTAAACAGGAAAACTTGCATTCCATTTCAAAATTGTATCTGGCAGCTAAGTTTCCTGTTGGATATGAGAAATCCTGCACAGCAGGATTCAAGAAAGAGTACGACCAACAGTTGAAAACAATATCACTTCCCTGATGGAAATATTAGACTGACATGTAGAAATCTTACAATTGAAAATAAATGTGCTTAAAATATAAATGTATTTTGAACTTTTTTACTTTAATTTAAAAGATTAAAAGTAGTGGTTAGCCCATCAGCTTATAGTGCCAGCTTTCACTAATTCCTGATGCGCTCTGTAAGGAGTACGTATGTTCTCCTCATGACCATGTGGGTTTCCTCCAGGTGCTCTCACATTCCAAAGATGTACTGTTAGTGGTAGTGAGTTGTGGGCAGGCTATGCTGCACCAGAAGCATGGCAACACCTATGGGCAGTCCAGTACAATCCTCACTGACTTGATTTGATGCAAACGTCACATTTCACTGTATGTTTCAATGTACACATGGAAATAAAGCTAATCTTTAAATGGGTGAAAATAAATTCCTCAGAGCCTAGGCACAGCATTTTCACATGGTGAAAGACAACAATACTTGCAAAACAAGTATTGCTATGTCACACAGAAAGAAATCAAACAGCAAAAGTCACAGAATTACTCCTTCAGCATACAAAATATCTCCCTTACAGAATCTAAGCATCACAAATGCATTTTTACTCTTGTCACTGGAGTTCGGAATTGTAAGACTGTCATTACCTGCCATTTTAAAAAAAAGAGGTAACAGTTGGCTGTAGGCTCCTTCTACAAAGAAGTTGTTCCATTCATCCAGAAGATTAGCAGGAAGAGCTTTACTTAATTCTGGTGTTAAAGTCTGAAACATGTAGCTAAGATCTGAGAGCATGCCACAGCTCTGACAAACAAAATGCAGTATCAATGGCTTGGAATCAAGGGATACAGTATTACCAGAAGTCTGAAATAAAAATAATAATTTAAGTACAAGATGGCAATCTGCTATTTTAATCTATCTACACACAGCCACAGTATTTTGAAAAGTTAACAAATTTAAATTAGGACATTTAATCCAGTAAATGACAAAGGTGAAAGAAAAAAAGGAAAGCACCACAATAGAATGTAAATTTTATTTGTAACACTGGATACTACCCTAAGTTACATCACTGATGACAAGTCCCAGCACACCCTACGATGCATCTCAGCATCAGTTTCCTTCAGAAGTTGCATGATTTTCTTCCCCATCCATAATGGTAAGAAACCCACTAGAAGTAATCTAGATTTGTGCAAAAATTAAAATTTGAAAAATACACACTTGTAGCAGTATAGCAAAGGTTTCTGAGAGACAAGGAAAACAAAAAAAAGAGTCAGACAGAAACTAACAAGGTTTAACTGCAGTAGCTGCAGATGCTGGATATTACTAGCCAATTTCCTAATTAATAATTGTAAATCTGGAGAGCCTCAGTTATTCCTATAGTGTAATCTGGACAATGTCTTAAAATGAGCAAGACATTAATGAACAAGGAAATCAGTCTTATATTCTATAATTAGTCCAGCTGAAATTCTATAATGTCATTTGTTTGAGTAGCAGTCTGTTTCCCTATTTTACACCTCACCTCCAACCACATCAAAGTGGAACACATGATGAAATCCCACTGTTCACTCGTTAGTAAAGTTGGTAAATACTTGATCAGCAGTCTGAGAAAGCATATAATTTCTACATTGATTCCAAGCAGATGAGGTCCTGGATTTTTTAAAGTGCTAGAGAGAAAGCAGAGATGTTAAAAATATTAAAATTATATATTAATCTACCTAAACTACAGAATCAAAGCGCCATCATACATTTTAAAGAAATAAGATCAAGCTTTCATTTAAATATTGGTAACCATACACTGAGTTATTAGGTGTAAATAAAATTATGAAAATTGTACAAAAACTTACAACATCTTAAATCAGTTTTATAAATATTTCCACCACTTCTTGCAGAATTCTTTAAGTTAGAGGGCAGAGTCTATCCATGAGAAACTAAAATCAAGAGGCATGAAGTATTCTTTAGCTGTTTAAAGTTCCCTCAGTGTTATTTCAGGAAGACAGTGAAACAAATAGAATAACATTTAAAACAGAAAATGAGGATTTTACATTTTCAAATCTTCACTTGAAACCTCAGGAATTTCTGTGACAATAAACTGAAGAAATTTATAGGCTAAACAGCCATTAATTTCCTTTGGATTTCTCAAAGGCTCACTCATTGCAGGTATTAGTCATAACACTATACTGCTTTTCTTTTGTGCTTTCAAGTAACAGTAAAAGACTTTGGCATTTTGAAGGGATGAATGCTTACTTTGATGTTGTAAGCGTAGCTTTTTGTCTTACATTTTGTGGTATTAAACATATATAAAAAACTTAAAACTCTGACTTACATGATTTATGTACAATTATAATCTCAAATCTAAATCAAACACAATATTACCTTGGCTGAAGGTGCTACAGTATTATTTGGCTGAGAAACTAAAACATTGTCTTGTCAGCTGTCTCATGTGGTTAATACAGATTTGACAGCGAGCTCCAAATATCCTCAGCCTTCCTCAACCAAGTTCACCATAAAATCTTTCACTGCTTAACGTTATCCTAAAGTGACTTCCAGCTAATTGAGTACTTTTAAGTATTTGCAGTTGTCAAGTAAGAAGATGCTGCATTTTCCACTATACCAGTCACAGTACATCCACAGCAATCTAATATTGCTTAATAACAAGTTCACCAACTATTTTGTTACTAATGAAAATCAATTAACACGCATATAACAGACCATTTTTGATGTTGTTCAAATTGTGTGTCAAATTATTAGCCATATCCAAAATATTATACAAATTTTACCACTAGCCACAACATATAATCAGTTCTGTCTTCAACTAAAAATGAGTAAACAGTAAAAACTTAAAAAATTCATCTTACCAGTCAAACAAATATATTTGTTCATCAAGGTTTCTCCATCCCATGATTATATTTAACACATCGATAAACAAATGATCATGTACAACATGATCACCCTCATTGACTCCTTTCTTTAAGTAGCTATTTAAAATGGCGAGGCTTCCAAACCCTCCTATGAAATCCAAGCAGAATACATTTTATACTGGTGATTATCAAGCTACAGATACATGTTCAGAATAATTTTACACAGAAAATTATTTTAAGTCGCCAAGAGAAATCAAACATTAAGATTCCAGGGATAAGAGATTTCAGCTAATAGATTAGCATAGTGCAAAGGCAGCACATAGAGGTAGTCTAGAAGATCTTTACTGGTTTTAGAAAGGGTAGAAAGAAGAAAGATAGTCTCATTCATGGCAAGAGTACAGATTTAAAATTCAGGGAAAAAGATACAAGAGATCTGAGGAACTTTTTGTATTCTAATACCAAATGGCATCTGGAATTTGCTACATATAAAGGTGGAGGTAAAAGAATTAAAGCAGAACCTTCAAAAAGAAACTGGATAGAGATTTGAGAAACAACAATTTGTAAGATACAGGAATGGAACTGAAGCTCCAACCCTCCTCTTTGATTGTCTGCATCACAGCTTGGTATGGCATTTCTAACACAGGAACACAGAAGGCTGCAGAAAGTAGTGCACAAAGCTGAGTCAATCACGGGCACTGTTTTCCCCACCTTGACAGCATCCACAAGAAGCCATGCCACAAGAAGGAAATATTTCCCGTGAACGATCCCCACCATCTGGGTTATGCCCTCTTCTCACCGTTACCATTTAACCAGGAATTACAGAAGCCTCAAGTCCCACATCACTGGATACAGGAACAGCAACAACCATCAGGTTCATCATGCGCCTGCACAACTTTAACCCTACCTTAGCAATGGAACACGATGGACCCTCTGCACTACCATGGACTTGTCTTTAATTGTGCCTTGATTTTTTTCTTGCGCTAAGGTCTTGCTTTTGTAGTCATTTTTTCCCCACAGTAAGATAATAATTTTATGTATCAGTTATATCTAATGTATATTCGGTGTGTTGCCTGCATCCATGCTGATGCAAGTTTGTCATTGTACCTGTACTTGAGCACATGACAATAAACTCAACTTGACTTGCTCTAGTAGGAACCTCCATACACATAATGGACTTAGATTTCTCTCTATGCCATAACTATTTTATTATTCTGTTTCACAGATAGCAGTGATAGATTTTTGAAAAACAAAACTCATGATATAATCAGAACCGGGAGGAATATGATGAATACTCACAGTATGGTAACATGCATAAAGATTAAACAAAATGCATGGCTCTAAATGAGACTACAGATTTATGGAGGAACATCAAAAATGTTTTCATGATATTTTAGAAAGATCATTGGAAAGTCCCATAAGAGTATTGAGGAATGTATTTTGTGGCCATTAGAGAGAAATGGCAGTATGTACAGTTGTGCTTAATTATCTATGCCTCAATATTAAAAGTAGCCTACATAACAACTTTAAATGTAAATACTGTAACTGGCACAATTATTAATTAAGTTCATCATAGTTCTTTACTAATCCTGTTAAAGACCATGGTGATTTTACTAGTTCTAGAAACATTCCTGCCAGCTACAAATGAAAATGGTATTAACACTGAACTAGGAGCATAGCCAATGAGCTGCTTCTGCAGCTTGCTGGAAAATGTGAACTTCAAGACTATCTCACATGGGCACACATATGTAAAACACCTCTACTTTGAAGGGGAGCAATACATAGCAAATTTGCTCCATTCATACATTACAGCTAGAAGCAAGAATTGGAGTATGCACCTGTTAATCAATCTGATTTGGGAACCAAGAGAAGGCACAAAAAGAGCCTGGCTCGATTTAGCAGGAGTGACATGCTTGTCATCTATATAAATGTGCCAGAATGTTCCAAGCTGAAAAATCAGTGCTTGGACCCCTATTGTTCACTGGCACTATAAATGTCTTGGATACTGGAAGTTCATCAAAACAAATGAACAATGTTAAACTGTGTGGGACACTCAAAACAAGGAAGGCTGAGCAAAACACAACATAAACATCAGCAGAATTTGCAGGAAGACCATGTAAATGCAAATTAATTCCAGTTTAAATAAATGCAATGTAGTGTACTTTAGTAATAGGAAATAACAAGGCCACCATAAAATCCCATGAGGAAGTAAGAGTCCAAATAGATAGACTGTGTCGATGTTTACAAAATATTCAAACAGCAATACCAAAATTACTATAAGCTTGTAAAAAAAGCACGGGAGTCATATGTAAAAGAACAGAACTCAAAACCAGAGATGAACTCAGATACTATGCAAATCCATATGATCACAGAGAGAACCGAAGGACGGAATCAAAGCCAGGAGCTTAGAAATTTGAGACCGTAGGACTAATTACTGTGCCACCATGATGACTCACACAGCCCCCAACAATGCTTACTATAACATTTAAATGAATAAAACAAAACACTGACCATCAATATCAGTAATATCTGAACTTGTGCTTGAAACAAGTTTTGCAATGCATTGGAACAAAATAAGATCTTTATCTTCCTGAAGAACGTGCGGAATAATATTCTGACTAGTGTGCAGGCTTGCTTCAGTCAAAGGGAAAAATCTGGAATGGCAAATTTAGACATTTTATAAAGACTGCAAGTTAAACCAAGTACCCACAGAAATACTGACCCCATGAGAGACACGGTAGATCTAAGTAAAGAAGTAAGTGTGATTAGAGACCATAATTCATCTTCCAGCACAAATATTCCAACATGGCAGGATCTTTGCCTTCACTTCCAACACAATTATAATTTTAAAACAGTGATGAAAGTGGTCCATCCCCAGGAAGGAGTGTAAACCTGTAAACCCTAACTGTACTGAAGAGGCGTCAGAAACAGCCATAAAATCAAAAGGGCAGAAGTACCCTTAAAGACTTGAACAATGAAGTCCTCTAAATGAAGTGAAGGCACAGTATATGTACTGGGAACCCATATGTTTTGTCTTGCCATGGGAGGAATACCAACTTTTCATCGGCAACACCAGGAATCAAATTTGTAAGATACATGGGCAATGCTAAACTTCTCATCCCACCTGCACACAGCAAATACTGAAAGAACTGACAACAACTGAAAATCGAACTAAAATCTTGGAACTCCATAAATATGTCCACTGTGGATGTATCATTATCATATGTAGAAAAATGACTCAAAGCAGCTCACCATCATCATCTTTAGAGCAATTAAGGTTTATTTTATTCCCTTTTTATGGTGTTGCAAGGAGGATAAGAGATTAGGATTAAAAAATAAGAAGGCCCAAGCAATCATTTATCTTTGTTCTTTATCATAATCCTTTTATTCTTTATTGGTGGTGATGGATTTTGGTGTTTAGATCCAAGGTTCTTTTAGAAATGAGGAATGGGGCATAAAATTTGTTGCTTCATAATCAGTTTATTAAGAGTTGATAAAACAGTAAAAACAGGAGCAGAATGCTTACTGACATGAAACTAAAAAGATTAAGATGGCATTGCTTTGTGTTTAGCTATTTTATACACAGAGATAAGAAAGAATTCCATTCTAATCAAAAGACAAAAATTAACCGGTCAGAAAGTACTTAGTCAACATTACAGTAAAAATTAACCAGTGAGACTTAATGCAGAACAAAACTTCCAAGCTTTCCAAAATTATACTTTGTATCGCCACTAGAGGTATATTAAACCTATGTGCATAAAGACTACTTAAAATGCAAACAGATAATTGTTAAACTGCAAAGAAAATGACAATTAAAAAGCCTAACTGAGAATTAAACAATCAGATATAACAATCCCTCCCACTCCTTGATTCTAAATCACATGTGTAGAAACATTACATCTGAAAATTCAGAGGCAGAAAAATTTGTGGTATCCATGTTACGTATAAAATAAATTTTTAAAAACTACTTAGGTTATGAAATATCAGTATACATACTTTGAAGTAAAGGCTGTAGCAACATTTTAATCTCTTGTCCTCCTTGCAACACCATAAAAAGGGAATAAAATAGATACAGAACAATCTCTTTCTGAAACATCTCATTTACTCCTAGACCCAGGAGGTAAAGGTAAGGTGTGTGTATGTCTCACAGCAGGGAGAACATACCCTAAATAACAAGTTACATGGACGAGAGATGTTGGCTCCATTTCTGCAAATAAAGCATGTATTGTTCTATGAACTTTGACCATTTATTACTTGACAGGAGCTTTGTTGAATTGTAATACTTCTGATCATCAATAATGCAAGTATTTCAACTGGCACATTATGAGTAAGGAAAATTGGCAAAAATATACAGTAACAATAACAAATAATATTAGAATAAACTTCATAATCTCCAGTATTTGTTGATTGCTTGAAGTTTTCTGGCTGGTTTGTGATTTGTTCATTGTAGCTCAGCAGCTTAGATACTGTGTACTAGCACACTAACCACAGTGCTTATTGTTGGTATCAGATACCACTTTAGCTTGCTTGCAGTGGCTGGTGTGTATCCACTTATTTTTACCTTTTAATTTCACCGCTGAGTTAGTAATTACCAGTACTTGATAAGGACTTTCCCATCAAGCTCCCAGTGGATCCTTATGCAGTTTCGTAATCAGGACCCACTCGTCAGGCATCAGGGTGTGTCCTCCTCCTGTTGATTCTTCCCAAATGACAGAAATCTGTTGAGATGCAGACTGGACAGCTTGGGTAGATTTCATACAATAGTTAACTAAACTGTCTGCCAATAATATGTATATCAGGTTCTCTGAGATCGAGGACTCCTGGCAGTGACATAGGACATCCGGTTACACACATCAAAGTTGCTGGTGAACGCAGCAGGCCAGGCAGCACCTCTAGGAAGACTGTACCTCTTCCTACAGATGTTGCCTGGCCTGCTGTGTTCACCAGCAACTTTGATGTGTGTTGCTTGAATTTCCAGCATCTGCAGAATTCCTGTTGTTTAGGACATCCTGTTACCACCTCGAATGGACATAGTTTCATTTTCTTGTTTGGGGTTGCTCTAATGGTACACAAGACCATAGGAAGAGCTGTAGACCATGGAATGCCTTCCTCATGGTACTTACAGTCGTTTGCTGGTTTCACTCATTCGTTTGACTTGTCCTGATGACTCTGGGCGATGCGGACAATAAAAAGACCATTCGATGTTCATCAGTTGACATTATTTCTGACGAACACTCCCAGTGAAATGTAAACACAAAATAATCTGCAGATGCTGTGGTCAAAGCAACACTCACAACACGCTGGAGGAACTCAGCAGGTCGGGCAGCATCCGTGGAAACGATCAGTCAATGTTTCGGGCCGGAACTCTTCGTCAGGACTGTAGAGGGAAGGGATTGATCGTTTCCACAGATGCTGCCTGCCCTGCTCAGTTCCTCCAGCGTGTTGTGAGTGTTCCCAGTGAAATGTGTTCCTTGGTCAGAATCAATGTGATGCAGCAATCCCCATCTGGGGATATAGACCTTGATCAGAGCTTTTGCTGTGTGGGTCGTGGTGGTGGCTTTCTTTACTGGAATAACTTTCACCCATCTTGAAAACTTGTCCACTATTACCAGTACATCTGAGTATCGCTGACACTGGCAAAGAAATGTAGTTTACTTGTAAGGGTAAAATAGGATCAGATAGGGCAGGAGCACTTAATTATGGTAGCTTTTCTGCTGTTCCAGGATTTATTTTCTGTTATGTTGTCCATCTTTCAAATGTTTGTCCAGCTTGTGCCCCAAACTCTGGATTAAACTACCATTGGGAGAATCTGTCGATCACATTTTGTACTCCAATGTGTCCTAGAGAGTGTATTTGCTCTGCCAGATAAGGAAACAATGTAACACACACAAAAGTTGCTGGTGAACGCAGCAGGCCAGGCAGCATCTCTAGGCTCCATCCCTCCCCCTCCTGTCTTCTCCTATCATTTTGGATCTCCTCCTCCCCCTCCAACTTTCAAATCCCTTACTCACTTTTCCTTCAGTTAGTCCTGACGAAGGGTCTCGGCCTGAAACGTCGACTGCACCTCTTCCTAGAGATGCTGCCTGGCCTGCTGCGTTCACCAGCAACTTTTGTGTGTGTTGCTTGAATTTCCAGCATCTGCAGAATTCCTGTTGTTTAAGGAAACAATGTAGTTGGGACTACCAGTCTATGACTATTGACATATTTCCATTCACTATTTAACTTCCCACATTCCTCATCCACAACCAATTTTTCTGTGAAGAGCATTGAGCTTACATCTCTCGAAGATCTTGTATGTTTGTCTGTGAACCAGAGTTTAAATTAGTTTCCATAATTGTAGTTGTCCATATGTACTTCCATAATTCCACATGTTCTTGGTACTTCTTTTATTCCTTTCCATGCTGCCTTTTTGCAATTTCATCTGTGAATGCATCTACACAGCTTTCCATTGTATTCATTTTGGAGTACATTTTAATACAGCAGTTTATGATGGCAGTTGTATAACATCCATAAATTCTTGTACTAGTTGGCCATTCTTGATTGGAGTTCCTATAGCCGTAAGAAATCCTCTTCATCTCCATTGGTTTCCAAAATCATGAACTCCAAAAGCATATAGAGAATCAGTGCATAAATTAGCTGATCTTCCTTCTGCCAACTTACAGTCTTCAATTTGAGCTTCCAATCCTGCCTGTGGCATGCAGCTACCAGGAACCATGCTTCTTGATGCAAGCATTTCAGTTTCAGAAATAACTATTCAAATTCCTCTCTCATTCACTGAGGGTCCATCAGTGCACAGAATCAGATCTTTGGCAGAGTAATAACCAACAGGATGCTGTCAGTCTCCAGGTTCTTGAGCATGACTGCGATCATTGACATACAGGGTAAATAGTCTACCTGTATCTGGGATTCTTAACGCAGATGCATTGCACAATGTCACCTTTAAAGTCTGAAATGCTTTCAGTTGCTCTTCATTAAGAGTCACAGGGTCGTCTGAGCACTTAGTCCTTCAGCAGATTGTTGAGTGGTTCAGAGAGTGTTGATGGTTCTGCCAGTAGCTGGTCAATACATTGACCAACAATGGTTTCATTTTCAGTCCTGTGTGTCTTCACACAGTTGGTCTTTATTGGAGTAAGCTATAACCAGCTGTCATTCTTATTGTTTCATCACTGTCATCCCCACTTGAGATACTAGGGGCCACAGTAAAATCCGTGTCACGTCTATCCTGTAGTTCTTTGGAGTTCAGGTAGTATCGCTGTCTCAGGGGACTGTCCTTTGTGAGATGTAATTCCTCGGGCAGAGCTTCAGAAGCAGTTGCTTCCCAGGGTGAAGTGCCAGCAGTAGCATCACTGGCAAGACTGCCCACTGGAAGTTGCAGCTGTGCTCTTCCATTTTGCCTTGAAACTCTGTACAATGCACATTGAATTATGGTATTTCTTTTTTCGCTCATTCAGTTAATTAAAAGATTTGCTATTTACAGTTCTTATCATCTTCATCATGCTGTTTTTATAGTTTATCTCAAGTTTTGCATTTCTTTCTATTGCTAAGACTTTAACGAGAGGAGTAAAGTCTTTCAATCGCTCACACATTCGATTAAACTGACTAGACGGTCTTATTGCTAAGCCAGTAACAGCCATTTCCTTTCCATCAGGCATTTTCTGGATCTTACATCAAACTGACATGTTTTATTCAGGTAAGACCTCCTAGTAATGTGTATGACTTCCGCCAGTGTTTTGATTCGATCTTAATTTTTACGTACTTTTATCACTTTGACTGAAATCTCTAAGTATTAATAGATTGTAACCAAATACCAAATTGATTGCTTCAGCAAACAAATAGATCACAATTACATAGGATGATCCAACAACCATAAATTGATCCAGAAGCAAGTAGATTGTCAAACCACTATTTTCACCAGGTACCAAAACAGGTTGCTGCGCGCCCAAAATAGATCGTACCCAAATAAGTTAAGAACAAGTAGACTGCAACCAATATTTTCAAATAGAAATGCAGCTGTCCTCAATCCTCATTTCCATCTGATATTCAAAGTCAGAACTTTTCTCTCAGACAGCAGAGGAACAGAGGAAGTTCTTATCCCTTCTGTTGCATGCTAAAAGAGTGTAACAAATTCTGAACTTGGTAATATCCTGCTGACTATGCCACTTGATGGATTTTGGTGTTTAAGTCCAAAGTTCTTTTAGAAGTCAGGAATGAGACATAAAACTTGTTGCTTCACAATTGTTTTATTAAGAGTTGACAGAACAGTAGAAATAGGAGCAGAAGCCAGTAACAGAAGGCTTACAGACAAGAGACTAAGAAGATTAAGATTAAGATTAAGATGGTGCTGCTTTGTGTTTTGTTATTTTATACCCAGATAAGGAATTCCATTTTAATCTGTAGATAAAAATTAACCGGTTAGAAAGTACTTAATCAATACTGCAGTAAAAATTAACCAATGAGAAAACACTTACTCATTTATCGCAGATCAGAGCTTCTAGAAATATACTTTGTTTAAGCAGTAGAGGAATATCAAACTGTTAAATGCATAAAGACTACTTAAAATACAAGCAGCTAATTAATTGTTAAACTGCAAAGAAAATGACAATTAAAAAGTCTAATCCAAGAATTAAACAATTGGATCCAACACTAACCAGACAGGAATGTTGCATAGAATTCTGTGCCAAGTGAGGAGAGTGCAAACATAAGTAAGCAAAATCAATAGCAATACATTAGTGTGACAATAATAGCATACTGGAAGTTGGCTTAATATGAAAATGATTACTGGAACTAAATGTTACAGTCACAAGAAATCCTGCATTCAAAACTTTTAAGAAAGTAAAGCTAACTGTTTAAAGTGTAAGCAAGTCTGACAAATTCCTTATACAATAAGTAGCTAACTATCCTCAAAAATGTGCTGTTGACTCTGAATTTATTTTGACATATTATAACTTTGAGAGTTTAATAGGGCAGTTTCTCTAAAAGTGAATGTGGATTACCAGACACATCACTCTATCTGTACAAAGCAGCATACCTGCCACAAGCAAAAACACTTAAAACCAATCTGTATTCAGTGAATTGTTTAAGGTATGAATCCAAAGATATCTTTTAGATTAAAAAAAAGGCCAGTACAGTCACTCTGTCAAGATGGCAGTGCCAGCAGTGACAAAGATTGAGATGCAATGAAGATTACGGGGAGAAGGCGGGAGAATGGGGTTGAGAGGGAAAATAAATCAGTCATGATCAAGTAGTAGAGCAGACTTGATAGGCCAAGTGGCCTATTTCTGTTCCTAGGTCAACAATGCAAGTACCCCTAACCTTTAATTCGCAAGAGTTCATGAATAATACTTACCTATCCACTGTAACATACAGTTGTTTTAAATTATAACCACTATCAGACTTGTTTTCAGCAATATACTGAGAGGTGGTTAAAGCCCAGAGTAATCCATTTTCTAATGACCTGTTTGCAAAAAAAGAGTGCTGTTACTGCATTGTGGAACAGCAGATACAAGAAATTTAGATCAATAAATGGTGAAAAAGACTTCAGGACAAAATCATAATCAGGTTTCTTATCACTGTCTTATATGATGTGAAATTTGTTGTTTTGAGGCAGCAAATGATTCAAACAGTTCATGGACAGTTCAGAGACCTGATAGCTACTTCTGTTTCACTGTTCCTTTATGTACCATTCATAATGTAAAACCTTAATTTCCTTTATTGATCAAATATATGCAAGAACTAAAAAACACTTAGTATGAAGTAGAAATCTCTTATTGATATATTAAGATTTTTATGCTGATTCCACTCATTTTAATTCATATCATTCCAGATGTGATAATTTTATTCTATAAAATCAATCTTTTATTAAATTATTTTGGACATTAATATTACACTGTCATTTATTTTCCAGAAATTCACATTAACGCACACAAGCTATTGATTTTAAACAGGAAGCCCAGTCTCTGACCGGCTCTTATGTCTACAGTATATGTGCAGCTAGTTCAGTTTCTGATCAAAGGTAAACCCGAAACTGCTGACATTAAAAGACATGTTGATGCAATCATTCCTAGCACTTTTGTGGCATACATGAGGAAATCTGCAGATGCTGGAAATTCAAGCAACACACATAAAAGTTGCTGGTGAACGCAGCAGGCCAGGCAGCATCTCTAGGAAGAGGTACAGCCGACGTTTCGGGCTGAGACCCTTCGTCAGGACTCGGCCCGAAACGTCGACTGTACCTCTTCCTAGAGATGCTGCCTGGCCTGCTGCATTCACCAGCAACTTTTATGTGTGTTACTTTTGTGGCATAAATGCTTCTGGCCACTTATTAGCCTGTGTATTTGCTGGGAATTGTTTTATGCATTTTAATTTGCTATGGAATGGAATTGAACATCGTGCAAGCATATCCAACTATCATCTCTTCTAACCTTTTGAAAGTTGATAGGCAGCTTCAAGTAGTTGGTCCTGAGGCATTTCTGCAGTATGTCCTGGTGCTGGGCTTAGTGACTGCCAATTCCAACTATATCTTCCTGTGTGAAAGCTATGATTCTAAGTATTCAAAGCTCAAAGTACATTTATTATGAAAATTTGTATACACTTTATTCAACCTTGAGATTTGTTTTCTTACAGGCAGCTGCAAGACAAAGAAACCCAATAGAACCCACTGGTAAAAAGAAGACCCACTTAAAAAAAGAATATTGCACCCAATCATTTCAGTTCTACCAAGGCTCCTGGATTCCACACTCAGTCACATGATAGTATCGGTATTTTGTTGATAGTATAAATTAAGAGAAGTTAGTGCCACTTTTTCCTCTAGAATTCAGCTCTTGGCCCATGTTTGAACAAAGGTCTGATGGGGCCTGTAGCCAAGCAGCCCTGGTAAAACCCATATGAGAATTGCAATATGTATTTTCTGTAGGCAGTTCCACAGAACTGTAAAGGTCCTACTTTTTTTGGGGTGGCTAATTCAGGCAAACATGAGAACTGCAGGCTCTGCTGCAGATGGTGCAGGATGATAGGTAGTTAACATAATAGTCCACTTCTCCTGATGCTCTGTTCTGTCAAATGCAAAAGCTCAAGGCTGTCAATACATCCTAAAAGATATTCCTTCATTTTGAGTGGCCACAGGCCAGCCATTCCCAGGACAGTGTGGATGTTGCATTTCTTCAAAGAGGCTTCAAGCATCTCTCCCTTTGTCTATCTGGTAATCACCGCCCTGGTAAAAGCATGGAAAAGATCATCTATTTTGGTTGTCTTGTGTTAGGCATGTAAACGATGTGGCCCTGCCCAGTGTAGCCATGAGCGTAATGAGCGCTGCAATACAAGGGAAGTTGGCCTGGAAGAGTTCACTGACATCAGTTCATGTGTCATGGCAAGTTCAAGAATGTTATGGAGATAGTGTCAATAGTATATTTCCGGTAGAGCATAAATATCTTTTTGTCAACAAACCAAAGGGTGTGCTGGCACAAGAAAAGGATAATGAATTTTTAAACTTTTGCTACAAATTTTCGTTTGCAGATGCCAAGTGTTATATTCCTCCTTTCAGGTATTCAGAAGTGTCAATAATGGCAGTACAGCAAGCAAAATTTGAGCTTTGGAATAATAATGCCTCAATTTAAATAGCTTCCCATTAGCTCCATTCCTACAAGAAGTTTATTAGAGGTGGGATTGAATATTGAGACACAAAGGACTAAGAAAAGCATTGGGACAGGATACATCCTTATTTGCTATCAACTTTCCATGAGAATGGTTCTTTAGTAGACCCACTGGATATTACATGGCTTGTACATAGTTTGTATGTGTTATCACCTTTACCCTTTTGAGGCAATTTAATAAAAATTCCCCTTAAACTTATGTACTTGTAATGGTAAGGTACACATTGGATTTCATTATATACTGTATTGCAGGGGTCCCCAACCTTTTTCGCACTGCGGACTGGTTTCATATTGACCATATTCTTGCGGACCGTCCGACCGGCGGGGAGCGGGGGGGGGGGGGATTGTCAACGGACAAGAGTAGTAGTCAAATACGCTGGGTTTTCCCTGAGAAAGACTACAATGACCATGAAGCCTTGCACGGGCACCAGTGTGCGTGCCTGTATGATTTTTTTTCTACAAATCGTTTTTGGCAATTCTGTTCAGGGGTGGGGGCGGTGTTAATCACGACCGGAATATAGATGATAATTAGCTAATACACTCAATTTCGTTTCTTAAAGGGTTTACCTAACGAATTTAATATTAAACACACAGCGCATATTTTCCTCGCATGAATATAGTGATAAGTCAATTATCGGGGAGGACGGGGAGCTTGAAGTAAATGTTGAACGAACTTCCAGTAGAAGTGGTAGAGGCAGGTTCACTATTATCATTTAAAGAAAAATTGGATAGGTATATGGACAGGAAAGGAATGGAGGGTTATGGGCTGAGTGCAGGTCGGTGGGACTTGGTGAGAGTAAGTGCAGAGATGGCCTGTTTCCGTGCTGTAATTGTTATATAAGTCAATAGCATCATAACATTTTAAGTATCGTTTGGATATTAAACACACAGCACATATTTTCCTCGTATTAACATATAAAATCATTGCCACACACCAATATCGCTGAATCAGTGGGAGCCCTGGGCTTGTTTTCCTGCAACAAGATGGTGCCATCGAGGGGTGATGGGAGACAGCGATACTCGAAGGGGGTTCCTTATGTTCAGTCTATTCCGCAATTTAGTTTTCGTTGCATTCATTGCAGAGATACGTTGGAAATGGAAGCAACGTTTTCAGTGCTTTCGTGGCTATCTCACGATATTTAGCCTTGACTTTGATCCATAATGCCGGCAGAGATGTTATGTCAAACATACTTATCAGCCCGCCGTCATTTGCAAGCTCGAGGAGTTGATCTTCTTCCCGCGCTGAAATGGATGACGCGCGGGTAATGACCTCGCATGTGTAATGGCTCAACAGTGGGTGTGACAGGGAATGAGGAAAGGTGCAGCTGACTCCTATCGCCAAATCATATCGTTTCCTCGTGGCCTGGTAGAGCATGCTCTGTGGCCCGGTGGTTGGGGACCGCTGTTGTATTGCACTAAAAGGGTTTATAAATTATACTATACAATCATACACCAGCAACATCTCAAACTCCAACACGCTAGGTACTGGTCCCCCCAGGGTCATGTGCTCTGTCTGCATTGGCTCATGCTGCTGACTCATGGATGCACTGCCAGATTTAGCTCAAATCACATCTTCATGATCGCTGATAATACTAGAGTGGCTGGCCTCATCAGCAACAATGAGGAGTTCGCATACAGAGAAGAGATAGAGAGGCTTGTCAAATGGTGCAGACTAACAACCTGAGTCTCAACATGAAACAAAACAAAAAAGATGATTGTGGACTTCAGGAAGGCACAGGTTGACTATTTTCCATTGAACATCAGTGGTTCTGCCGTGCAGCAAGTGAAGAACATGAAGTTGTTTGGTATGAACATAATGGATGATCTAACCTGGACCCACAACACCACCTCTAAGGTATGCAAGGCTCCCTGGCCCCATTCTAACAACTGTCTACAAGAGAACCATCAAGAGTGTCCTGATTGGCTGCATCATTGTGTGGTACAGAAGCTACAAAGCATCGGACTGCAACACCCTACAGAGGACAGTAAAAACTGCTGAGAGGATCATCAGGGTCTCCCTCCTTCCTATCTGTGATATTCTCTATGAGCGTCGCAGACAAAGGGCCAAAGTATCGTCGAGGATTCCTACCACCCACCCCACAATCTCCTTGACCTATTAACTTCAGGAAGGAGGTACAGAAGCATCAGGACAAGGACTTCCAGAATCGGTAACAGCTTCTTCCCTCAGGCTGTGAGACTAATGAATACCCTGCCACCACCAAGGTCTTGTCACTAGGACAGCGAGCTGTTTACTGAACTGTTCACCTGTACTGCACTTTACTACATGCATTGTGAATTGTATTTTAACTTATTAACACTATAATATTTTGGTTTATTATACTGTGTGTGATATATGTTGCATAGGTGCACCATGGTCTGGAGTAACTTTGTTTCGTTTGGTTATATATATATTTACAATCAGATGACATTAAACCTGAACTTGAACAAGTCATAAAATTCATCTTAGTACTTAAAAATTTGAATTACAAAAAAATTAATCTTAGTACCTGGTAAAAAGAGTTTCACATGTTGTGCCACAGGCTTTCTTCAGTCTCTGGATAATGTCAAAGTGAAGTAGTAATTCATGGTATTTCGAAATCGTCGGACAAAAATCTTTCATTTCTTCAGACCACTGCACAGCATAGAACATCTCTGCAGCGACTACCAAAATCATAAACAAGTTGGAACATTTTTCAATGTATTTTTATGCAAAATAGACAGGTCACAGGTTTTTCAATTTTAACAAAAGGTTTTACATCACTGTTATAGTGCTATAATAATTTTTAGTCAATAAACTAAAATCAGATCAGATTCATCACACTAAATTACAAGTCAAATGACATCTATTATGAAAACATCCATTGATATTCCATCTACTAACTCCCAATAAATAATTTTACAGCAAGTAATTTATAGTGTTAGAAATCAGAAAGTTTAGAACAAAGGCGACCATCTGGTCCCACATAACTATGACCATTGAGAAAGAACTACCTAACTTAATTCCACTTTTCTGATGGAAGATCTGTAACCCAGTATATCATCACTCTTCAAGCACACATCATAACAGTGTTTCAAGGTGATAAGAAATTCTTTCTCTACCCTCCTTCAAATCCAGAATTTCAGTTTCTAATTATTCTCTGGTTGAAGAATACTCTAATTTCTCCATAAATTATTTTGCCCCATGCTTCCTGGTTTTTGCACCATTCCCTCGCTGCTAAGGGAAATAATTCTTACCTCAGCGAGGTTATTCATGATTGTATATACTTCAATTACATCTCCCCTTAGTCATCCCCATTCCCCCCCAAAAAAACCTACCCAATCTCCTTTCAAAAGGTGTGATTTTTCTAGCCTAGAAACACCTTTGTACATCTTCTCAGGACTATCTCCAGTGCAATCCCAACTTTCACCTAATCAGTTACCAGAATTGCAAGCAATACTCAAGCTGTGATCCTATTAGTGAAGTATTTGATTAATTGACTGTTTCTCATAAAAGTTTTACACACCATTTGTTCCAATAGTAATGTATATCTAGAAATAAAAGAAGATGAACCAAAGACAGCATGGATTTTCTAAAGATGAGCAGAGATGATGGGATGAACAACATTTTTGTTTTACTTCCAATATGGTATGTTAACACTTTGGGATTAAATTGAATGAAAAGCTTCTCTCTGATAATGCTGCACAAGATGAAATTTATAATGCTGTCTAGTTTAGGAAGACAGACCTGAAGACAAAATAAATATCAAGTTGAATTGTGAGATATCAGAATGTTGGAATTTCTGCATTGGAATGCTTTCAAATTCTGTTAATAACATTTCATTCAATCAATAAATCAAAGTGGCTTTGACAATACAAAAAAAATTAAATTTACTCTTTTAGTAAAGAGATTTCACTGAAACATAGAGATTCAATGTTTCAGTAAAAACATTGAAATGTTCATTATAAAGACTGAAAACAAGGCTATTCCACTGAGACCACTGACTTTTAAAACAATGTCATTTTCCTCTTTAAACTGTACTTTTTTAATATAAAAAGCAGTCATTGATGGCAATAAACTCCAGCATCATATATTAAAACGTTACCCATTTTAGTATGGCTCCATAAGTTTTTTAGGTTGTCTTATTGCAAATATCAAGATATTTTCTTAACCTTCTGGACTGTAACTTTTCCATGTGTTCAAATTCACTCTAATTAATAAGTACATAAGATTTTGATGAATTATCAAAGAACACAACTTTTATTTATACTTATGTACAGACTTACTTTCTGGTATGGATATAATGGGGGAAATTTCCTTCTGTTCAGAAAAGATATTGCTTTCTAATATCTGCAATAGCACATGGCATAATAAAGTTGTGGTACATAAATGATTTGGTATCTTGTCAGAAGAGTAAATATTAAGCCCAGTGTACAATATATCCGTGTTTAGACTTATTTGTTCTTTCAGCAACACTTTACTCAGCCACTGTAAATAAAGAACACATTAAAGTTTAAGGCTTTTAGCATTAAAATTTTAGATATCATCAAGAAATATACCTAGAGTTGTAATTATACATTGCAACTCACAGTCATACAGTTACTGCACACAGACAAAATAATTGTTTGTTCTTGGTTAAAGCTACATTTTCAATTGATAAAATTGTATATAACATTAAAGAATGACCCAAGGAAGCAGATGTTAAAAAAAATGCAAGTTTGTATCTTGGGCTGAAAACTAGATATTACCTGGGATCCAAGTTTCTGCCTTAGATTTTCCCACTCAGAATGGTCTGGAGTCATACACTCAACTAATACTTTGAGATGACTGAGTGACTGAGGTTGAGTTCCTTTCAAAAGTTTATCAAGCAAAGTATGAACACAGGAAAGAAGTACCTGCAGACTTTAAAAGAAAAGAAGTGAAGTTACTGCAGCTTACGTCCAGAAGCAATTTTAATTGAAAACATTATGAATGTACTATGACTTGAAATTAATCTGAAAGTGGTGACGTACATAAAGTTACAGAGAAATCATTTTCTCAAAATGAGTCATAAATTTCTGGAATTCTTTACCCCAGAAAATAATAGAAGCTAGCTCAATAGGAATACTTAAAGTGAAGAATGATAAAAAGCTGTAGGGATCTGACACAGAGGAGACATTGAGGTCTGGGTAGTCAGCCATGATCATAGTGAATGGTGGAGCAGACCTGAGACCTATTCCTGCTCTTCTTTTTATATGTTTTTATTACAACTAGGAAAATCATTTTAAATACAAAATAGCAGTTTAAAGCAGTCAGCTTATACATGGATATTCCGAAGAAAAAGAATATCTTTTATGCAAGTAAACCCATTATGCTACCCCACATGTTCAGTGATTGATATAAATTTGTATATACACCGGTCTTCACAAAAGAAAACAATTTCTCAAATTTACAAAGAAAGATGAGGAACTACAGTAAAGATAATAGGGAGTTAAAACAAAATTGCAAAAAACAAAGAACAAATAAAGAACAGAGGAGGGATGCAATAAATGATACAAAGGATGCAAGAGTTAAGAGTATCAGAAATGTTGCAGAAAAGGAATGGGATGAGATTGTTAGAGCATTTTAATTTTCATCCTGCGGAGGACAGAAGGATGCTGCTGATGGCTAAAGTATAAGATGGAACACTAATGGTATTTGCATGAACGATTTAGAGCTTAAAAGAACTGAATACATAAGAGGACAATGCAGACATTAGAGAAGTTAAATCTAGAGATTAAAATACTGCTTTCAGAATACAGACAACCATCACAAAGGTGGTCTGGCAGTACAAGGTGGAATGAGGTGCAAAGTAGCAAAGATGTGAAGAGAATCATCAGAATAAATACTGCTCTGTAGAGAAATGAAGACGCATCATCCATTAAAAACTGAAGAATCCTCATAGAATGCCAGAGATAGCAATGTGGCACTTCATTGAGAAGATGGGATTATGGTTGATTTCCAGCATCAGGAGAATCTCTTGTGTTTAGGGTTATAGTTGTGTTACTTATGGAACAATGAGGAGGATAATCACGTAAGAACATAGCAGTTGCAGCATCAAATGAAGGTAAATTGACCAAGCTATCTAAGTAACAGAAATAAGACAAAGATGGACGTGACATCATGGAGATAGTCACTGAAGATGTGTGATTCGTGACATTGTAAGTATTTCAGAAAATAGACTGAAAAGAATTAAAACAGTTAGGAGGTTATGACATGCTAAGAAACAGACAAATAGTGCAGAGAGATTTAGTGGAAATTAGATCATTCACATTTATAGTTATCGGTGTAGTCTCTAAACAACCAAATAATGAAAGAGAGGGAACAAGGTATACAAAAAGATTAGAGAAATATGTGAATTATGTGGGAATTTTAAATACCCATTATTAATTAAACAGAAAGATGATGGGAGAAAGGAAATTATATTCCTACAAAGTATACAGAACTCTTTTCAAATCCAGTATGTAGAAGGTCTGAAAAGCCTATTTGCTATTTGCAATAAAAATGGGCAATAAACCAGAGCAAATGAAGTGAAAGTAGGGGAACGTCAGGGAAACAGTAACAATAATATACAATTGAAGATAATTGAGAATGACATTGGTTCAATGAAAATCAAGTATACAATTTAGTGTAAGCAACTCACACAAAATGCTGGAGGAACTGCCGAAAGGTCTCAGCCCAAAACGTTGACTGTGCTTTTTTCCACAGATGCCGCTTGGCCTGCTGAGTTCCTCCAGCATTTTGTGTGCGTTGCTTGGATTTCCAGCACCTGCAGATTTTCTCGTTTGCAATTTAGTGAAAAGCTTTTTCAAGGGATTGAGATCAAAATTTAGAAAGATAACATGAGTAACAAACAACAATCACCATTTCAGACATCCTACCCTGCAAAAACTCATTTCTGGGAGGTAGCACCCCCGCCCCTGCATCTCACCCCCCCCCCCCCCCGTCAACCTCCAAGGGTATACATAATACTTTGTTTAGTGATTTTGTCTAATCTGTAAACCAAGTTGGGTACATGCAAAAAATGTGACATTAAAATATGTGCTTACATTATATTATATTACCATGTTTATTCCATTACAACTTTAAGCAAGTCTACAGGGAGTTTGGCCTCATCACGTAGGACATCAATAGAGTAGCTCCTTAGCAGCTAGCCAGCTAGTTTAAATAATGTTAGCTATGCTGATGAATGAATGATACCTGTTAAACTCACCTCAACATGCTTTTACATTGTAACCCACCATGGGCAATAGAAAATTCACTGTTGCAAACAGTGCAGCAAGCAACGCAGTCATTATTTTTGAGGTCAACTGTAAAGCCCGCCCAACAGAGAAAGCTGATAGGTCCACTTAGCACGAAGAGAGACTAATCAGGATGCTCGTTCTCCCTCTCAAAAAAAAAATCGATTTCCATGATATAGCAGATAATTTCGGGACGTCAGGGAGCCACATCAATATGCGGGAGATTCCTGGAACTTCCAGGAGAGGTGGGATGTCTGCCATTTATATCATCAAATGTATTTACTGTTGTTTAATCTAATGACCTACACAACTTTATGGATGACTATATCACCAATGATGCAAAAGGAAAACTAAAAATGAAACTTTTAAGATAGAATAGAGCAGGGGTCCCCAACCTTTTTTGCAGCCAGGACAGGTTTAATAATGACAATATTCCTGCGGACCGGCCGACCAGTGGGGTGGGGGGGGGGGGGGCGTGTTCAAGTAGGATTAAACTCACCTCAACAGGGCCTTTACTGTTAAGGTTGCCAACTTTCTCACTCCCAAATAAGGGACAAAAGTAGCAGTCAAATCCCAGGACACTTGTGTTTACCCCACAAAGGACTACCATGACCATGAAGCCTTGCACGTGCACCTGTGTGCGCATGTGTGACATGCGCATATGTGACATTCGCATGCGCGTACGTGTCGATTTTTTTCCCACAAATCGGTTTTGATTTAATCTTCCCAACTACACTGTACATACATTATTTCTACTTTATATAGGCTGTGTATTTATCATATCATTCCTGCTTTTACTATATTTTAGTGTTATTTTCAGTTTTATGTGTTATTTGGTATGATTTGTTAGGTTATTTTTTGGGTCCGGGAACACTCAAAACTTGTTCCCATATAAATTAATGGTAATTACTTCTTTGCTTCACGCCATTTTGGCACGAAAGGTTTCATAGGAACGCTCTACCTTAGCAGGAGAAATACGGGACAAGGGCGGTCCCGTATGGGACAAACCAATTTAGACCAATATACAGGATGTCCTGGCAAATATGGGACAGTTGGCAACCCTATGTTCAAATTCAACAGTGCGTGACAGGGAATGAGGAAAGGTGCAGCTGACTCATATCGTTTCCTCGCAGCCCGGTGGTTGAGGACCACTGGTATAGAGAACTAAAGAACTTTAAAGACAAAAGATAATTTCAAGGTTGCCAAATCAAAAATAGACATTCTGGAGGGAAAAGAATTAGAACCTCCAGGACACCAGAGCTAAAACAGTTGTTTACTTTCACTCAGAACTGTTAGTGTGAATGCTATTTATGATTGAATCACCCACTTCAGCATTCAAAGAATTTACATTAAGTAGTATAAAGTAGAAAATTATATTTGCAAAAACCACATTGATACTTGCCTTTATCTCTCCAACTCATTTAAAAAAATAAATCTTAAAGCATTTTTCCTTACAAATTTAATTGGTCACCACTTTTTCCACAAGAGATGGGTACTTTCAAAACTTTAATTAATATAGCTTCAATTCAGCTTTCATTTGTAATGAATTACTTCTATTCTTCAGGGTCAGCATATTGCGCTTAATAGTATGTATTTCTCCTTTCACTTGTCTTCATTGATTTACAATATATTGCAACGTTACTGGTGACTAGCTTTTGAAGGCAAATCTCTCAAAATTAATTTCTAGATCACCAAATTACCTGTTTCTTTAATTATATAACTCTAATTTATGATGTCTTATGCTAAACACTTAATATTCAAGTTGCAGTTTTGAATAATTTGAACATTAAACAGCAAAATATTTGCATGCAATAAGGTAATTGCATAGCTAGAGGCAATAATCTTATCATCACACTACAGCTGGACTTCTGCACATAATTCACATGAACATGATCTTATGAACAACTAGAATAGTCACAAAAGCATACAGTAATGCATTGTTTCACATTAATTTAGAATACATGCATAAGGATCAAGCATATATAGCTTTACACAAAGGTTAAATGTGTTTTTGCTGTTTATGGCTTAGCTTCTTAAATGAAGTAAATGCAAGTGAAAAGCAATACTATTTATTTAAAAAAATACCTTTTTACATCCACTGTTGATGTTTGCACCTGACTTTTCAACCATGTTGCAGAGCTATGAAAGAAACCACATTTTCTTAAATGTCCTTGTTGATTGATTAATGAAGTTAATCCCAGCAACCAAGTCTGCTCTAGCTTATGCAAAACAGCATCTACAACAGAAAGAAAAAGGATTGTAAATCAATATGCTATAATATTATTCACTCACTTATGTTTATTCTGAGATTTAGGAACTTTTCTTCTAAAATGATAGCTTACACAAACAAAACAGTCATGACTATACTGGGAATATAGTGGGCCACTGAGGACACAACCTCGTGGAGTGCCAGTGTTTAGAATAATCATGGTGGAGGTTTTGCTGCTCAAGCTTATCGAATGCAGTCTATTGGTAAGTAAGTCAAGAATCTAGTTGCTGATGGAGGTTTTGACTCCCCGGGTCCAGAGTTTGGAGATAAATTTGCTTGGTATTATAGTATTGAAGGCGGAGCTGTAATCAAAAAACAATAGCCTGACATAGGTGTCTTTACTGTCCAGATGCTTCAGAGACAATGGTAACGCTATGGAGATAGCATCCACCATAGACATATTTCAGTAGTAAGAGGAACTGCAGTAGGTCAAGGTTATCTGGAAGGCTGGAGTTAATGGGTGCCATGACCAGCCTTTCAAAGCACTTTAGGATGGGAGAATTCAGAGCCATTGGGTGGTAGTTGTTAAGGCACATTATTTTGTTTTTCTTAGGTACAAGAACAAACTGAAGCTGGAGAGATTTAAAATATCTGCAAATAACCCCATCAGCTGCTCTGCACATGATCCAAGGGCATTGTCAGGAACGCCACCCAGACCAGATGCTTTCTGCAGATTCACTGGATGCTTTTGGTGATGTGTGGCGACATACTCATTCCCTTTTGTTCTAAACATGCATTGAATGCATTAAGCTTATCAGGAAGGGATGTGCTGTTGTCACCAATACTGCCTGACTTCATTTTATAGCCTGTTATAACATGCAAGGCCTGCCACAACTGATGGCTGGTCTGGAGCTTGATTTTGGACTAGTACTGTCTTTTAGCATCTCTGATAACTTTACAGAGGTCCTATCTTGAATCCTTGTAAGCCTTAGGATCACCTGATTTTAATATTGCAAACCTAATCTTCAGTAGCAAGTGAATCTCCTAGTTCTTCCATGGTTTCTGGTTACAAATACTTAGATTGTGTTCTTTGGTACACAGTCCTCCATACACTTGCTGATTTCAGTATGATTAAGTGACAACAAACTTCTTCAGTGTACTATTTGTTTTATCTGTAACATTTTAAACAATTTTTTTCAATAAGAGCAACATCAGAGAATATATCCTTAAAGTACGCCGCCTGTTAAATTGCTGAATAGTTCAAAGAAATTTTGACTTCAACAACCTGTCAGTATTAAAATGCTTTTCCTCTACAGCAAAACCTGGCAAAGCAAAGGCATAGTAGTTGTAATGGGCTGCAGTTCCAAAAAAGAACTAAGAGGCATGGTTTAACGTGCATTACAATAATTCAATAGGCTGGGATCTACGTGGTCTGCATGATTGACTGTACTGCTATCTACATTATAGTCCAAATGCTTGCAGACCATTTCAATCAGGATTCAAGTGAAATTTTCTACCAGTAAACAACCAAATGAAGACAGACAGATGTATTAAATATGATTGAGAGTGTTTACTTTCTGTATGAGAAACTGAATATACCCATTCATCAAAATAATGAATGTTAAATACATCATTGCTCTTCTAACCATATTGGTAACAATATCATCAGTATGCGAAGGTAAGTGCTGCATTTTACTATGTTCAATACAATATTACAGAACATCAAGTGCAAATTGTAATCAAAACCAAGATAAACAGCATTTTTAACTGTGCTGAAATCATTTACTGCGTCACAAAGTAATACCAGTCTTCAAAGCATTGTTCCTGTGGTTAGCTTGCAATTGATAATGGTATAAAGTTACAGGGATATTGACATCATTTTAACCCTTATTTAAATCTTTCTGCAATTTAAATATGCAGAGTTAGGCTTTGGAAGTTAATGGCAACATATTCAAAATTCCGCAATAATCTATAGACCTTATTATAAATTTGCAATGTGTTTGAAACTAGCCATATTCTTATTGTTTTATCGATGATACATTTTTAAGAGTCACAGCATCCCATCAAATCCTGAATGATTTATTTATTCCTTTGTTAGGATTCCAGCAGTTTGGGCGTTGGGCACAAAAACAGCCTACAGTAGATGCTGGTCAATCAGTAAACCGTATCATTCGATGTTCAGGATGCAATCACTCGGCTACGAAACAAAATAAACGCACCCGACCTAAACTCTCTCGCAAAAGTCCACTGCCTTTCTAAAATCAGGTAATAAAATCCTGAACGAATGCCTTCTCTGATTATTGCTTAGGTTGAAGTATTAACATTTTGCTAAGGAAGAATAAGCAACAGGCATAGAAAACATTGAAATAAAAAATAGTTCTTAAAAAATCATAAAGCTTGGAGGGGCAGGGGGGGTGGGAATCAGGTGTTCCTAACAATCAGAACTTTTAATGAGATCTTTACTAATAGTCAAAGGTAAAAAAAAAGTTGGTAATGGAAGCAAAAAAATCCCCCGCGGAACCAAGGGTGTTTTTTTTTAATTAAGATGGAGCAAACTAAGGACAGACTGGAAAGCACTCATCACAATTTGTATTATAGTCACTTAAAAGAGAAGATCAAAAATAATCCATTTTGCCAGAACTGTAATGCATTAGCAATCCTAGCTTGCAGATCAACAAAAAATAAAAATCAAAAAGTCAGGCAGGCAAAATACTTCCTAATCATTCAGATACTACCTTTGCTACAAGGGGAAAATGCAAAGATAACAAGAAATGAATATAAGTTAAGAAAACGTATGTTTAAAGTAATTGTTATTAACTAGTGACTATTATTCAAGAAAAAAAGTAACAAATTATTTTACCTACTATGACATTTTAAATCCACTACTGGACCAATGTGGGACTGTAGCTTGTAGAGAAGAGAAATATTTATTCAAGCTTTTAGCCATGCCATCTGAGATGGATAGGAACAGAGAAAAATCTATTTCACAACAGGAGGAAGGAAACAGTGACATAATGTTTCTTTCATGCTATTCCAACAAGTTATCTGGTAATTTAAAATAAAGTCACCAGGATGCCTCCTAAACCAAAGTGATACACTGTTCAGTTTACATGGACAAAGAGAAGATTAAAAAGTGCAGTGATGCAAATTGATTTCTCCCCCCACAAGTGGCTTTTATATGGTAAGATCTGTGCCTGGAAAGTAGTTGAGCAGTGCATAGGCAGGCACACAGTAAGACAATAATTTGCTTTTTACCATCAGAACCATAGCAACCTCTTGTAGTCATTTTTTACTTAGAAAGGAATTTGGGTTTGGAATACAGGGCCAGTATTGTACAGCTGGGCTTGTTGTTCAACTTACTGCAGTAACAATAAAACAAAGCCACTTTTATAAATTTAATCATAATTTCTCTTCTTTTTTTTCCCTCTCTTCCCTTCAGGCACACTACTGCACCCAGTACTTCTTTACTGCAAACATCATGTTCTGTGCTATCTACCAACAGAACAAGGAAGGACAAACATCTGTTTACTATCTCTTTGAGAAATACAATCTTCATTTCTGTTGAGATGCAGAAGATAGCAGTTTCAGCTGTCTCTAATACAGCTGCAGAAGGATCCAAATTTTCCAGTTGTGAATCTGCCACTTGAGTGAATATAATGAAAAGGGCAACAGAAAATGTAACATGCTTTGAGACATGCTGTACACAACAGACAACCACCATGCTTTTTTTTTTACATACACTCCAGGAGACCAATTCTATCTGTAAGCAAGACATTTTCTATCAGCTATTCCTTGCAACATACCCAGTAGATTATGAATAATTAAAATGGTCTAGAGACAGCTTTAAAAATAGTAATCACCTGACATTTAAAAATACCAATAATAGTGTCCAAGAAAATGTCATGAAAAATGACTGCATAAGTGAAATATTGTCAGTTGCAGAAAATCTACTTGAATTATTTATGGTCCATTTAAAGCAGGATAAATGGTAGCAAACCAGAATTAAAATATTATTGAAGATTTAGATCTCATTATTATACAATATTACACATTTATACTTCACTATTTTCTATGATGAGATTTTAAATAATGTAAATTCTTCCTTAATACACTCTGCAGCTGCTGTTTTACATAAAATTCAAAGCAACAAAATGTATCGAACATTTAAAATTTCTGTCACCCTCTTAAATTGGTGAACAGTAAACTGGGTAGAAATATAATTTAGAATATTCATAAAATAATTTATCTTCAAATAACTAAATTAACTTAAATATTGCAAATTTCATTAGTTAAGTTTGCAACTTTTATTAATATTTTTAAATATGTCCATTGCTTGCTTTTTAAGCACCTCATACTTTGTCATCTAATTTTAGAACTTAAATTATTATCAATTTAGACTATTCATACTGTGTTCCATGGACTAATTAGTTCTTTCACTTCCAGGATGAATGGTAATGAATTTTATTAGAATAATACATTCATAAATTAAACTCATTTTTGATGTCAAAATTAATTCCAGAGCTGACACCTGCTAAGTCAATGGGGCACAGAAATTTATTTCTTTATTTCTTGTATTTGGCCTGATATTATAGTTCTAACCTGATTCTTCCAATGTTTAATTTGGTACCTGACCACAAATTATCTCTCTTGTAGTTAATGATAGCCAAACATTGATAGACAGCTCATAAGATGTGATTTTAATCATTGCCAGTACAGAAGTGGCCATCTTATTTTGTACCTCAAGGATTCTGCATGAGCTCTTTCAGAACAATAACAAAATCATCTCACTAGATTATCAGTATCATTATCCCTGATCATTTCCTTGCAATCCAAACTGTACAGTCATAACGTTCTATCAATTATATCAAGAACTGAATAAAACTTCCTGCAGTTATCAAAATAAAACTACTTTTTCTCAAGGATTCTGCATTAAAGAAAATTGATAAACTGCTTCCTTTACAGAAATTGAATCCATGGCTTTTGGATGCCTTAAATCATAGAGGCTGAGAAAAGGAAATGATGAAATCATCAGCAGATCAACCAGTATTTGTAATGAAGAAAATACATGTTATTATTACCCTCAGAATGGAAAAACTTATATAGATAACAAGCACTTAAAAATTAAGTTTAATAAATTAAAGAAGAATTTTTTTTAAAAATGTGTTTGAGAGGAGCTGTTAAAATCTGTCCTTCTTCCTTTGGAATTACCTTTATCAACTTATCTGTGATAATTCTTACAATCCACTGCAGTTGAAGTACTCTTGCCAATGCACTGGAACAGAAATTTGGTGAGGATGACTATTGCTACATTACACGAAGATTTTCATCTTGCTATGGCAGTAAAACAACACCTCAATGACCGCTTTTATAACATCTGAAACAAGTCCAGTACATACTATTCAAGTTTGTTAACAATCACGAGATTTTCCTCTTAGAACCTCCAACCCAATTAGTCAATTTCTGTTATGTTTTGTAACTCCAAAACATAAAAACTAATTGAACGGAAAACAAGGAAGCTGAGAAGGCAAGTCTAACATTTTTTTTTACCTTAAGCAAAGCGTGTATATATCGCATGGTGGCATAATGACGACTGCCAATTACATACTTTTACATACAATCCGCAATGCAGTATGTAAACAAGAATGCTTAATCAAATACATTTACATTATTACTCAAATATTAATATTACATGCACATTTTTCCCTGCTTAGCTATATACTCCAATTTAATACAGAATACATCACAACTATCTACGTAATACAACTGCTATATTAAAGTTTTAATCGCTGTGGAGAATTTCTTTCTCTTGTGGGATAACGTCTCTCCTGACAAGTGAGTTCACTCTGCTTGACAGATGAGACCTGTGGTTGTGAAATCGTCTCAGGTTCTGACGCCTCCTCCATGGTGTTTGCAGAGTTGACTCTGGCGCTGCAGGAAGTAGTTCTGACAGCTCTGGCGTTGTCTCTGGACATCTTGTCCCCAACACTGCATGGCAAGTTTCACTGGGCAATGTGGATGATATTATGTGAGTACAGTATCAGACGTCACCATTTCCTTTACCTTTCGGAAAGCCACCTCACACTACATTGTCCATTGCCATTTCTTCCCGATCTGTTTGAGGAGTGGAGCACGGTAGTCGGGTTTGGCAGGAGCCTGTTATAGTAATTGACAAATCCTAAAGGACTGCAACTGTGTCATGTCCATTGGCTTAGGTGTGACATTTTCATTTATTTTACCCTTGATAGGTTTGACTTTTCTAATTCCATCCTTGAACACAATTGTGGCATCATCCAATACCTTTTCTAATTTGCTTTCAGTTGACTCTATTACAGGGCATGTGGCTTGCAAATGGTGGATGGATCTCCAATCAAGTTGTAGTTGTCTTAGCCATCACACACCCACAATGCTGGCCCTGCTGTTTTTACTACATACAAGCCCAATGTGGCTTATAGGTTGTTGAATTTCACTGTTAAGAATAGCATTCCCACAGGAATTATCTTTTCTCCAGTACAAGTTCTTAGTGGGATATCTGCAGGCTTTATAAAGTCTCAATGTTACATCCTTGCTTTTACATTCTAATCCTCTTGAAACGAATGCTAACATCGCATTTGACTTCCTCATCACAGACTCAACCTTAAGGGAATCCTGCACAAGGCCTTCCAAGTCATTTTGCACCTCAGATTTTTGTACTTTCTATTTAGAAAATAGTGAACCCTTTCATTTCTTCTACCAAAGTTCATGACCACACACTTCCCGACACTGTATTCCACCTGCCACTTCTTTGCCCATTCTCCCACTTCCTCAAAACTACCTGCCCCTCCACCTATCTTTGTATCGCTTGCAAACTTTGCAACAGAGCCGTCAATTCCATTATCCAAATCATTGACCAATAACATAAAAGGAATTGGTCCCAACACAGACCACTGTGGAACACCGCAAGTCAACCAGCCAACCAGAAAAGGCTCCCTTTATTCCCCACTCTTTGCTTCCTGACAATCAGCCACTGCTTTATCCATGATAGAAATTTTTCAATAGTACCTTGGACTAGTAGCTTGTAAACAGTCTCGTATGTGGCACCTTGTCAAAGACCTTCTAAAAACCCAAGTACACAACATCAACCGATTCTCCTCTGTCTACCTTGCTTGTTATTTCTTTAAAGAATTCCAACAGGTTTGTCAAGCAAGAATTTCCCTTGAGGAAACCATGCTGACCACGGCCTGTTGTATCATGTGCCTCCAAGTACCCTGAAAATACATCCTTAACAATAGTCTGCAACATCTTTCCAACCACTGAGGTCAGAGGAACTGGTCTATAAATATTCTTTCTTCTGCTTCTCTCCCTTCCCATTTATCTGAAGGAAGAGATTCTCAGCCTGAAAGTTAACTAGTGCAAGTTTTTCCTTAATTGTTACTCATAATTTGAATATTTTAATTATTTAATTAAAGTTTCATTAAGTTATTTTGAACAATCTGAAGGAAATTTAATCACTTAAAAATATTTTTCATGATTAAAAATGTCAGGGGCAATCTTGAGCAATATGCCACCTTAGATCCCATTGTGCCTCCCAGGTTTAGAGGGTCAACTCTATTTAGCCACTGCATCTGGTCCAGGTAATCTTGTATAATTGAGAACCACAGCTAGAGAGTTGGATACAACTTTATTATTCCACCCTTGACACCTGATTTGTGTTCAAACACCTCAAAGGAATACATGTCAGGGTAATCTGTTAGTTTTTTTTAATCTGTAATTTTATATGTGCCTGATTACAAGCAACAAAAAAAAGCATTTAAATTCTGCTATCTCCAACTGATGACTAACTACTGGGTCATTCTAAAATTCTGTGTTTAATTTTAAATTTGTAGATTATTTGTGTATATACTGTATATATTGGTGTAGTTATATATGAAAAGTGCTTGACTGTATATTATTCATATTCTGCTATATCACTAAAACTGAGGACTATTTCAAAATAATCACTTCAATTATTGAAATGTCTTCTGTAACTATATCAATAGAATAAAAATCAAGGTTTCAGACCTAAAAACTGCATTGAAAATATTTACTTTATACACTATTAAAAACAATCTCAAATTCTGGGAGCTGAATTGGTGAATAGATGAGAAAATACTATCACTACAAAATGAAAGGCTCTGAACTTCCCTTTATTAAACACTGAGTAGAATTCATGTAAAGCTATGCTAATTTCTAAAAAATTAAAGAAGATCTAGTTTAGAAAAATAATAAACATGAGAAATTCTGCAGATGCTGGAAATCCAAAGCATCACACACAAAATGCTGGAGGAACTCAGCAGATCAGGCAACATCTATCGAAAAGAATAAACAGATGGCATTTCAGGCTGAGACCACTCTGCAGGACTGGAAAGGAATGGGGAAGATACCAGAATAAAAAAGTAGAGGGGAAGGAAAGGAGGATAGCTAAAAGGTGTAAGGTGAAGCCAGGAGGGTGGGAGAGGTAGCCTCACTAATCTGGATTAATGATTTACTAGCTGCTTCAAAGAAATAATATACCTCTATGAAGAATTGACATTTTCTTGGACTGAGCAGTGCCCATTTGGAGATCGGAAGCCTGAGAAGACATACTTCACTCATGTTCACTGATTCAGTAGAAAAGGCAGTGGCTCTCGGCAGTTTGGTGCTTTGAGCAGTGCCCAATTGGAGTCCGGAAGCCTGAGAAGACGGTGAACTGTGATTGAGTAGAAAAGGCAATGACTGGTAGCAGTTTGCAGCTTTGCGCTGTGGCCAATTAGCCTTCAGGACTGATTGACAAGAACAAATTCAAGGCAGGGGCAAGTGGAGTGGCCATCACTGGAGTGGACAGAGTTAGAATGGGGTTTTTGAGGCTTTAGCTCTTCAAAGCTTGAGTGAGGAGAGGCTTCAGTCAGAGAAGGCAAAAATAGCTGTAGGTAGAATTCCATCCCCTCCCCCCAGTGTTCGTTGCTTTTCCTTCTTTATAGTTGCTCAGTTAGGAACAGTAGAGATGCCATGCAGGACAGTGGAATGCTCCACTTGCGGGATGTGGGAAAGCAGGGAGACCTCCAGTGTCCTTGATGACTACACCTGCGAACTGTGCATCCAGTTGAATTGGATAAACTCCAGATCAATTGAGAGGCTGATGGATTGATAGACAGGACATGTAGAGAGGGAGATAAATCCAAGGTGCAGGACACAAGAGGTTGGTGACAGTCAGGAAGGTGGAAGGGGTTAATCAGCCAGTGAAGAGTACTCCTGTGGCCATCCCCCTCAACAAAAGGTATACCACTTTGGATACTGTTGGAGGGGAGAGAATGACCTAGCAGAGGAAAGTCACAGCAATCAGGTCTCTGCAGTCTGACTCTGCGGTTCAAAAGGGAAAGGGGCAGAAGAGTCAAGCTGCGGTGATAGGGGATTCATTAGGGGAACAGAAAGGAGCTTCTGTGGATAAGGACAAGATTCCTGAATGGTATATTGCCTCCTGGAAGCCAGGATTCAGGATATCTCAGTCCAAGCCTTCAGTATTCTTAAGTGGGAGGGTGAACAACCAGAGGTTGTGGTCCATGTAGGTACCAATGACAAAGGTAGGAAGACTGAAGACATTCTGCAAGGTAACTTCAGGGAGTTAGGTGCTAAGATAAAGGGCAGGACCTCCAGGATTGTGATTTTAGGATTGCCACCCATGCCATGTGCAGAAAAAGGAAGATTACACACGTGGCTAACGATTTGGTGTAGGAGGTACTTTGCATCTAGTGGTCACAATGCCATTACTTTCTAAGTAAACATGCAAAAAGATAGGTCTGGTCCATGGGTTGAGATTCTAAATTGGAGAAAGGCCAATTGTGATAGCATCAGAAAGGATCTGGCAAGTGTGGATTGGGACAGGCTGTTTTCTGGCAAATGTGTACTTCGTAAGTGGGAGGCCTTCAAAAGTTAAATTTTGAGAGTACAAAGCTTGCATGTGCCTGTCAGAAGAAAAAGGTAGGATGTTAGAGGTGTGGGAAACCTTGGTTTTCAAGAGATAATTAGGCCTTGGTTAAGAAAATAAATAGGTGCATTGCAGGCATAGACAAGTAGGAGCAAGTGATGTGCTAATGGAGTATAAGAAATGCAAGAGAATACTGGCAAAATGAACCAGGAGGGCTAAAAGGCAGCATGAAGTTGCCTTAGTAGTCAAGGCAATAGATAATCTTAAAGGATTCTACAGATATGTTAAAGAGCAAAAGGATTGCAAGGGACAAAGTTGGACCTCTGAAAGGTCAGAATGGTAATTCATGCATGGAACCAAAAGAGATGGGGGAGATCTTAAATGATTTTTTTGCATCTGTATTTACTCAGGAGATGGGCAGAGTTTACAGAAGGAGATGTTTGCTTTCTTGAGGCAAATTAGGATGGATAAATCCCCAGGGCCTGACAAGGTGTTCCCTCGGGACCTGCAGGAGGCAAGTGCAGAAATTGCTGGGGCTCTAACAGAAATAATTAAATCATCCTTAGTGACAGGGGAGATGCCAGAGGATTGAAGGATAGCCAAAGTTGTTCCACCATTTAAGAAAGGCTCTAAAAATACACCAGGGAATTATAGGCTGGTGAGCCCGACGTCAGTAGTGGTAAAGTTATTGAAGGGTATCCTGAGGGACCAGATACAGGAGTATATGTTAGACATGGATTGGTTAAGGAAAGGCAGCATGGCTTCGTGCATGGTAGCTTGTCCCTAACCAATCTCATAGAGTTTTTTGAGGAAGTTACCAGGAATGTTGATGAAGCCAAGGTAGTGAATATTATTTACAGGGACTTAAGCAAAGTGTCTGACAAGGTCCCACATGGGAGGTTGATCAAGAAGGTTCAGTAGCTCAGCACACAAGATGAGGTAGCAAATTGGATTAGACATTGGCTTTGTGGGAGAAGCCAGAGGGTAGTACCAGATGGATGACTCTACTGGAACCCCGCAGGGATTGATGATGATTCCATTGTTGTTTGTTATCTATTTCAATGATCTGGATGATAATGTGGTAAACTGGATCAGCAGATTTGCAGATAACACCAATATTAGGGTGCAGTGGATAGCAAGGAAGACCATCAGAGCTTGAAGTGGGATCTGGACCAGCTCAAAAAATGGCAGATAGAATTTAATGCAGACAAGTGTGAGGTGTTGCACTTCAGCAGGACCAACCAGGGCAGGTCAGGCACAGTGTATAGTAGTGCACTGAAGAGTGCAGAACAGGATCTGGAAATCCAAACCCATAATTCATTCTAAGTTGTGTCACAGGTTGACAGCATTGCAACAAAAGCTTTTGGCACATTGGCCTTTGTAAATCAAAGTACTGAGTACAGGAGATGGAATGTTATGTTGAAGTTGTATAAGACAATGGTGACGCTTATCTGGAGTACTGTGTGCATTTTTGGTCACCTACCTACAGGATAGATGTAAACAGGGTTGAAACAGTACAGAGAAAATTTACAAGGATGTTGCCAGGTCTGCAGGACCTGAATTATATGGAAAGATTGAACAGGTTAAGATTTTATTCCTTGGTACGTAGAAGATTGAGAGGAGATTTGATAGAGGTATACAAAATTATTTGGGATATAGATAGGATAAATGCAAGCAAGCTTTTTGCACTGAGGTTGGGTGGGACTACAACCAGAAGTCATGGGTTAAGGGTGAAAGGTGAAAAGTTTAAGGGGAACATGAAGGGTAAATTTTTTCACTCAGAGAGTCGAGAGAGTGTGGAGCAAGCTGCCAGCACAAGTGGTGCAGGTGAGCTTAATTTCAATATTTAAGAGAAGTTTAGATAGGTACGTGGATGGGCATGGTGGGCTATGGCCCAGTGCAGGTCAATGGGAGTGGACAACTTAAAAGGCTCGGCGTGGACTAGATGAGCCAAAAGGCCTGTTTCTGTGCTGCACTTTTCTGTGGATTTATGACTATGATTATAATTATTAAAAATGTAATGCCATTTTGTATCATTAATACTTTAAATTCACATTCACCATAACCCACATTTACGGCCTTGCCCGAGTCAAATTAGTTTATACTAATGTAACAAATCATCTATCATGCAGCATAAATGTAACACAATTGAAATAAAAGAAAGACACAGGAGAAAAATTAGGCCATTTGGCTATTAAGTCTGTTGGGACAGCTTCTTTTCACGTTATGTCAATGATTTGGATGTTGGAAATGATAGCTTTGTGGCCAAATTTGTGGATGTTACACAGATAGGTGGAAAGTAATGCTGAGGAAGCCAGAGTCTGCAGAAGGACCTAGTTAGATTAGAAGAACAGCCAAAGAAGTGGCAGATAGAATAAGGTGGAAAGAAGTGTGTGGTCATGCACACTAGTAGCAGGAATAAAGGTGTAGACTATTTTCTAAATGGAAAGCAAATTCAGAAATTAGAGGTGCAAAAAATACTTGGAAGTCCTCGTGCCAGATTCCCTAAAGGTTAAATTGCAGATTGAGTCAGTGGTAAGGAAGAAAAATGCAATGTTAAGATTCATTTCAAGAAGACTGGAATATAAAAGCAAGGATACAATTCTGAGGCTTTATAAAGCATTGGTTAGACTGCACTTGGAGGATTGTGAACAATTTTAGAAACACAGAAAACATACAGCTCAATACAGGCCCTTCGGCCCACAAAGCTGTGCCGAACATGTCCCTACCTTAGAACTAACTAGGTTTTACCCATAGCCCTCTATTTTTCTAAGCTCTATGTAGCCACTCAGGAGTCTCCTAAAATCCCCTATCGTTTCTGCTTCCACCGCCGCTGCCGGCAGCCCATTCCATGCACTCACCACTCTCCATGTAAAAAAAACTTACCCCTGACATCTCCTCTGTACCAACTTCCAAGCACCTTAAAACTATGCCCTCTCGTGTCAACCATTTCAGCCCTGGGGAAAAGCCTCTGACTATCCACACGATCAATGCCTCTCATTATCTTGTACACCTTTATCAGGTCACCTCTCATCCTCTGTTGCTCCAAGGAGAAAAGGCCGAGTTCACTCAACCTATTCTCATAAGGCACGCTCCCCATTCCAGGCAACATCCTTGTAAGTCTCCTCTGCATCCCTTCTATGGTTTCTATGTCCTCTCTGTAGTGAGGTGACCAGAATTGAGCACAGTAGTCCAAGTGAGGTCTGACCAGGGTCCTATATAGCTGCAACATTACCCCTCGGCTCTTAAATTCAATCCCACAATTGATAAAGGCCAATGCACCATAAGCCTTCATAACCACAGAGTCAACCTGTGAGGCAGCTTTGAGTGCCCTATGGACTCTGACCCCAAGATCCCTCTGATCCTCCACGCTGCCAAGAGTCTTACCATTAATGGTATTTTCTGCCATCATATTTGACCTACCAAAATGAACCACCTCACACTTTTCTGGGTTGAACTCCATCTGCCACTTCTCAGCCCAGTTCTGCATCTTATCAATGTCCCACTGTGACAACCCTCCACACTATCCACAACACATCCAACCTTTGTGTCATCAGCAAATTTACTAACCCATCCCTCCACTTCCTCATCCAGGTCATTTATAAAAATCGCAGAGAGTAGGGGTCCCAGGGCAGATTCCTGAGGCATTCGACTGGTCACCGGTCATGCAGAATATGAACCATCTACAACCATTCTTTGCTTTCTGTGGGCAAGCCAGTTCTGGATCCACAAAGCAATATCCCCTTGGATCCCATGCCTCCTTACTTTCTCAATAAGCCTTGCAATGGGGTACCTTATCAAATGCCTTGCTGAAATCCATATACACTACATCTACAGCTCTGCCTTCATCAATGCGTTTTGGGCCCCTTATCCAAGAAAGGATGAGCTGGCATGGGAGAGGGCTCAGAGAAGGTTCATGCAAATAATTCTGGGAATGAAAAGGTTGATGTATGAAGAGCATTTGATGGCTCTGGGCCTGTACTTGCTGAGTTTAGAATAATGAGATTGTGATTTCATTGAAATCTATCGAATATTGAAAGGCCTAGATACCATGGAGAGGATGTTTCCTATAGTGGTGGAGTACAGGACCAGCAAGTGAGCGCATGGCCAAGTGGTTAAGGCTTTGGACTAGAGACCTGAAGGTCGTGAGTTCGAGCCCCAGCTGAGGCAACGTGTTGTGTCCTTGTGCAAGGCACTTAATCACACATTGCTCTGTGACGACACTGGTGCCGAGCTGTATGGGTCCTAATGCCCTTCCCTTGGACAACATCGGTGACATGGGGAGGGGAGACTTGCAGCATGGGCAACTGCTGGTCTTCCATGCAACCTTGCCCAGGCCTGCGCCCTGGAGAGTGAAGACTTTACAGGCGCAGATCCATGGTCTCACAAGACTAACGGATGCCTTATTTATTTTATTTTATTTATTTACAGGACCAGCAGGCATAACCTCAGAATAAAAGGATGTTCCTTTAGAAAAGAGATGAGAAGTTTCTTTAGCCAAAAGTTGGTGAATCTGTGGAATTCATAGCCACAGGCAGCTGTGGAGGCCAAATCACTGGATATATTTAAATCTGAGGTTGATAGGCTCTTGATTAGTAAGGGTGTCTAAGGTTACGGGAAGAAAGCAGAAGAATGGGGTTGAGAATCATGCGAGATAAATCTTTAAACTTTAATAAATCCCTAAGAAAACAAACATCCAATAAAAACATATGCAGCATGGTCTGCATTCTGTGCATACATGACAGTAAGACGACTATTCAACTCTTCTTCCAATACAAGCTACTCCTCTCTCCCAAACAAGAGAAAATCTGCAGATGCTGGAAGTCTAAGCAACACACACAAAATGCTGGAGCAATTCAGCAGGCCAGGCAGTATCAATGGAAAAAAGTACAGTTGATGTTTCGGCCCAATGTTTCCCTAGATGCTGCCTGGCCTGCTGAGTTCCTCCAACATTTTGTGTGTGTTGCTCCCTTCTCTTTCTGTAATGAATACAATAGGTGGGATGTCCAACATCAAGGACACGACCCACCCAGCCAACATACTTTTCGTCCCTCTTCCCTCTGGGAGAAGGCTCAGGAGCTTGAAGACTCGTACGGCCAGATTTGGGAACAGCTTCTTTCCAACTGTGATAAGACTGCTGAACGGATCCTGACCTGGATTTGGGCCGTACCCTTCAAATATCCGGAGCTGCCCCTCAGTTTTTTTATACTACCTTACTTTCCATTTTCTAATTATGATTTATAAATTATAATTTAAATTTTTAATATTTACTATTGATTTGTACTCCAGGGAGCGGGAAGCGCAGAATCAAATAGCGCTGTGACGATTGTACGTTCTAGTATGAATTGTTTGGCGACAATAAAGTATAAAAGTATTATTCGCACTTTCCCTTTGCAATATACAGCTGCATTTTGTTGAAGATGCAATACCATTCCAAAATCTAAAATAGCATGGAGTTTGAAAGGTGGAGCTGGTGCCAAAGTTAAGGTAGATTACTCTGGTGAAATTGGAGATATTATAACAATCCAACATTATCTTCGAGAAAGAGGGAATGCAGATTTAAATATTGGGGTATCTGTGCCATATTGAAAGGAATGGGAGTGCTAAGATGAGTGCAAAGCCTGAGAGACAGACAAGAAAAGTGTTAAAACTATTTCTAAAGAAAAAAGGATAAGGAACCCTGGGCAACCTTAAAGTTCAAAAGTCCAAAGTAAATTTATTATCAAAATACAAATACAGTCACAAAATACAATGGATTCCTGTTAATTGGGACACATTAGGACCAGTACATTTTGGCCCAATTAAGTGGCTGCCCCAATTAGTTTGACTGAGTAACAAACTATGTTTTAAAATGAAATACAGAATAAGAAAACTACCACAGTGTGATAAAACTGTGTATTAGTTCATCATCGTTATCAATGGAGGAATTCATACAGTGTATGCTGCGATGTTCTTTTGACTGACTGTAAATGAAAAAAGTCAGCATAGACACCTAGTGCAGATAACAGACTGCCTTCATACAATGCTTTTGATGATTACTTCCTCCAAATCTCCATTTTCATTGTAACATTCAAGATAAGTGTCAAAACAGCAGTGAGCAGAACTGTTCTGAACTGTCTTACTGCTTATTTCTCACCAACTATCAGTGATAAAAATCACTGCTTTTTGAATACAAGCAAAGGTAACTGATGCTATTTAAAATGTTTACTCTAAGCATGGTGCAGTGCCTAACAGCCACAAGTGCATGCGTCTGACTCTAGTTAGAATCTGTTTGGCAACAGTCTGCTGTGCCAGTTAAGTGGCAGAGTGTCCCCAACAAACAAAGGAAATCCCAGCTATTTTCTCAATTAGATTTTGTTCTTTTGTTAGTGTGTTCAGGAAGGTTTCTTGACACAATATGTAGATAAGCCTACAAGAGGAGAGGTTGTACTTGATTTGGTATTGGGAAATGAATCTGGTCAGGTGTCAGATCTCTCAGTGGGAGAGCATTTTGGAGATAGTGATCATAATTCTGTCTCCTTTACAATAGCATTGGAGAGAGATAGGAACAGACAAGTTAGAAAAGCATTTAAGTGGAGTAAGGGGAATTATGAGGCTAACAGGCAGGAAATTGGAGGCTTAAATTGGAAACAGATGTTCTCAGGGAAAAGTACGGAAGAAATGTGGCAAATATTCAGGGGATATTTGTGTGGAGTTCTGTATAGGTCCATTCCAATGAGACAGGGAAGTTTTGGTAGGGTACAGGAACCGTGGTGTACAAAGGCTGTGATAAATCTAGTCAAGAAGAAAAGCTTACAAAAGGTTCAGAGAGCTAGGTAATGTTAGAGATCTAGAAGATTATAAGGCTAATAGGAAGGAGCTTAAGAAGGAAATTAGGAGAGCCAGAAGGGGCCATGAGAAGGCCTTGGCGGGCAGGATTAAGGAAAACCCCAAGGCATTCTACAAGTATGTGAAGAGCAAGAAGATAAGATATGAAAGAATAGGACGTATCAAGTGTGACAGTGGGGAAGTGTGTATGGAACCGGAGGAAATAGCAGAGGTACTTAATGAATACTTTACTTCAGTATCCACTATGGAAAAGGATCTTGGTGATTGTAGTGATGACTTTCAGCAGACAGAAAAGCTTGAGCATGTACAAATGTTTGTAGATATTATGAAAGAGGATGTGCTGGAGCTTTTGGAAAGCATCGTTGGATAAGTCACCGGGACCGGATGAGATGTACTCCAGGCTACTGTGGGAGGTGAGGGAAGAGATTGCTGAGCCTCTGGTGATGATCTTTGCATCATCAATGGGGACGGGAGAGGTTTCAGAGGATTGGAGGGTTGCGAATGTTGATCCTTTATTCAAGAAAGGGAGTAGAGATAGCCCAGGAAATTATAGACCAGTGAGTCTTACTTCAGTGGTTGGTAAGTTGATGGAGAAGATCCTGAGAGGCAGGATTTATGAACATTTGGAAAGGTATAATATGATTAGGAGTAGTCAGCATGGCTTTGTCAAGGGCAGGTCATGCCTTACTAGCCTGATTGAATTTTTTGAGGATGTGACTAAACACATTGATGAAGGAAGAGCAGTAGTGTATATGGATTTCAGCAAGGCATTTGATAAGGTACCCCATGCAAGGCTTATTGAGAAAGTAAAGAGGCATGGGATCCAAGGGAACATTGCTTTATGGATCCAGAACTGGCTTGCCCACAGAAGGCAAAGAGTGGTTGTAGACGGGTCATATTCTGCATGGAGGTCGGTGACCAGTGGTGTGCCTCAGGGATCTGTTCTGGGACCCTTACTCTTCGTGATTTTTATAAATGACCTGGATGAGGAAGTGGAGGGATGGGTTAGTAAGTTTGCTGATGACACAAAGGTTGGGGGTGTTGTGGATAGTGTGCAGGGCTCTCAGAGGTTACAGCAGGACATTGATAAGATGCAAAACTGGGCTGAGAAGTGGCAGATGGAGTTCAACCCAGATAAGCGTGAGGTGGTTCATTTTAGTAGGTCAAATATGATGGCAGAATATAGCATTAATGGTAAGACTCTTGGCAGTGTGGAATATCAGGGGGATCTTGAGGTCTGAGTCCATAGGACACTCAAAGCTGCTGCACAGGTTGACTCTGTGGTTAAGAAGGCATACGGTGCACTGGGCTTTATCAACTGTGGGATTGAGTTTAGGAGCCGAGAGGTAATGTTGCAGCTATATAGGACCCTGGTCAGACTCCACTTGGAGTCAGTCAGTCAGTGGGTGCCGTCCGAATCTGGGGTTGGCGGCTATGCACCTCCATCTTCTGCGATCTTGTGACAGCACCAAGTACAGCCTCTCCTCCAGTTTGTTCTCGCTGGCAGCCTTGGCACCGCCCACCACTACCCCCGCCGAACTAGAGCCTGAGGCCGTGTCGGCCTCCAACCGCGGCAGCTTCTTTGAGCTCGGCCCTTCCTTAGGCGGAGGCCTTGGGCAGGTCCAGGCACACGGTGCAGCGCCTAAGTTCATCATGTCTCTTCTAACGAGGTGCATAGCATACGATTCGTAGATAGGTGGTGAGGCTTTAATCTCTTCCATGGAAGGTGGCCGTTGGCTCACAGGGAGCTCATCCACCCCTTGTCAGGTCTTGTTTTTTTTAGTCCTGCTGGGTGTCCTCACCAGACTAAGTCCCGTGGGGGAGCCGGCCCAAGTTGCTGACCACTCGACCACAACCCTCGGCCAAGCGCCGGGTGCCCGCCCCCCCCCCCCCCCCCAAATCTCTCCGAACGTCCAGCGCCCGACCAAAAACCATGGTCAAGCAGCCGGCCACCAAACTGGAACCGGCTCAGTTGGAATAGTACTCCACTTGGAGTACTGTGCTCAGTTCTGGTCGCCTCACTACAGGAAGGATGTGGAAGCCATAGAAAGGGTGCAGAGGAGATTTACCAAGGATGTTGCCTGGATTGGGGAGCATGGCTTATGAGAATAGGTTGAGTGAACTCGGCCTTTTCTCCTTGGTGCGACTGAGGATGAGAGGTGACCTGATAGAGGTGCATAAGATTATGAGAGGCATTGATCGTGTGGATAGTCAGAGGCTTTTTCCCAGGGCTGAAATGGTTGCCACAAGAGGACAAAGGGTTAAGGTGCTGGGGGGAAGGTACAGAGGAGATGTCAGGAGGAAGTTTTTTCTCAGAGAGTGGTGTGTGTGTGGAATGGGCTGCTGGCAATGGTGGTGGAGGCAGATACGATAGGGTCTTAAAGAGATATTTAGATAGGTACATGGAGCTTAGTAAAATAGAGGGCTATAGGTAAGCCTTGTAATTTCTAAGGTCCCTACATGTTCGGCACAACTTTGTGGGCCGAAGGGCCTGTATTGTGCTGTAGGTTTTCTATGTTTCTATGTTTAAGAGTTGTCTCGATTAACTGATGACACAATTACCCTGAGATTCATTTTCTTGCAGGCATTCACAGTAGAATAGAATCAATACAATAAAATCAGAACAACGGAATCAATGAAAATCTAAGCACAAAGACTGGCAAGCAACCAATGTACAAAAAAAACAATGTGCAAATACAAAAAAGAAATAAATATAGTAATAAACAAAAATACTGAGAACTTGAATTGTAGAGTCCTTGAGAGTGAGCAAGCTTGTAAGCATAATAATCTTTGAATGAATTTTCCACATACTCCAAGAGAACTAGTAGTTTACAAACAATACAAGCTCAGCTTGCCACATATCACCATGCTGCCATTATAATCCGCTTAAAATACTGCTTTTTGAGATATCTCAATTGCTGGATCATAATGACTAATGTTCAACTGTACTTGTGCAAGCAAGTTCCAACCTTAAATAGACTTAATTAATTACTGTACATGTCAAATGACAGGTGCCAGTCCTACCATTAAAAAGCCCAATAAACAATATTAATAGGGCCAAGTCAGATTACATGTATTACCAAATGGCAGTCACAGGAACCTCATTTATGCCTATCCTCAAAGGATAGGCATAAATGAAGTACTTAAACCAAAGCTTCTACATTCCTTTCCTGGTCTATCAAGAGCTAGATCCCTGATCCACAGATATAGAAGCTGCACAGTTGGCTCTGGCCACGGGCTGAGGGTATGTGGGAAAAGCTGTCAACATTTGCTCGCTCAATTAAACTTACCCTTGAAGAAATGTTATGAGGTATCAGGTAACAAGGTCAAGTTGATAAAGATCAAATAATGTATAGGCATTACTACGCCAACAACTGAGGAACGATAACTTAGGCAAGATTTCAGGGAACAGAAAAACTTGAGATATGCCTATCAAAATTGCCATCTTATGGAGAACTGTTAAAATAATGGCAAAAAAAATCATTGTTTTCTTTTCTGCTTTACATCACTCAGCAAAACTATATATAGTGATACTCCAATTTAGTTCTAACAATCATAAAGAAATCCTTAAGCACACATTTCATATTTATACAGATATAATCAAGCAATAAACTCTGTGTCACCATTTATCTATTAAATAAACCTAATTTAAGCCAACTATTCCATGTCCTTGATCAAAAAGAATTAAATCCTAACAACAGTTTCGAGAAATACAAATATAGTGGACTCTGGTTAATTGGGTCATCAGTTAATCAGGGTAGCTGCTTATTTCAGACAACTTTTAAAGAACAGAAACTAAGTGAGAAAATAGCCAGGATTTCCTTTGTTTATTTGGGACAGGAAACTTGCAAAACAGTTGCTAATTAGATTTAGTCATGTGCAGTTGTATGGCCATTAGACACGAGAGTGGACAATTTTAAAATAGTGTCAGTAGTGTGTGTTCATTTTTTTTAAAAAGTGATTTTTGTCACAGATGGTTGGCAAAAAATAAGCAGAAATAATTCAAAACTGTTTGGCTCACTGCATTTCAGCATCCCAGCTTGGAAATGCCAGAAACAGCCGGAAGTGAAAATGAAACAATTTCACCACTGCAACAAGTTACAAACTACAAAGAATTTGAAGCTATCTACAATCACCTTGAATGTTACACTGAAAATGAAGATTTGGAAGATATAGTCATCAACAGAATTGTATAAAGAAGTGCATTATCTGCACTTGGTGTCTGTGCTTTATTTTGTTTATTTACAGTTGAAAGAATGTGATGCAGATGAATTCCTCTGTCGATAAGTATTAGGAACTAACGCACAATTTTATAGTACAGTAGTAACATTGATACTTTTCTAATTTGTTCTGTATTTCATCAAAATAGATCACATGTTACTTAGTTTGTCTTTTTTATGCCTTTTTAAATAGCTCTATAAAACTTCAGCTAATTGGGGCAGCTGCTTAAATGGGCCAAAATGCACTGGTCCCGATTTGTCCCAATTAATCAGAATTCACTGCATAAATTAAACCTTGCTAGATGGAACATTTTAAAAACATTTTTAAAATAAGAACGACTAACTTTTATATGAAGATGTTAAGTTTGGTAAACACAGCTATGGTGTCAGTGAAGGTCAAGAATAAATTGCACAACCAAAGAATGGAAGATACCAACAAACAAAGACACCTACAGTTATATTACATTGTCCAAATGCAGCAAATTTACACTATCTATTGAATAATTATAGAAAATAAAAAGTTACAAAAAATCTCTGAATTGATCCTCGAAATAAGATCAAAATTTAAAGGAAATCTAGAGTCATAAAGAAAAACAGTTTAGAAACAGGCCCTGGGCCTACTACGTCAACACTGACCATCAATCACCAATTTATACTCATCCCACATTAATCCCACTTTTTTACACTCTTCACACTTACATTCATTCCCTCAAGATTCTACAACTCACTTGTACGAATCACGCGCAATTCTGAATAGCCAATTAAACTACCAAACTTTTGAATGTAGGAGGAAACTCACATAGTCACGGGGAGAATGTGCAAAGTCCTGAAAGACAGCACCGGGTCAATTTTGAATTCGGTTGTTAGTGCTGCAAGGCAACAGCTATATTAGATGAAGAATAAATGCTCGATTTGGCAGGGGGTTTCCTTAGAAAGCAAAATGTTCTTGTAGTTTGTGTTATGGAAGTCTTCTCACAGAAAGGACGGCACAATAGTGTAGTGGTTATTGTAACGCTATTACAGTGCCAATGACCCAGGTTCAATTCCGCTGTCCTCTGTAAGGAGTTTGCATGTTCTTCCTGTGACCACGTGGGTTTCCTCCGGGTATTCCAGTTTCCTCCCACATTCTAAAGGTGTATGGGTCCGTAGGTTAATTGGTCACATGGGTGTAATTGGACAGCATGGGCTTGTTGGGCTGAAAGGGCCTGTTATCATGTTGTATCATTAAATAAACTCACAACATTTTAGTTGAGGAAAGAGAAAAGTAAAGTATAAAGTTGATCTCCACTTTATCTTCTGAACAAGTGCCATGTAAAAATAGTTGTACTGTTCAGCAGCATGTCTAGTAATCCAAGTTAACCATATTCTGTTTTGGTTTACAAGATGTTGGTGTCCTCATAAAATTGATATGGATGATTAAGAAAATTAATAAAATGTTGGCCTTGATTACAGGAAGGATAGAGTGCAATTGTAAGGAGATTTTTCTACAGCACTTTGGTGAAATTGCTTTTGTGTACTACATGCAGTTCTGGGCTCTTTAAATAAGAGGCACACAGTATGCAAAGTTCACTCGAACATGATGGTGCAAGGTAATGCAATAGTTCAAATAGAATAGACCAATATAACATAGATATTGTATGTAAAGCTAATTGTTTGAAAATCCATTGAAGAATAACTAAGCTTTACCCGAGAGATGAGTCTTCTCTTGGCTTTGGGCACAGAGCTGGAAGATAGTGAAAAGAAGATCCTCAGCTGATGACATCTGCAAACATCCTTTGATGGAGCAGAAGAAATTAGATGCCAAATCACAAATGAAAGAAAGTGATGGCTCCAGAACTCCAGTTTTAGTGAGGTCCTTAGAGAGATTGCTTGAAAGTGCATTGTGGAGTCTGTCAATTATTCTTTCGATATAAATTTCGGCAATCATGAACTCTAAAAACAAACAGTAAATTGAAATTATTACAATACATCACCAAGATATATCCTTTTGATATCAAATTCTAATGTTGGCTATTACACAATTATCAACAAAAGATTCAAAATAATTATAAAGAGTTTTTTCTGACAAAAATATCCTTAGTTTTGGTCTTTTGAACCACACTGTAAACCAGCTGAGTGAGTGGGCTGGCTTCTTATTCCATGTATTTATTAACAGTGATTTTACATTGACTGCTACATGGCACACAAGTAATCTAACATGATTTACTTTGAAGACTTTCTATTAATCCAAGTAGAGTAAACGGGATGGTTCAGTGGCTCAATTTAATATCAGAGAAGTTACACAGTATGCAACATGAAGGTTATCTCCTTAACAGATCACAAACTCACAATATTGGTATTTAGTACTTGCATTCTAATGTAAAAGAATATATTTTTAACAAATCTTTTGAAACTATCATAAAAAAAGTCAGTCATGTTCTAAAGTGGGGTGACAGAGGTGTTATTCTTTGAAATAAGTCAGCACTGGCCATATATTGCATTTTCTGAGAAATGTTTCCTATTAGGACTTTGAAATACTCTTGCTGGTTACAGCATGATGTTCAAAGTATTGTAAAAAAAATTACTTAGACGTGTTTTTGTCATGTACTTGAAAACTTACTATCTAATGATATGAAAGGAAATGGAAGTTGTTAGTATACTTGGAAAAGTTTGTATCTACTGTACAAGAGTTAACAACTCACAGGAAGAAAGCAGTGGGAATAAATCATGACTAAGTGAAGTAAAAGAATTTACAGCACTGACAAATGTTCACAAATGTGGTGAAATAGATGTTATATTGCCTTTTGTTATCCACTTGGACAATAAGAGCTCTATTAGCAACATTAGTTACAAACAATGATAAAAAAGTTCAGTTAACATTCCAATGTCATACAGTAAGTCTGTAAGCAATCTAAATTATTAGCTCATAAACTGAAAGGCTATCATAAAAAATAATATAATCTTCTTTACCACTACTGTAGTGTTGCATTAAACAACACAAGACATTTATGTTTATTTTATAATTTCAATTCCATTAAAAAAAATTGAATGACGTGTTTGGTGACTAGTTGGCAATTAACTTTACTGCTTCCCAGCTTTAAGAAAAAATAACTTTTAAATAAAAACAAGAGATTCTGCAGATGCTGGAAATCCACAGCAACAGATGGAACTCAGTAGGCTGAGTAGGGTCTATGGCGAGTAATAAACAGTCGATGTTTTGGAGGAAGACACTTTATCAGGGCTGGAGAGGAAGGGGGAAAAAACCAGAACAAGGTTGGGGGGGGCGAAGAAGGAGCACAGGCTGGAAAGAAAAAGGCAAAAGCAGGCGAGGAGGAAGCTAGGTGAATAGGGGAGGGATGAAGCAAGAAGCTGGGAGATGATAGGTGGAAGAGGTAAAGGGCTAAAGAAGGAGGGATCTGAAAGGAGAGGAAAATGGATTATGGAAAAAAGGAAAGGAGGAAGGGAGGTAACGGGCAGGTGAGGAGAAATTGCCAGAAATAAGAAAAAACGATGTTCATGCCATCAGGTTGGACACTACCCCAATGGAATTTGAGGTGCTGCTTGTCCAACCCGAGAGTGGCCTCATCATGCAGTAGAGGAGACCATGGACTGAGATGTTGGAATGGGAAGTAGAATTAAAATGGCTAGCAACTGGGAAAAAAACCTTTTTTGTGGCAGACCAAGTGAAAATGCTCGATAAAATAGTCCTCAAATTTACGTTGGGTTTCACTGATGTAGAGAAGGCCACATTGGGAGCACCTGATACAGTAAACCAGTATTTCATTCAGAATACCATTTAGTAGCCAGTGTATATTGTTGTACCTGATACTGCTGTTGAGAGTTACCACCTTCAGTAAAGGACATTCTGCTGATAGTTCCACCTCTGTTGCTTGCTCATGTTAAGCAATGCAAATGAACTAACTAAACACTAAATAAAGAACACAAGAATTTGAAAATCCTGCAATTCAGGTTCTTGGAGTCGATTCCATTGATCAACTCAATCTGTACATTGTCTCAATTTACCTGTTTTTGTTCGAAATGCTTGGTGGGTACTTCTACAAAATGCTATCAATCCCAGTCTTAAGAATATTACAGCTCAAAAGGTTCTTGTCAGACAAGAAAAAATGGTTTATGTTCGTGGAATAATATATATTTTATGTGCGGAAATGGAGCTTACATCTCCCATCTACATAATTAGTCAGGATCTTGCTATTTGGGTGATGTTTTTGCTGCTGTGAAATATACACAAATTTTATTTTTCCATCTTGAGTCCAGAAATAAACGGATCATTTCAGAAGGGGCTCTTTTCACAACAATTTTATTCCCAATGTATGGTTTTTCCTGGAACCATCAGAGAAGTTTTAACAATGGTGTAGTTTTAGAAGGATCAAGTATTGACACTGCTGGTGCTCTTTTGCTTGCTTATATTTTTTATATAATCACTTACTTGTGCGTGTCATCGACCTTGGAAGGAAAAGTGGAAGATCAGATTATTATTTAAATGGTAAAAGATTGTAGCATGCTGCTGTGCAGAAGGAGTCATGCTTGTGCATGATTTGCAAAAAGGTGGTTTGCAGGTGTAGTAGGCTATCAAGAATGCAAATGGGACGTTAGCCTTCATTGCTTGAGGGATTGAATTTAGGAGCAGTGAGGTTATGCTGCAACTGTACAGGGTACTGGTGAGGCCGCACCTGGAGTACTGCATGCAGTTCTGGTGTCCTTACTTGAGGAAGGATGTACTGGCTTTGGAGGCAGTGCAGAGGAGGTTCATCAGGTTGATCCAAGAGATGAGGGGGTTTAGACTATGAGAAGAGATTGACTTGCCTGGGACTGTACTCGCTGGAATTCAGAAGGATAAGAGAAGATCTTAGAGAAACATATACAATTATGATAAGGATAGATAAGATAGGGGCAGGAAAGTTGTTTCCACTGGTAGGTGAGACTAGAACTAGGGGACATAGCCTCAAGATTTGATGGAGTAAATTTAGGATGGAGGTGAGGAGGAACTGCTTTTCCCAAAGAGTGGTAAATCTACGGAATTCTCTGCCCTATGAAGCAGTGGAGGCTACCGCAGTGGATATATTTAAGACAAGGTTCGATAGATTTTTGCATAGTTGGGGAATTAAGAGTTATAAGGAAAAGGCAGGTGGGTGGAGCTGAGTCCATGGTTAGCTACACACACACATACACACCATCTGTTTGTGTGTAATTGTTCAGAGAGCTTTCAGTAATTGTAATTTCATTAGTCCTGTATTTTGTTTACAAGTTTCTCTGCAGCCTGTACAACATCACTGTATCTTTTTCACAAGTTACTCCTCATCACTAGAAGGTTCTTTATCTGTCTAGTCTGAGATAGTCTTTCAGACAACTTTTTTATTTTCCGCTCTTTGTTCATTCTTCTCACAACACCTAATAAAAGGCTGCTACCCCCAAGTTTTATGCCTCATTCTTGATGTCCGAAGAACCTCTGGATCATAACATCACCAGATCCAACAATCCCCTTGTTCTGATTTCCTTCAGAGAAAATAAATTATCTTTATCCACCATATTAAATCCATATTAAAATTTTTAAAAGCTTGTCCAGTTAAGATTACTGAACATGAGGAAATAGTTTTAAAGAGCTCATGTTTGAAGAGTTCTGTACTCACCATTGTTGGTATGTTTGGATACAGCAAAGCCAAGTAGCATCAAGTTACTCGAGTCAGGTTTTCTTGGCGAAGAACCTGCTGTCACTTCTATTGCACAGAGGTCATCAGCTAACAAGACCAGTTTCTCTCCCAGAACATCTCCTTTTAACCAATCAGCAATAGCAACATACTTGACTGGATCTGCACAAGCCTGAAACAAACAGGTTGGAAATAAAAGTAGTACAAAGCAAAGCAATGTACAAATGGTATATTGGCAGTATTAGAATAGACTACGTCAATTCAGCACATTCTCAACCATCCAGCATCAGTGGAGAACAAGGGGTGCCAGCTGAATGAATGTATCAGTCACATGAGAGTTGCTCAACAAAAAAACAGATTATATATTAGTATTCTATGTACAAACGTATAATCCTTTAAAGGAATTTAAAGGACGTCCCGTTGCCTTTTTAAATAAATATGTTTTGCAGAAGGAATTTAAATGACGTCCCGTTGCCTTTTTAAATAAATATGTTTTAGACTGCAACTCTATATTTTAAGGCTGAACAGTTTTCGAATAAATCTTGTACAGTAGTTTAATATTCTTGAAAATTTTTGCCAGTTGCATGAGAATTCCCAATGCACAAACATCGGAAAAACAATTGTTCACTATAATGCAATTTGTTCTTTTAAAACAATATTTATAAAAATTTGAATGTACTGTAAATCAGGTTAGCTAAACAGTTTCATTGTAAAATTGTTCACATGTACAGTGGTATGCAAAAGTTTGGGCACCCCAGGTCAAAATTTCTGTTACTTTGAATAGCTAAGCGAGTGAAAGATGACCTGATTTCCAAAAGGCAAAAAGTTAAAGATGACACATTTCTTTATTAAGCAAGATTACTTTTTTTATTTCCATCTCTTACAGTTTCAAAATAACAAAAAAGGAAAAGGGCCCGAAGTAAAAGTTTGAGCACCCTGCATGGTCAGTACACCCCCTTTTGGCAAGTATCACAGCTTGTAAACTCTTTCTGTAGCCAGCTAAGAGTCTTTCAATTCTTGTTTGGGGGATTTTCGCCCATTCTTCCTTGCAAAAGGCTTCTAGTTCTGTGAGATTCTTGGGCCGTCTTGCATGCACTGCTCTTTGAGGTCTATCCACAGATTTTCGATGATGCTTAGGTCAGGGGACTGTGAGGGCCATGGCAAAACTTTCAGCTTGCGCCTCTTGAGGTAGTCCATTGTGGGTTTTGAGGTGTGTTTAGGATCATGATCCTGTTGTAGAAGCCATCCTCTTTTCATCTTCAGCTTTTTTTTTTACAGACGGTGTGATGTTTGAATTTGCTGGTATTTAATTGAATTCATTCTTCCCTCTACCAGTGAACTGCTCTCCATGCCACTGGCTGCAACACAAGCCCAAAGCATGATTGATCCACCCCCGTGCTTAACGGTTGGAGAGGCGTTCTTTTCATGAAATTCTGCACCCTTTTTTCTCCAAGCATACCTTTGCTCATTGTGGCCAAAAAGTTCTATTTTAACTTCATCAGTCCACAGAACTTGTTTCCAAAATGCATCAGGCTTGTTTAGATGTTCCTTTGCAAACTTCTGACACTGAACTTTCTGGTGAAGATGCAGGAAAGGTTTTCTTCTGATGACTCTTCCATGAAGGTCATATTTGGGCAGGTGTTACTGCACAGTAGAACAGTGCACCACCACTCCAGAGTCTGCTAAATCTTCCTGAAGGTCTTTTGCAGTCAAATGGGGTTTTTGATTTGCCTTTCTAGCAATCCTACGAGCAGTTCTCTCAGAAAGTTTTCTTGGTTTCCAGACCTCAACTTGACCTCCACCGATCCTGTTAACTGCCATTTCTTAATTACATTATGAACTGAGGAAACGGCTACCTAAAAACGCTTTGCTATCTTCTTATAGCCTTCTCCTACTTTGTGGCCATCATTTATTTTCAGAGTGCTAGGCAGCTGCTTAGAGCCCATGGCTGCTGATTGTTGGGACAAGGTTTGAGGAGTCAGGGTATTTACAAAGCTTTGAAATTTGCATCACCTGGCCTTTCCTAACGATGACTGTAAACAAGCCAGAGCCCTAACAAGCTAATTAAGGTCTGAGACCTTGGTAAAAGTTATCTAAGAGCTCAAATCTCTTGGGGTGCCCAAACTTTTACATGGTTTCATCCTTTCCTTTTTTTCACTCTAAAATTGTACCAAACAAAAATAATACACTAATCTTGCTTAAAATGTTGAAAAGAATGTTTCATCTTTAACTTTATGACTTTTAGAGATCAGTTCATGTTCTACTCACTTAACTATTCACAGTAACAGAAATTTTGACCGGGGTGCCCAAACTTTTGCATGCCACTGTACTTAAAGTTTCAGTTATGCTTGTAGTAATCAATGTAAATTATTTTACGTAATTTTTATTAATATTGACTACAAAGAATTCTTTAGCTCAAATTTGTTTCAATTTGATTATTTTTAAGTAAGACGCCAATGATATTCACAAGCATGGCTTAAATTGTCTGCTAATTCTTTGAAAACAGAATATATATGCACTTAATAACACATTAAGTTTATAAAAATAATAATATCAAGTTTGTAATTTTATTGCTAATGAAGTTATATTCTGAAATTTAGCACAATGATATATAAAAAGTTACCTTTTCTATAACGTGAAATAAGATGAGCCATCCTTGTTCCATCTAGAAAGGAAAAAAAGGTTAATTCAGTAAAACGTAAAATTACAACGAAGTTCATTTTTACAGTTCCATCAGAGCCTGTCATGGAAGCTCAAACACACAGGATCACAAGAGGCTGCAAAGGGCTGTAGACACCACCTGCTCCATCACAGGCACAACCCTCCCAACCTTTGAGAACATCTTCGAGGTGGTGCCTCAAAAAGATGACATCCATCACGAAGGATCCTCGCTATGTGAGATATGCCTTCTTCTCTTTTCTTTTTAAATCTTTTTATTAATTTTTCCAAAGTTATAAACAAAATAACAATGTTGATACAAAGAGATTGGAATAATCTTATTGTTTATAAACATATACAGAAAAGATTTCAGGTATAATAGACTTCCAAACTCATGATGTAATTAATCATAGAAAAAAAAAGAAATAAAAAGAAAAAAATACAAAGAACCCCCCCCACAAAGAAACAAAAAAAAGGAACTAAATACTAAACCCAAAAAAGCAAACGGAACAAAACAAGGCTAGACCAACATCTTAAATCGAACATGTTCAGTAATGTCGTCAACTCCGCTCCTCTATTCATATATTTTAAGTTAATAAGAAGGATTCGGAAATGTCAAATTACATCATAAGAAAATGTTGAATAAATGGTTTCTAAGTCTCTTCAAAGTTAACCGAAGGATCAAAAATATCACTTCTAACTTTTTCTTCTCATTACACCATCAGGAAGGAGGTACAGGGGGCTGAAGACTCACACTCAAAAGTTCAGAGACAGTTTCTTACCCTTGTCCATCAGATTTCTTAGTGGCACATGAACACTACATCATTATTCCTTTTTTTTGCATTATTTATTTGTAATTTACAGTAATTTTATGTCTTTGTACTATGTACTCTTGCTGCAAAACAACAAATTTCACATCATCTAAGTCAGTGATAATGAAGCGGATTCTGAAACAAACACTGACGTTTCAGAGACACCAAATAAAAGTAAATAAAGGGAGAAAAGCTTATTTAGGTAGTGTAAGTAAATGCTTATTCAGAGTGATGTATATATGCAGAGTCTTTAAGCAGGTGTAGGTGATGCAGAAGCAGAGGTTTATAAAGGAAATCTTAGCTAGAATCAATCAGGCATATCCGTCAATGATGCGAGAATAAAGAGTGAAGAAAAGGTCTAGAGCCAGAGGCTATAGCACTCTGTAGGGAGAGAGGGACTGCAAAGCAAAGACAGAATCTGAACATGCTGAGGAAAGTTTAAGATTTAGGATATTTAAAGATCCAGACCTAATATTAATCAACATGGAGAAGGAGAGAAGGTTAAGTGAGAACTAGCAAATCTAAACTTTGGATGAGTTCAACTTTGCAGGTTACGGAAGATGTTCAGTACGTAAACAGGAGTGATAAAGGTTTCAGCAGCAGATGATGCGAGTCAAAGCAGACCTATGCTACAAAAGTTGACATGGCCAATCTCTGATGAAGAAGTGGAAAGAGTCAAATAAGAAAACCAAAGTTATGAGCAGCCTATTAATCCACATCAAATGGATGGAAAAACAATGGAGTATTTCCAGGTCAATAAGCAATCTGCAAGGCTTGAAGGTGTTTTGACTGTGATGACTGTATTATAATTTCAAACTATAAATAATGTTGTAATACATAGTGTTGAAACACTTTAATATTGTACTACTATAATCACTGAATAAACCAGATTTGGAAAAAGGTAAAAAAAAAAAGGGTGAACCCTTGAAAAGAGTCAGGCCCTGAAGGTGTACCTAGCCAGCTACACACTGAAAACCTGCGCCGACTAAATGACTGGACTTTTCACGTACATCTTCCTACCTGCATACAGACAGAGCCTAAAAAGCAAAGCTCCAGAGATCAGAACAATTATGAGGTGATTGCAGGAGGCAGAGGAATAATTACACAATTGTTTTGAGTCAGTGAACTGGGTCGTGTTCAAGCACTCATCTAGAGATCCGAATGAATACACCATAGTGGTAACGGACTTTATTAAAACAGCTGTGGATGAATGTGTCCCCACTAAATCAATCAGAGTCTTCCCCAATCAGAAGCCCTGGATGAACTACGAGATCCACAATCTGCTGAGGGTCAGATCAGTGGTATTCAAGTTTGGTGACCAAGAAGGTTACAAGAGGTCCAGGTACGATCTCTGGAAAGCCAACTCATGAGTTAAGTGGCAATTCCAGACTAAATTTGAATCAACAAAGGATGCTCGACAGTTATGGCAGTGCTCCAATACTATCACCTCTTATAAAGTTAAATCAAATGACATAGGCGTTTGACTGTAAGAACGTGGAGGAAACATCATGAACCCCCACATCTTCCAATGATCCTTTGATCTCAGTATCTGAGCTGATGTGTGGGCTACGTTCAGGAAGGTGAATCCAAGAAAAGCATCTGGACTGGACAGGGAAACTGTCCATGTACTGAAGACCTGTGCTGACCAACTTCTGGTGTGTTCACTGATATCTTTCACCTCTCGTTTCCACAGTGTGGGCACCCACTTGCTTCAATCAGGCTTCAATTATACCAGTGCCCAAGAACAGCGTGGTAACCTGCCACAATGACTATTGCCCAGCTGCACTTACATCCACAGTGATGAAGTGTTTTGGGAGGCTGGGGATGAAACATATCAGCTCCTGCTTGAGAGGCAAATTAAATCTGCTCCAATTTGCCTACCTGAGTAACAGGTCCTCAACAGGTGCCATCTCATTGGCTCTTCACTCAACCCTGGAACATCTGGACAGCACAGATGCAAACATCAGGATGCTCTTTATCAATTACAGCTCAGCATTTAATACCATCAACCCCTGAACATTAATCAATAAGGTCCAAGACCTTGGCCTCAATACCTCCCTGTGCAATTGGATATTGGATTTCCTCACTTGTAGACCCCAGTCAATTCAGAATTGGCAACCTCTCCTCCACGATCTCCATCTGCACAGGTGCACCACAAGGCTGTGTGCTTAACCCCCCTGCTCTACTCACTTTACATGTATAACTGTGACACTAAACACAACTCCAACACCATATTCAAGTTTGCTGTTGACACCACTGTCGTTGGCCAAATCAAAGGTGGTGTGAATCAGCATACAGGAGGGAGATTGAAAATTTGGCTGAGTGGTGTCATAACAATAACCTCCCACTCAATGTCAGTGAGACCAAGGAACTAATTGTAGACTTCAGGAGAGGGAAACCAGAGGTTCATGAGGCAGTCCTCATCAGAGGTGGAGAGGATTAGCAATTTTAAATTCCTGGGTGTTACTATTTCAGAGGATCTGTCCTGGACCAGGCACGTAAGATCAATTGCGAAGAAAGCACAGCAGCGCCTGTACTTCCCTAGGAGTCTGTAGAGATTCGACATGACATCTCAAACTTTGACAAACTTCTATAGATGTGTAGTGGAGAATGTATCAACTGGCTGCATCATGGTCTAGCATGGAAACACCAATGCCTTTGAACGAAAAATCCTACAAAAGGTAGTGGATTCAGCCCGGTACATCACAGGTAAAGCCCTTCCAACCATTGAGCCCATCAACATGAAACACTGTCATATGAAAGCAGCATCCATCAAAGATCCTCACCAATCAGACCATGCTCTTTTCTCACTGCTGCCATCAGGTAGAAGGTACAGGAGCTTCAGGACTCGCAACACCAGGGTCAAGAACAGTTACCAGCCCACAACCATCAGGCTCTTGAACAAAAGGGATAACCAAACATACTTGCCCATCCATTGAGATGTTCCCACCACCAATAACCTCACTTTAAGGACTCTATCTTGTTATCTCATGTTCTTGTTATTTATTGCTATTTACTTATATTTGCATTTGCATAGCTTGTTGTCTTCTGCACTCTGGTTGATCCTTCATTGATCCTATTATAGTTACTATTCTATAGATTTGCTGAGTACACCTGCAGGAAAATTAATCTCTCGGTTGTATGTGATGACATATATGTCATTTGATAATAACATTTACTTTGAGCTTACTTTGAACTTCCCATCTGCTTCAAAAGGGCAGCAATCATATCAGTACCGAAGTGAGCTGCCTCAATGATTATCAAACAGAAGCACTCACATCTACCATAAATAAGTGTTTTGAGAGGTTGATTACAGCTAAAATTAACTCCTGCCCGAGCAAGGACCTGGATCCACTGCAAGTTGCCTAAATGCCACAATAGGGTCTACAGCAGTCGCAATCTTATTGGCTCTCCATTCTGATTTGGAGCATGTAGAAAACAGCAAAATATATGACAAGCTGCAGTGTATCAATTACTGCTCAGCATTCAATACCATCAACCCCTCTGTATTAATCACCAGGCCTCTAAATCTGGGCCTCCGAACCTCCCTCTACAACTGGAGCCATAACTTCTTCATCAGGAGACCACCATCAGTATGAATCAGACAGAACACCTCCTTGCTGACAGTCAACATAGGCACATTCTCAAAAATGCGTGCTTCACTCATTTCTCTACTTTTTCTCCACACTCATGACTGTATGGCTAACCACACCTCAAAGGGCATCTATAACTTTACAGATGGCACTCTTGGTAAAATCTCAGATGGAGATGAGGAGTCATGCAGGACTGAGATAGATCAGCTGGTTGAGTGGTGTCACAGCAGCAACATCACACTCAATGTCTGCAAGACCAAGGAACGGGTTACGGACTTCAGGAAAGGGAAGTCAGGAGAACACACCCCAACCCTCACTGAGGGGCCAGCATGGAAAGAGTGAGCAGCTTCAAGTTCTTGGGTGTCAATATCTCAGAGGATCTATCCTAGGCCTAACACCCTGATGCAATCACGAAGACGACACGCCAGTTATTATACTTCATTTGAAGAGATTTGGAATGTCACCACTCTTGCAAATTTCCATAGTTGTACAGTGATGAGCATTCTGAACAGCTGCATCTCGGTCTGGCATGGAGCCTCCAACGCACAAGATCGCAGGAGGCTGCAGAGGGTTGCATCATGGGCACAACCCTCCCCATCATCGAGAACATCTTCAGGAAGCACTGCCTCGTGAAAGCGGCATCCATCATTACGGACCCTCACCGTCTGGAACTACTATCAGAGAGGAGGTAGAGGAGCCTGAAGATCCACACAGCAATTCAGAACTTGCTTCTTTCCCTCCACCATCATATTTAAGAATGCTCCACGATCACTACTTCATTATTCCTTTTTATGTACTATTTATTTATTTTGTAATTCAGGGTAATTTTTTAATGTCTTTGCCTTGTCCTATTATGAAAGACAATAAACTTCATGTCATGTTACAGCCATAATAAAGCAGATTCTGTTTCTGGTACAAAGTCATATATTTCCATACACTATATTCTATATATTTGATACATTAAATTGAATTCTGTTGGTCCAACCCCACTGAAACAACAAACTACCACAAACATATCACCTGCAGAACCAGAAATGGCAACACACCCATCACTCTTATACCTCCATCAAGAACGCTTACCGTGCCATCCCACGCCCGTACTTTGGCAAGTCTGATCACTTGGCTGTACTCCTGTTCCTAGCACATAGGCAGAGACTAAGGACCACGGTGAGAACCATGAAGATACAGTATGGTTGAGAGAGGTCGAGCAGTGTTTAGAGTACTGATTTGAATTGGTGGACAGGGTCATACTCAGAGAATCATCTTTAGACCTGAATGAATATGCCACAGCCACCACCAACTTCATCAACACCTGTGTGGATGAATGTGTTCCTTTGAAATCATATCATGCTTTTCCAAACCAGAAGGCCAGAACCCAACAAGAAATCCAGATACAACCTATAGAAGGCCAGCATAAGAGTAAAAAGGCAATTTCTTGTGAAATTGTAGATACAATTGGATGGATAGCAACTGTGGCAAGGCTTGCATGACACTACTTCCTGTGAGGAAGAACCTAACAATATAATTAGCAGTGATGTTTCACTCCCTGATCAATTCAATGTCTTTTATGCATGTTTTGAATGGGAAAATAACATTACTTTTGTGCGAATCCCCACAGCATCCAGTGACCCTATGATCTCCGTCTTGGGGGCTGGAGTGTTCCTCACAAGGCGTCAGGCCCTGATGGTGTACCTGGCAGGGTACTGAAAATCTGTGCCGACCAACTTGCTGGAGTGTTCAAGGGCTTCTTCAACCTTTAGAACACAACACGCTGGAGGAACTCAGCAGGAACTCAGGCCCGAAATGTTGACCGATCTTTTCCACGGATGCTGCCCAACCTGCTGAGTTTCTCCCGCGTGTTGTGTTCTAGTGTTGCTTTGACCCCAGCATCTGCAGATTATTTTGTGTTTACTTCTTCAACCTTTCACTGCTGTGGTCTGACGTTCCCACCTGCTTCAAAATGGCAGTGGTTTTACAGGTGCCCCAGAAGATCAGGGTGAGATGCCTCTGTGACTATCATCTGGTAGCACTCATATCTAATTGTGATGAAGCACTTAGAAAGGTTGATAGTGTCTAGAATTAACTCCTGCCCGAGCAAGGACCCAGACCTGCTACAATTTGCCTGCAGCCACAACAGGTCCAAAGTGGATGCAACCTCATCGGTTCACCGCTCAGCTTTGGAGCATCTAGATAACAGCAAGACATACATCAGGCTACTGTTTACCAATTACAGCACAGTGTTCAACAACATCACCCCTTCAGTACTAATTAACAAGCTTCAAATCCTGGGCATCTGTACCTTCTTCTGCAACTGGATCCTCGACATCCCTATCAGCCAGTGCAGATCTTCTCCTCACTGACAAACAACACAGATTTAATATGTCACCAAAGACTCTTGCAAATTTCCATAGATGTAATGTGGAGAGCTTTCTGACTGTTGTATCAGCGGCAGGTTTGGAAGCTCCAATACGCAGCAGTGAGGGGCTGCAGAGGCTCAGCATCATCACAGGCGCAATCCCCCCACTATTGAGGGCATATTCAAGGGGTGCTGCTTCAAGGTAGTGGCACCCATCATTAAACACCCTCACCACCAAGAACATGCCCCCTTCTCATTACTATCATCTGAGAGGAAGTAAAGTCTGAAGACCCACACGCACACTTATTGTTTTAGGCAAAGCCTCCTCCCACCCCCCACCATCAGATTTTATGAATGGTCTGTGACGTATGAGCACTACCTCAGTATTCCTCTTTCGTACTTCTTACTTATTCTTGTAACTTACAGTAATTTTTATGCCTTGCACTGTACTGCTGCCACAAAACAACACATTTCATGACACGTCAGAGGTAATAAACCTAATTCTGACTGTTCTCCTATTTGCAGGAATATCCCAGTAGAGGCATGAGAGTTATCCATGAATGGGATAGGAAGAGTCTAAAATAACTAAAATGTGCTTTGATAAACTCAAATAATGTTTGTACTACTGCAGCTTTTCCTGTTAATCTGCAGACCATATTCATTTCTCTTGGTTCTTGCTTTAGTCTAACATTTACATTTCAAAGCTACTGAAAATGCTCACTTCACCACCCTGTATCTAATTCAATTGCTACTTATCTTGAACATATCGTTCCTAAATTTTACTTCATTAAAGGCACCTCGAAATGTACCGGAAGAGCAAATTAAAATTACCAAGTATAGAAATACAAAGGAAACAGAAAAGAGGAAAGAAAAACAAAATAAAGATTATTAATGCCAATATAACTGCTGCAGACTTACTAAGTATGTTCATAGTTCGAAAAGCATCAGTAGTAATAAGAACATTTCAGAACCAGTGATCAACCTTAAAATATTGTCAAGAGAAAACACCTACCTCAGATATTTGATTAAGTATTATGTTCCTCACATTCTTCTGACAGCAATGAAGAACACTGTAGAGCATTTCAATCAGGCAACCAAAATCAGCTTTGTCTTCCTTCATCCAGATTAACAGCTTTTCATTCAGAAACTGCACAGCAGGATTAGGTGCCATTGTTTTTACTTCATTATTTGCTTCAGGGAAAAATTCAGTATTCCCCTGATTATCATTTTCCAGCAAAACTGTAAATAAATTCATTGATGGAAAGGAGCTGACCAATGTAGCCAAGAATGCAAGATAAATTTCAGAGTTCTCTCTTTTGATAAAGCCTATACATAGTTTGGCCAGTTTACAAACTAGATCTTCCAAAGGTACAGTTCTGGAAGGATTACAATGCTGAGAATGTTTGGAATAACCTTCTGAATTTTCCGAATTCAGCACATTTGTCGGTCCAAAATTTAATTCTTCCTGATGATTGCCACTGTTGGTTTCACCATTCGTAGTTTCTTCTTTGTCAAAAAATTTAACCTTTTCTTTCTTTTTAAGCGTGTGTTTTTGAGAACTCTCAGGATTTTTTAATAATACAAGCAAGGCGGACACTCCTTCCAATATATTCTTGTCAGCTTCTGCACTTTTCACCTGAGACATACAAAGCTGAGATAGCCCATTCCAAAAATAAGGTAACAGTCTTTGATATGCTTCAGCACATTCTTCTATTTCTGGATTATCAGCTCGCCTTTCCCAAGACAAAAGAGTATCTGCTAGGTGGGAAAATGTACTGTTTTGCAGTTTGGGATTCTTCAAAGCAGAACGTAACAGAGGTAGTAACTAAAAAGAAAGATAAGGTTAACTCATTCATTTTGAATTTATATTTGCAAAGAAGATCTTTGTATTTTTCATATAAAGCACTCATATTGGATATGTGCAAATGTTCTTTTCTGTATCTTGTAAAATAAAATCATCTCTTCGGAAATATTTGATCAACCTATCATGCTCACATGGAAAACAGACATGAATACAACTTTACATCCTGACATTCTAATACAGTATATAATGTTAATAATTCTATTCAGTTGAAACGATAATTAAAGACAAATAATATCAGGGATATTAACAGAAAGAATAACTTGTAATAATATGTGAGAAACAAGATAAATAGTCATGATGGAATATAATTTCACTTTTTCATTGTATTATATATTGGAGTATATACTACAACAAAGAGAGATAATTGAAGATATTCCGCACAGCAAAAAAGAAAAAACTACAAAGTTTTATTTCTGTGGTTAAATAGCCGTTTAATTTCACCTTTGGTCTAGAATATTTTCCAAGTTAAGTAGAAGACATTGAATAAAGGAAAACAATAAATTTTTTTTAAAAATCAAAGATTTCAAAGCACCACAGTATTTTAAAGATGATAATGCTGTAGATTGAAATGTCACAAATTCCAACTTCTCATCTTCAATTTTTCCAATCTCAGCAAGACAATTCTTAGCATGTTTTCCTGCCAAGAAAGATTATACCTTGGCTTGTCTCACATACCTGATCATTTATGAGCATCTGTTGGAGCTTCTGCTGATCCTCATTCATTTCCAGATTCTGGTGTAATGTAAAACGTAAACATTCCATAATTGCAGCCACAATTGCTGAGCTCTCAGAATGGCTCATCAAGGCACGTTCACTCAGTAATCTAATGAAAACGAAGTATGCCAAATCATATCTTACAACATTACCTGAAATTAGTTTTTATTGTTGGTGTTTCAAACACTGAATATTTTGTTTTGCATGGGCCAATTGGCTTGAAGGGTCTGTTTCTATGCTGTATAACTCTACTTAAAATAGACTGTACAAAAGATTTACTCTTGTGTCTTGCAATTAGAAAAACATGCTTATTATCAATGCAAGCATTTTCCCCAAAATCACACTGATTTTGTCCTCAAAATTCATTCAAATGTTTGATCAAGGTGGCTCTTAAGTTCTATTCAATCACCTTTTTGTGACAACCTACATTGATTAAAAAAAAGTCTAGCTACGCCTTGGGCCAAAGTCAAGTTTATTGTTTTGGAAGTAAAGAATTGGACTATTTTCATTTAAAATGATGTATATAAAATCCAACCAAAAGGATAAGCCTCACCAAGCATATGCACAATACAATTCCATGCTAAAAGGCCAATGGATAAACAGAGACAAATCACACATCAGTGAAAAATTCATAACTAAGTAATGAAGCTACTTAAGGATAGTTTTTTTCCTTAATCACAAACTGTAAACCATCTGCTGTGGTGGGGGTTTGGGGAAGAGACTGCAGGGATGCCAGTACGAATTAAGGGAGTTTCAAGACACAAAGTGATCACAAAAGACTGTACCAAAGTCTTCTGGGGGCACTTGGCAATATGAAACTAAACCTCATAACATCAGTGAAGCAGACTTTCTGTGGGAATTTATTTTTCTCATTTGGTTCAAAAGCACCCTGAAGAGTGCAGTTGCACTTGAATAATCAGTGAGAAAACTGCTAACATTCTGTAGTAATAAGATGCATAATCTTAAATTATTCAAATCAGTAGGGCTTAGTTCCTGCTTAAAATGGTGTCAGTTGTTATCTTACAGCTGAGCAAATAAAATCTGCATTTATGGTTGCTATGCATACGCAGTGGAATCTTTCCTAGAACGTGGAACAGTGTAGCACAGGAATAGATCCTTCCAACTACAATGTTTGTGTTGACCATGATGCTATATGAAACTAATCCCACTTGCCTACACATGATCTGTATCCCTCCATTCCCTTCATGCTCTTTTAAACACCTTAAATAAAATGTTAAACATTTTATGTTCATAATATCTTATACAGCATGAGAACTTAGATAAGAATTAACATATATTTAATAGTATTATCTTCATGTGGCTAGCTGGAATAGATTGGCTGCAATATTGTTACATTTCCATTTCTCTGAAAAGGCAAATTGAAATTAATTACTGGATCTGATTTGTATTACATTCATCCAAATCTCTTAAGCTCAAATCATAGTAAATGTGTGCTCAAAACAACAATCAAAGTTATACATACTGCACAAACAAGAATAAATCTGCAGATGTTGGGAATCCGAGCAACACACACAAAATGCTGCAGCAACTCAGCAGCCCAGGCAGCATCTAAGAAAAAGAGGACATTGACGTTTCGGGCTGAGACCCTTCGTGGAAAAGAGTACAGTTGACATTTCAGGCCAGATCCTTCAACAGTCCTGCTGGAGGATCTCGGCCCGGAACATAAACTGTACTATTTTCCATAGATGCTACCTGGACTGCTGAGTTCCTCCAACATTTTGTGCTGCTTATACATACTGTAGACGATCTTAAAGGGCGTTGTTTAAATGACACTTTCATTGGTATCTGTCAGAGAAGATGTGTTATTTCAAACAGAGAAATCCCGTAAGAAAAACAAAAAACTTTTAAACTCATATTTGATTAATCTGATTCCAAGAGCACTTTAAAGGTGATTCAGTTATAATTAGCCAAATAAGAGGCGAGACCTAAATCGAGTTCTTTAATCCCCATTCTCAACTGTTTTTCAGGACACTCCATGAATTCCATCCATGACTATAAAGCAAAAATACTGGAAACAGGAACAGTGAGGAGGTCAGGCAGCAGTTGGAGAGAAGAGTTAATTTCAGCTCCATGATTTTTAATCAGAATTTCAATCCCAGAACTGGGTTTTAAACTCAATCTTTACTTTTCAATGGCACCAGGTTTCACATAGTTGAGTCCAACTTACAAGAGTTTTCTATTCATTCAATGCCTTGACACACTTTTAAAGAGCTATTCAAAACCACTCTTTCATCACCCCTAATCATTCTGCCATCAATTATTTAGCTAATTTCCCTTTCTGCCTCTTTTAAATAACATCTGTTGACAAATCTCCATAGGATATTGTTTGTTATAATGATCCTATTATAAATTCAACTACTTTCTAGTCTTCCTCCAGCCAGCTGGTTGCTCCAAAAACACAACAATCACCATTCCACATTTGCTCGCAGCAAGTATGCCCTCCTAATTGTTGGAGTAGAGAGTAATACTATGCAAGCAGTGTTTTAATGAAAGGAAGGTGTATTTTACACAATATGAAAATATTATACCTTGGTGTTCCATTCTGTACACTGCTTCATCTTATTAAATTTACAAACATTTATATCTTGGAAAAACTATCAGTGCTTGGAGACAGAAAAATAATCATTTTAAAAGAACATGTTTGCATCATGCACTTTTAGATAAATTGATGATAAAATTCAGGAAAAATCCCCAGCTAATAGTGACTAGGACTAAGAAAGAAATGTCACAAGTAGTCCAAGTGAATAGCACAGAAAACTTAACAAAACGTTATAAAAGCCTGAGAAGTAATTTTCCTGTGCTCTACATTCCATGTAACTGAAGACAGCTTTAATTAAATCCATGCAAAGTTCTTTCTCCCCTAACAAATAGCTGAACACACAGTTTGAGAATATCATAACATACTGCAGCAACATGATGTATCTTATTTTACTAATGCTACTTTTAAATTCTGCCTAATTGACAACAACAGCACTTGCCTTCCTGTCAAACGCATTTTTAAATTACAGGACAGTAATATGCAAACCTCACTCAACCCCTATAGGTTGCTAAGAGTTCAATCTTATGACAGCCAGGCCCTAAAATGGAGATTGCATGCTGTCAGCTGAAGCAAACAGCATAGCCTTTGTTCCTTTTTATAGAAGTTGTCATGTTGTTTTTTTTAAATCAGAAGCTAGTGGCACTGAAAACTGACATATGGCATTACCAACATGTTATCTTATTTTGTGGCTGTTTATTTCACCAAGTAATTAGGAAGGTTTGGGTTAAAGACCAATTCATAGTATGCTAGCTCAGTTACTAAAATCTTAAAAATCAGAGACTTAGTGATTTAGTGAAATCACTGAAACTTAGTGATCCGTCTTCGAGCCTACTTCTTTGGCAAGGTCTCTCCCACCCCCACCGATGACCCCTTCTCCTGTCTTCAACCCTCCTCCTCTTCATGGATACCCCGCTCTGGCCTTCTGCCTGCTCTGGATCTCTTTATTGCTAACTGCCGACAGGACACCAACCTTCCCGACTTCACCGCACCTTGTTCCCATTCCAACCTCACTCCTTCCAAATGCTCTGCTCTCCATTCCCTCCGCAGTAATCCTAACCTTACTATAAAACCTGCTCATAAGGGGGGTAACACACATCAAAGTTGCTGGTGAACGCAGCAGGCCAGGCAGCATCTGTAGGAAGAGGTGCAGTCGACGTTTCAGGCCGAGACCCTTCGTCATAAGGGGGGTGCTGTTGTAGTCTGGCGTACTGACCTCTACCTTGCCGAGGCACCGCGACAACTCGCGGATACCTCCTCTTATTTACCCCTCGATCATGACCCCTAAGGAGCACCAGGCCATTGTCTCCCACACCATCACCAACTTTATCCGCTCAGGGGATCTCCCATCCACTGCTACCAACCTTATAGTTCCCACACCCCGCACTTCCCGTTTCTACCTCCTACCTAAGATCCACAAACCTGCCCGTCCAGGGAGACCCATTGTCTCAGCTTGCTCCTGCCCCACCGAACTCATTTCTGCATACCTCAACACTGTTTTACCCCCCCTTGTTCAATCCCTTCCGACCTATGTTCATGACACTTCTCATGCTGTGAATTTTTTCGACGATTTTAAGTTCCCTGGCCCCCACCGCTTTATTTTCACCATGGATGTCCAGTCCCTATATACTTCCATCCTCCATCAGGAAGGTCTCAAAGCTCTCCGCTTCTTTTTGGATTCCAGACCTAACCAGTTCCCCTCTACCACCACTCTGCTCCGTCTAGCGGAATTAGTCCTTACTCTTAATAATTTCTCCTTTGGCTCCCCCCACTTCCTCCAAACTAAAGGTGTAGCCATGGGCACCCTTATGGGTGCCAGCTATGCCTGCCTTTTTGTTGGCTTTGTGGAGCCTATACTGGTATCCGTCCCCCACTCTTCCTTCGCTACATCGACGACTGCATTGGCGCTGCTTCCTGCACGCATGCTGAGCTCGTTGACTTTATTAACTTTGCCTCCAACTTTCACCCTGCCCTCAAGTTTACCTGGTCCATTTCCGACACCTCCCTCCCCTTTCTAGATCTTTCTGTCTCTATCTCTGGAGACAGCTTATCTACTGATGTCTACTATAAGCCTACTGACTCTCACAGCTATCTGGACTATTCCTCTTCTCACCCTGTCTCTTGCAAAAATGCCATCCCCTTCTCGCAATTCCTCCATCTCTGCCGCATCTGCTCTCAGGATGAGGCTTTTCATTCCAGGACGAGGGAGATGTCCTCCTTTTTTAAAGAAAGGGGCTTCCCTTCCTCCACCATCAACTCTGCTCTCAAACGCATCTCCCCCATTTCATGCACATCTGCTCTCACTCCATCCTCCCGCCACCCCACTAGGAATAGGGTTCCCCTGGTCCTCACCTACCACCCCATCAGCCTCTGGGTCCAACATATTATTCTCCGTAACTTCCGCCACCTCCAACGGGATCTCACCACTAAGCACACCTTTCCCCTCCCCCCTGCTTTCTGCAGGGATCACTCCCTGCACAACTCCCTTGTCCATTCCTCCCCACCATCCCTTCCCACCAATCTCCCTCCCGGTAATAATCCTTGTAAGTGGAACAAGTGCTACACATGCCCTTACACTTCCTCCCTCACCACCATTCAGGGCCCCAGACAGTCCTTCCAGGTGAGGCGCCACTTCACCTGTGAGTCGACTGGGGTGATATACTGCGTCCGGTGCTCCTGATGTGGCCTTCTATATATTGGCGAGACCCGACGCAGGCTGGGAGACTGTTTCGCTGAACACCTACACTCTGTCCACCAGAGAAAGCAGGATCTCCCAGTGGCCACACATTTTAATTCCACGTCCCATTCCCATTCTGATATGTCTATCCACGGCCTCCTCTACTGTCAAAATGAAGCCACACTCAGGCTGGAGGAACAACACCTGATATTCCGCCTAGGTAGCCTCCAACCTGATGGCATGAACATTGACTTCTCTAACTTCCGTTAATGCCCCACCTCCCCTTCGTACCCCATCTGTTATTTATTTATTTATTATTATTATTAATTTCTTTTTTCTCTCTCCTTTTTTTTCCCCCTCTGTCCCTCTCACTATACTCCTTGCCCATCCTCTGGGCGTCCCCCCTTCCCCTTCCTTTCTCCCTCGGCTTCCTGTCCCATGATCCTCTCATATCCCTTTTGCCAATCAACTTCTCAGCTCTTAGCTCCATCCCTTCCCCCTCCTGTCTTCTCCTATCATTTTGGATCGCCCCCTCCCACTTTCAAATCTCTTACTATCCCTTCTTTCAGTTAGTCCTGACGAAGGGTCTTGGCCCGAAACGTCAACTGTACCTCTTCCTGTAGATGCTGTCTGGCCTGCTGCGTTCACCAGCAATTTTTATGTGTGTTGACTGAAACTTAGAGCAAAGGATGCTATTTGCTCTGCCACTTCTGTGCTTGCTCTCTGAAAGAGCAACCATGTTGTTTTTCATCTGTAATCCTGTAATTTTCTCACTTGTCCGACACAAAAAAATACTTATTATGTTGCTTTTAACACATTTATTAGATTGAGGAATCTACATCTGATATTTCAACAAGAAAATTGTCCTCATTCTTCATCTATATAATCGTCTTTTCCATGTATATGTATTCCAGGCCTTACAGTTTTAATTATAACATAGTTTACAAAGAAAAGCCTCAAACTAAGCAGCTGCATCACAATAGAGTGTTGGAATAATAAAAAAAAACATACCCCTTAGCACAGGTGCTGAAGAAAGTGGTAAAAAATTCCATCTTTGGTACAATTATTTCGTCTGGTAATTTGCTAAAAAATGGTAAAAGATTTGGATAGATCACAGTAGCAAGGCCACGACCACCTTCTTTAAGTACCGTCCATAATTTTGGTAAAACTCCTTTTTTTGCATTTACATGGGTCCAACAATCCTAATAGAAACATTAAAAACACAGGCAGTTAAAAAAAAAAATCACTCCAAGGCTGAAAAGGACTATGTCAGTATTAGTTCATGTACAGGATTTTAAATTTGATGGCTTTTAAAAATGCATACATCATCTCACATTATTTCTATTGTTTAAATCAAGGACAAGAACTGTGTTCCTGGTTTTCCCCTCCTGCACTCCAAATAAATGATAATTCCAAATTACCTGCAATATGTGAAACAGAAGAGAATCATTATATAGGCCTTTTCCAACATTCTTCATAGAAACTTGCTGCAGATTCCCTGCAATTTTCACTGATCTGAATCCTACTGCATCAACCTTACTGCCCAGGGTCATTGTTTCCAAAGTTCCTTTTCTGTGGATTCTGAGGGACTACCTTGTTACCCAAAGCATTCTGGATTCCTGTAGTATTGCCTGCACAGTGGCAAGACATCAAATGGCGCACCATAGCAGCTCTTCTCAAAATAATCCTGAAATACTAGCAGCTGGCAAATTACGAACTATGAAGTAAGACTACAGATTTTACTTCTGAGGTGGTAACCTGTTAAATTTATTTCAAATTAGCTGTCAGGAACAAAGATAAAACTGATGTCAGTCCTTAAGCAAGTGTTAGACAGATGACTTGGTGCATGAGAGGTCACATATTACGAACGATTGAACTTTTCAAAGAAGTGATGAAGATGATTGATGACAGTGAATGTTGTATACATAGACTTCAGTAGACCTTTCAACAAGGTCCCTCATGGGATATCTGGAGATTTAATAGATTGGATTCAAAATTGCTTGGCCATACAAGACAGAGAGTGCTGATGGAGGCACATTATTCTGTCTGGGAGGAAGTTACAAGTGGTCAAAACTGAGTCTATTGTCATATGAACAAGCACATGCATGCAGAGGGGCAATGAAGAACTTACTTGTTGCTGCACCACTGAACCAGATGTCCTATTTCAAAAGGATTATGCTGTGCTGCTTGTTACATAAGTGAAGGAATTGGACAAAAATATAGCTGAGTTGATTAGCAAGTTTGCACACACACAAAAAATGGTAGAAACTAGGAAGGTTCATTAGAAAACTAGATTAGTTAGAAATATCAGCAGAGCATTGGCAGATGAAATTTAATCCAGGCAAGAGTGAGCTGTTGCATTTTGGAAGGTATAATACAAGAGTAAAGTATATAGTTAATTGCAGTGCCCTTAAAAGCATTAACATACAGGCACGCAAGTCCATAGCTCTCTGAAAGTGGCAATTCAAGTTGATAGGATGGTAATGATGGCATTCAACAGACTTGACTTCATTGGGTTTGGGTATTGAATATAAATGTCTAAGTATGGAGGGTTCGCACAGGATGCACAAGAAGTTCACCAGGATGTCGCCTGGATTAGAGTGTAAAGAGAGGTCAGACAAATTTGGGTTGTTTTCATTGGAGCACTGGAGGACTAGCTTCTTGTCTTTTACACGTTGGTTGTTTGTCCATCCTGTTGGGTGTGGACTGTCATTGATATTATTTATTGTGATTGTCCACAAGAAAATTAATCTCAGGGTTGTACATGGTGTCATATATAGTATATACACATTGATAATAAATCATTGATAATAAATTTTCTTTGAACTTGTACTTTGAATAGTGACCTGATCAAAATTTATTAAATTATGAAAATAGTGTAGGCAGTCGGAATCTTTCTCCCAGGAAAGAAATGTTAAATACGAAAGGGTATAGCATTAAGGTGAGAGGGGGAAAGTTTAAATGGGATTTATAAGAAACGTTTTATTTTTTGATTCACCAAGAATGGTAGTTGCCTACAATTTACAGAATGTGCAAGAAATGGTGCAAGTAACTTTTAAGAGGTATTCAGACAAGCAAATGAACAGGCAGGGAATAGAGGGGTATACACAATGTGCAGACAGGTGGGATTAGTTCAAATTGGCAATGTAGTTGGCAGACATTGTGGGCCAAAGGACCTGTTCCTGTACTATACTGTTTGAAAAGTCACTCTAAAGGTATCCCATTTTCCAAGCCAAATGGTAGCTGGGAATATGGGTAATAAAGTAATGAATGAGGGAACAGGTGGTGAGTTATTTGGACACAAAGAAGTGGAAATGGGAGAAAAAGTGGAGAAAATTGAGTTTGGAACTAGGAATAGGTGAGGATTAGGGAAGGTGCTTGGTACCTTGTTAAATGTTTATAGAATGCCAGCAGCCTGCAGGTCCAATGAGAGATTACAGGTCGATTACGATACTATTGTCATTTGCTATCCATAAGCAAGTAATATCAGCTGGTCACAGCATTATTCAGGAACAGAAGACCTGGGAAACTTCACTGTCAAAGCTTAGGAATATTGTTTGTCCATAATTAGATGAATTAACCAAGATCAAATTATTTATAAAAAAGAACTTATAACTTCAGCAAAGCAATACATTCACCATGATTTCTTCTCTATTTTTGTATTAAATACAAAAATCAACTTTGCATCCAAACTGTCCATCTTTTCACTTTACCTCAATGCAGCTGAGCACATGAAGTGCTGCTGCCCAGACAGAAGGGCATACCACTGGATCCATATCATCTATGCTCAGCAGCACAGCTGGACTGACTTTTGCAGCTTCAGATTTCAACAGCTCAGGGAAATGTTGGCAAAAACCAATAATCAGTTCGAAGAAAGCTGATCGGATCTAGCAAATTAAAGAAAGCAGCAGAAACTTGGTTTTGCACTGTTAATATAAAATATTAATATTTATACAGATCATAAAACAATTGAATTAAACCAAGGATCAAGTATTCAACAATATTAATTTGAAGTCTTCAAGTTACACCAATGTAAATGGAGCTTTTTAAAAAAAGCAAATTCTTGTGTATCATTAGTTTGCCTGCTTCAGGAAGACTGATTTCCATACTATCACCATCAGCAAAAACATCTTTTCCCCATGCTATCAAAATCTTTCATTCTTAAAAAGACCTCAAATAGGTCAACTATTATAATGAAAAGAGATTCCGGTTACTCATTTCTCCTGTCCTGTTAAGTAATCCTTTGCACTTCTGGCATTTTTTTTCTTTCTTCTCTTTTTTTAAAATACACCCTCTCCATTGCCTCCTTTGCCAAAAGAAATGACAAGCTGAGCTGTATACAAGTTGTGGCAAACCACGGTTTGATACATGCATAAGATCTAGCATAAGTGCTTTACTTTCCAAACCTTTCCCTCCATAAACAAACCCTGGAGCTCGGTTTGCTCTATGTATAGACTCTATGACCCATGCCATAACTAGAAAATAATGTAACTGTACTTCAGTGCTCTTTTGTCCTGCTATCCATGTAGATACAACTATCCAAATATCCATTGTGACCTCACTACTCCTACCAAACTATACCATACTAATTCACATTTACCTCACCTGCTTATTATTTGCACATTCTGTAAATTTTGTAATGTCTTTCTATAATCTACTAAAGATTCCTCACTACCAATTAGCCATATCACACCTACAAACACCACCCCAACTCACCATGTATTATCATTTGCAAATTTAGAAATTGTTTTCACAACTTCAAACTCAAATTATGAGTGGAAATTGTGGATATCAATGATCCCTGTGCTGATCCTAGTGGAATACTGCAACCCACCTATTTTCACTGTGAATAGCTGTCATTTACTCCCACTCTCTGCTTCCTGACTTAAAGCTAGTAGAAACATTCATCATTTCTCCCTCACTTCATATTTTCTGATTTTATTTGTTAATCTATTATAGTTTAACTTTTTGATGACCTTTTGAAAATCTAGAAAAAATACACTTAACAGCATTGTACAACTGCCTACTCTGTATTACCCCTTCAGAGAAGTTCAATACAATTAGTTAAGGAAGACCTCTGCTTTTGAATTCCAAGTAGATTATTCATGATTTGCTTATACAACACGGAACCGTACAGCATAGGAATAGGCCCTACAACTTGCAGTGTTGTTCTAAACTGTGTCAGGAGTTGTGGTGTCAAGAACTTTTTAATTTTGTTTATTCTATTTTTTTTAGTTTTTAGGATATAGGCATTGCTGATAAGGCTGTGGAAAAATGCTAATCCTTATTGCCCTTGGTAATCTACATCCAGGAACTGCTCCAGTGCTCATGGTGAGTTAAGGACTCTTACACTGCAAAAGAGCCCACACTTTCTCATATAAAAGATCAATACCAACTTAACCCACTAACAATCATATTTTTTTCTATATTTCTGAGTATATTAATCAAACCTGTGGATTTTTATGCTTGCAGTATTTCCAAAACTTTGACTGCGATAAAGTTTTTATTAGTCTGTCCTTCAGAACCATATTCTCATTTTCAGGCAGAAGGTCAAATAGCTTCTTCAAAGCCAAGAGTGAACTGGTAACAACTCTGAAATATTTGGCTTCCCTTTCTTCTTCTGGAACACTCCTAAAGTTGAACAGCAATAGTGAACTGTTTTGGCTTTTATATAAATTGAATATTAGCAAGTATAAAATAGCATTTACGTACAAATTACTTAACACAATAACAAATTTGAATAATTTGTCTATTCCTAAAGAAATACACCTTTAATTGACTATTGCAAAATTTAAAAGTCTCCAAAAACAAACAACCTACTGTGGGTCACTGAGAGTCTCAGGAGTCTCCTTCGTGATGTTATCATACAGAGTCTGTAAAACAGGGAAATACAACTATAATTACCAAAAAAATCCTACAATATGAAGCTTGATAAAGGATTTCAACAATGAAATTGTTCCAATCTTACAAAAAAGGCTTGGAAACCAAGTTGTATATGAATGAGGAGAAAAAATATCACTAAATACAGGTTTCCCCTGCCATCTGAAGGTAGAGCATTCCTATGAAACAGTTCGTAAGCCGGAATGTTGTAAAGCAAAGAAGCAATTACCATTTATTTATATGGGAAAAATTTGTGAGCGTTCGCAGACCCAAAAACTGACCTACCAAATCATGCCAAATAACACATAAAACCTAAAATAACAGTAGCATATAGTAAAAGCAGGAATGATATGATAAATACACAGCCTATATAAAGTAGAAATACTTTTCTACAATCATTGCCGAACTGTCCACCGTAGCAAAAATCTCACGTAGGTGCTCTCGGCAGAAACACTCTCTCCAGTAACCTTTAAGCTATGAAGCTGCCAAATCATACCAAATAACACATAAAAATACACACCCTATATAAAGTAGAAATAATGTATGTACAGTGTAGTACCACTGACCGGAATCGGGAAGACAGCGCCGAGCACACTGATGATGGTGTGTTAGGCTGAGTCATCGGAGGTTGGGGTGGTGCAGTGGACCCCAACCTCCAGGCCGCGGACTGATACATTGCTGCGAAGCATGCAGCGGTTGCCGGGATGCACCCAGCACACCTTTAAGAAAGAAGCCGTAATAAACAAGCTAATTAATTAGGTGCCGCCTGGCACATAAATGTCAGTCCTGATCAGAGGCGATGCAATTACTGCTGCACTGCTGCATTCTTCGCAGCCAGTTATCGGTCTGCGGCCCGGGGGTTGGGGTAGTGGGACACTGGGGTGTCATCTCATCGTCGTCTGTTTCCATCAGGGCAGGCAGGTCATCTTCTTCTATGTCTGCCTGCCTCGATGTCGAAGGTCGAGGTTCGTCGTCTGCTGTGGCTGATGTGGAAGGCTTGAAAAACAACAGTATGCTTGACTGCTTAGCATCGCACATTTTTCTATCATACAGTTCTTTGTAAGCACTCAAACCACCCTGCAAATATGCCCTAAACCTAGTACCCTTTCAAAATTAAAGTTGTACTTTTCTGCAAACATTGCAGCGAAAATCTCACGCAGTTGCTTCATGTTCAGTTCCTGGACGACTTCACTTTCGGTACATTTGCTACTGCATTCGATTTTGATTATTATCCTTTCCTCTTCCAATTGCATCAGCTTTTCATTTATCAGTTCTTGGTCATGGGATGCCAAAACCTCTTCAACATCATCGTTGTCAACTTCCATAAGCCAAACTCACTTTGTCCTTACTTCGTTCACCACGATCGAAATGCTTAATTATGTCTAGTTTTAGGCTAAGTGTAACATCCTTATGAGCTCTTTTAGGCTTTTCCGATACCTTAGAACTCATCTTGCTAACAGATGCTGAAAATAAATCGACAGAATGCACAGATGCTCACAGACACGTGTTTAAGCAATGCCAGCTAGAATGCAGTTCCGAGGGAGGAGCTTAGCTGCTCGGGGTGCGTGCTGCCTTTTTTTGTAATGGTGAAAACACCCTCAGTTAGCAAAAACAGGTAACTAATGTAGGTCTTTCATAACAGCGAGGTGTCGTAAAGCGAATGTTCCAAAAGTGGGGGACACTTGTAATTAAGCAAGGAAGTTACCTATCAGGTGAGCGTGGAATGAATCAGGATTGGCTGGAACAAGGTAAGATAGTTTCAGCCCTTTGAAAAAACAGGAATCAACCCACCAGTTAAAACATACTTGTGTGTCCACATAGTAATTTTATTTCCCTTACAAGGACACCCATGGGTGGATATTGGGCTGGCAAGCTCTGTGAACGAAGACCAGCAAGGACGAGGTCTGGTGAACACCAATCCCACCCCCAACCGTGTGCGTGTGTGTAGATCGACAAATTCTTCACAGCCCGGCAGCTTCAGCAGAAGTGCTGGGAGCAATATCAGGACCTGTTTATGACCTTTGTCAACCTCTCTAAAGCACTTGACACTGTGCAAAGAGAGCTCTTATGGGATATCCCCCTTTGGTTTGGCTGTCCCAATAAATTTGTTAACATCCTCCGCTAGTTCCATGATGGGTTGATTGCTCGGGTGACCATAGGAGACAAGAGTCCGAGCCCTTCCTTGTACGCACAGGGGTGAGGCAGGGGTGTGTGCTAGCACCAATGCTTTTTAACATCTTCCTCTTGTGTGCTACCAAGCTTCTCCACACCGAGATTGAAGACAGCAGCGGTGTGGCAGTGGATGTCAGATTAGATGGCAACGTCTTTGACATCAGGAGGCTCCATACAACCATCAAACTCCATAGAGAGTGGGTCCTGGAGCTGCAGTATGCAGACAACTGTGCTCTTGTGGCCCATACTCCGGAGGATCTTCAGACTGTCCCTGCTGTGGCGGTGAGAGCGTACAGCAGGATGGGGCTGACTGTCAATACCACCAAGACAGAAGTGGTTTGCCATTGGAGTACCAGTGTCCCACCCACTCGACCTGCCTTCACTGTTGGTGATGAAAAGCTGCCAATAGTGCCATCTTTCAAATGGCTGAGGAGCATTCTCTCTGAGGATAGCAGCATTGACAACGACATCCAGAGCCGCAATAAACAGGCATCAGCTGCATTTGGGAGACTTCGACGTAGAGTCTTTCAGAACGGGAGCCTTCGTCCCTCCACAAAGGTCACCGTATACCAAGCGGTCTGCGTCACCACCCTCCTTCATAGCTGTGAAGCTTGGGTAACCTGTGTGGGCACGTGGCCAAGTGGTTAAGGCATTGGACTAGCAACCTGAAGGTCGTGAGTTCGAGCCCCAGCCAAGGCAACATGTGCCTTGGCAACAAGGCAATAAGGCAAACACTTAATTGCTCTGCGACGACAATGGTGCCAAGCTGTATGGGTCCTAATGCAACATTGGTGCCATGGAGAGGGGAGACTTGCAGCGTGGGCAACTGCTGGTCTTCCATAAAACCTTGGCCAGGCCTGCACCCTGGAGAGTGAAGACTTTCCAGGAGCAGACCCATGGTCTCGCAAGACTAACGGATGCCTTTATTTGGGTAACCTACAGCCGTCACATCTTGGAGCACTTCCACATAAGCTGCCTCCAGCGCATCCTGGGAATTACCTGACGTGAGCGAGTGCCTCACATTGAAATACTTGTAAAGACCAACTGCAGGAGTATTGAGGCCATGATCACCCAGCGTCAGCTGCAGGGGCTGGGGCACGTGATAAGGATGCCCCCATGTCAGCTACCCCACAGAGTGTTATACGGCCAGCTACAGCATGGTCGACGCTCAGCTGGAGGGCCGAAGAAGCGCTATAAGGATCGGGTGAAGTGCGAGATCGGACCCGAGGACCTGGAGGATGTTGCTGCTGACCGTAGCACTTGGCGACAGCTGTGTAGGGACAGGATTCGTATTCTGGAGATGGAAAGCACAACCACAAAACAGAAGAGAGCCAGGAGAAATGCAGCCATGGTTGCCACCACTACCACATATACATATCCCACCTACAATAGAGCTTGTGGGTCCAGGATAGGATTGTATAGTCATCAAAGATCTCACCATTAAAGGAGTAGACGTCGTCATTGGATTTCCAAGGACAACCGAAGAAGTATACGTGCATGCGTGCTGAACAGTGAAAAGGGCTTGTTTTGCTGTTGTTGTGTTTCCATTGTTGTTGCTTGTACTGTTCTGTGGAATATTGTGGGCATGCTATGTTGGTGAGTGAATGTGTGGTACCACTTGTAGGCTTCCCCCAGCAAGTTGTGTTGGTTGTTAAAGCAAACAACATATTTCACTGTATTTTTCGATGTACACGTGAAAAATAAATGAAGCTGAATCTGAGCAAAGGTTGATGAGACCAATGGCCGAAATGGGTGTTTTTTTGTTCTGGGGAAAGGCTGGACCGCTGACATTTGTATTTTATTCATTACGTGCTGTGCCATATGACATGGGCAATCATGATCAAATCATACTCGAAAGATTTGAGCACTAAACTCCTGGGTGGCACCTCAGCACAATGCTAAGACTGCTGTACTGATAGAAGTCTTTTCTTTTGCATGAGAAGTTAAAGAGATCTAATGACATATTGTCAATGAGCAGCAGGGCTTTATTCACAGAGAACTGGTATATACAGTATCCCAAGAATGACAAGACTAGTAGATTATCTAATTGGAATCATGTTGCCGCTTATGGGGGTTTAAATTTGGGCAGGCCGTTTCTTGCATTATAAAAAAGGGCCTATGTTGCCCATTTTGTTGGTTACCAATTATTTTGATTGTTCTGCTGTTAGGTTCATAATTTGGGATCAAATTGTATGCTTACACCACAACGATTCAAATTTTCAATCCTTAAATTTACTTCGCACAAGAATTAACAACCCAATAAAGCAAGGAAACCTTAATCATGAAATTGAAACATTAAGTGGATTAAATTATACCATTGCCCTGTGGTGTGAAGTATTTAACCTTAATGCACAGAAAAACCATTACACAAAGTACAATGATTACGAGTCATGATAGAAGCCACAAACTCTCAAAAACAGAAAATTTGTTTAAATCCTATGTGGTATGCATTAGAAGTGTTTTTTTTTAAAACTTACACTCATAATTTCCTCTTTACAAAAAGCCACGGCCTCTGATTGTTTATTTGGAGGAAAAGCGACTTGAAATGCCACTTTTGCTGCGGAGGCTGCTGGACCATAGGTATCACACTGAGCAATAAGCCAATGTCCCATAATACTCTTCAAATAAGGTGCTAAATTTCGCTTCACCTGAAGAATGAGTGACTCAAATGCCTGTTGAATTGCTTCTCGAACTCTGCGGTCATACTCCTGAGAGGAGAGGGCAAAATAGAAATTAAAAACAAACAGAAATATTATTACCAAGGTAAATCACAACTGCATCTTCAGTCTCTTGTCTCCTAAGTTACATTTTTTATTTACTCAATGAGTTGTTGATAACTAATAAGTAACAGGCAACTTGTGTGCCTTTTGCATTAACAAACACTTATTCATTACATGAAGAGCATGAATATTTAAAAACAAGAGAGATTCTGCAGATGCTGGAAATCCAGAGTAACAGACACAAAACACTGGAGGAACTCAACAGGTCAGGCAGCATCTATGAAAAGGAATAAACAACTGATGTTTTGAGCTGAGACCCCTCATTAAGACGGGACAAATCTATATAGTTAAAGATTTGTTTTAATCAATTCAGATTTGTTTATTAGTTTAGTGTCATATAGAACCAGGGTGCAATGAAATTCCATGACCCTCATGAAGCTCACAAAGTAAACAGTATACGAGGTAAAAATGAATACAATGATAAATACAGAACAACAGAATGACACAAAGATAGTAGCTCAGTTTAAGAGGAGCTGCAGGTAAAATGTCACCACCCTGCATGCCACGCACACAAAAAATGCTGGTGAATGCAGCAGGCCAGGCAGCATCTATAGGAAGAGGTACAGTCGACATTTCGGGCCGAGACCCTTCATCAGGACATTGCATGCCCTTGTTTTTCTTAAACAAATAGTAATTACATTAGATGAGTAAATGAATAGGTCACAATTTTCCTGTGAGATGCATTTATTTTATCTTAGTCCCACTATCATGGAAAACATGGTCAGTTGGAAAGTAAGTAGGTTTAGACTAAAGGAAGAACTCAGCGAGCCAGTGGAGCACCAAGGAGGCAAAGGGATAGTCAACATTTTAGGTTCTGACCGCTGCATCAGAACTGAGAAGATAAGAGAAAAATCAGCCAATATGAAGAGGCAAGAGGGAGGTGATGAGAAGATAACAGGTAGAACCAATTGCCCTAAAGGAAATCTTTACCTTCAATTTTGTTAGCTGCAATTGTTTTCTCTGCCTCTCTCCCTCAAACAACCCTTAATCTCTTACTTTTTACCCACTGCCTCCTCCCACCACCTGTCCCAATCCCTCAATCCCTGCATTCCCCTTAAGTTTGGGAACTGTTCTTCAGGGTTGCAGCATAACATCCAGTCACTGGATGTCCCATCAGACACATAAGCAGCCTCTCCCATTTGCCAGAATGTTAGGTAGGAAATAGAAGAAGAAAAAAAATATATAATGTGTAGTGTTGCCTGCACATGGTTACCTCTGGTGAATTTCCTTGCATTACTATAAGCTGCCTACTTCCTCATAACTATGAAGGCCAATGTCTAATTAGCAAAGTTCACTTATTGAAAGTTTCACTTAGTCAAAATTCTGTTCAATAGTTAGAAGGGAAGAAGGAAGTCATGGAAACTTACCAAGGAAAATTTGCAATAAATCCTTGACCAATAAGGAAGAACTCCTTTTACACTTTCAGGATCCTTCTCTTTGCACATTGTGGCAAACTCTTGTAAAGCCTTATAGGAAACAATTAAGAAGTCAATGAGTATACAAGACTATTGAAAACAAAAATCAAACTTTCAACACGTCAGAAAGAACACTGACAAATATGGGTATCTCAAAGAAGAACTCTCAATGCAATATATGCCCCTTCAAATATGATTTTAAATTTTAATATTTAAAACTAACTCTGTTCACTATGTGGCATAAATTTTTAAATATCAGGCAAATAATACTCCAAAACAACTTGAAAAAGAAAGATTAATTTCCAATTATCCAAATAATCTCTCTATACTGAGGCATTAGAAATCAATTTAAAACAGCAATGTTAATACCGCATTAATGGTACCAACATGCAACTAAATAAAAGATAATCTTGCAGATACTGAAAAAGAACTTGAATTTACAGTAACATTCAGAGTTTCCAGTCCCACTACTTGTAGATTGTGGACTGAAGGACAAGTACTAGAGAGTCATACAGCAGCCACTGAGTCCACGCCAACCACTGTGCTCACACATCTTGTCCCAGTTTCCTGCATTTGGCTCACATCATTCATTCTAAGCCCTACCTCTGCACGTACCCCAAATGCTTCTTAAATTATACTACTGGATCTGTTTCAACCACTTCTCTGGTAGCTCACTCCATATACTCAACACCCTCTACATGAAAAAGCTGCCTTTCAGGGCTCTTTTACATGGTTAAAAGCTTCCACAAAATCGCAGCCAATGATTGCCTATAATTCAGAGCAAAAAGCAAACTACTGGAGGAACTCAGTGGGTCAGGTTGCATCTGTGGAGGTAGAGAGATAATCGCCATTTGGGGTCAAGACCCTGCATCAGGACATGTGCTGCCTAACCCACTGAGTTCCTCCAGATATTTGTATTTTTGCTCCAGTTTCTTCTGTATCCATTATTTCCAGATCTCCAAATCCCATGCATTGTAAACAGACCAAGCCAAAAAGATCCTGAAAGCCAAAAGACTGTTTAATTTTTCCCTTATTAGGGAGAGAGAGAGAGAGAGAGAGAGAGCCTGTGGTGTGTTGAATTACCGGGTGAACGACTAGTCTTTCGGGTACTGCAAGTCTATGTCTTTATTGATGCTTTGCTGCACACATGAGTGTTTGGTGGAGGGCGCGATGCATTTTTTTTGGTGCTGGTGGTGGGAGGGGGAATCATTGCTTTGCTGCTGCTCTGTGTGGGGGGGGAGCTGGGGAGGAGGGCTTTGGGGTTCTAATGTTTAACTGTCATTCATTATTTCGGGCACTCCTCTGTTTTCATGGATGTTTGTGAAGAAAAAGAAATTTCAGGATGTATCTATATACTACTAAAACTCTCATGCTCTGCTTGCCTGTTTGTCTGTTTGTGACCTCCAATTAGCGCCAACGGTGCTTTACAGCGGCACTATTTTTGGATAAATCGACTTAAAATGCACTAACACAGAATGCAGGCAAAGTTCAGGGTTATATGTTCATATAAAATTGCTCACTTGCCAAAATCAACAGCCCCGCTTTCACCCGAGAGCCAATGTCAGCCATGATGGAAACCGCGACGTGACACCACGACGCATGCACATGGCCAACCTCAGAAGCGACTCACGATGCTCACAGCAGCGACGCCAACCGGAGCAAAAGGACAGGGCAGCTGTATTTCGAGCAGTCACATTCTGCTGATCACCATCAACATGTGCAGGATTGGGACAGATTAAACTGAGACCCATCAATAAGAGATAATTAAATCTTATTGTAATGATGTACTTCCAAACACCCATCAAATCCTTTGCTGCAGTCAAAGGACAGCGGTGACTATATCATGTCCATTTAGGAGAGCGCCAACCACATCATCAAGAATAATCAGCATCTTGGAGGATTTAGTGTACAGCTTCTATCCAGCATTAGGGTGAAAAAAAATATGGTCAGCCTAATTATGCCATATGGAAAGAGAAGGGGGACATTATGGTCAAGAGATGACACCAAACGTCGTCGGGAAGCAGCAAGGAGAGGAAGAGAACAAGAATCAGATGAGGCCAGGGCCGCAGGACTCCAGGATCAAAGAGTCAGGACAAAAAAGATGAGAGAAGAAGAAACAAGAGGAGGAGAGGCATGCACGTCTCCAAAATGACAACAACTGGCACAGAAGGAGGAGAGACGAAGAGAGAAAGGAGCTGAGAAATGCACGTCTCCAGGATCAGAGACAAACAACAAACAACAGAAGAGATGAAGAGACAAGGGGATGAAAGACTGCACGTCTCCAGAATGACAAAAACAGGCACAGAAGGAGGAGAGAGGAAGAGACAAAGGAGCAGAGAAAAGCACGTCTCCAAGATCAGAGACAACGAATAAACAGCAGAAGAGATGAAGAGCCAGCGTATGAAAGGACCGAACGTCTCCAGAATGACAAGAAGATGCACAAGGGTGGCAGATCAACCAGAAATGATACCATCAAAAGTGTCCTTCGTTAAACGAGGAGGGGCTATATTTGCCTTGCTACGCGTCATTCTTATTTAATAAACTGAGGTTTTCTTCTTCAATTTCCAAAGCAAAGTGATACCAATAGCATTCAGGAAAATTTAATGTTCATTCTGGTCACATCAGACTGCACTACCCTTCTCTCAAAGGGTGCCCCAACGGTCTAGTATTGTATATATTTCTCTGACATTATATGTAATTATTGAACTTCATTATTATTGATTATTGAACTTTAATCATTGCACAAATTTGCTCAGTCTGTGACAGAATTTGGTACACATTTTGGTACTTTCATTTGCTGAAGCAACACATTTGTAAACCTCCAAAAATAGAACTGCAAATCTTAATTTTAAGCAAAATTAAGACAAATATGCATCCATCCAAACTGAATAAAAATGAAATGCATAAAGAAATGCCAGAAATAGTAAATGTATCTCTTCACTCACAATACTTCACTGAGTGAGTTTATAATGTGACACACACCAACAACTGCTACAGAAAATAAGCAAAATGCAACAATAAAACATACTTTTAATTTAGTGGTTGCATCCCTCTTTGACATTTTGCGCAGAATCATTCGGAAGTCAGCATCCACCAAGCTGTCCACTTCTTCGAAGCCTTGGACTGCAGGGACATAAGCCAATTCATTCTGGGTGGCTCCAAATCCAATAAAGCCTGGAACTGTACCCTTGTCTTTGGCTAGCAGCTCAGCTGCTTTACCACTGCTTGACGGCTGTAAAAAAAAAGAACAGAAAACCAGATTTGCAGATATGCAGATTTCATTTAGAGCAAAAATAGTCCAGTAAAATATTTGACTAGCTCATGCAACCTGCTCGACTTTATAAAAACAGTCATAGGTGAGTGTGTACCCTCAAAATCATTCAGTCTTCCCCAACCAGAACCCCTAGATGAACCATGAGATCCGCAAATACTTAGGGCCAGATCAGTGGCATTCAGGTCTGGCACCAAGTAAGAAAAGGCCCAGGTGTGATCTCCAGAAAGCCATCTCATATGCAAAGTGGCAATTCTGGACCAAACTTGAATCACTGTAGTATGCTTTACAACTGTGGCAGGGCTTGAATTCTATCAGTTCCTACAAAGTTATCCAAGTGCCTCGCCCCCAGATGAACTCAATGCGTTTATACTCGCTTTGCCTGTCCAAACATGGAGGAACCTTCACAAACTCTCACAGCCCCCAATGACACTGCGATTTCAGTCTCTGAGGTTGACGTAAGAGCATCCTTCTGGAGGTTGTACCCACCGAGAGCATCCAGCCCAGATGGGGTACCTGTCCAAGTACTGAAGACCTGTGCTGAAGAATTGGCTAGAGTGTTCATCGATATCTTTAACCTCTTGCTTCAGCAGTCTGAGGTACCCATCTGCTTCAAGCAGGTTTTTAATTATGTCGATGCCTAAGAAGGAGATGGTAACCTGTCTCAATGACTATCGTCCAGTCATACTTACCTCCACCGTGATGAAATGCTTTGAGAGGTTGGTGATGAAACATATTAAATCCTGCCTGAGAAGTGACTTGGATCCACTCCAATTTGCCTACTGGCACAACAGATCCACTGCAGGTGCCATTTCATTGGTTCTTTACACAAACTTGGAACAACTGTTCAGCAAAGATCCATACATCAGGACGCTCTTTATTGACTACAGCTTAACTTTCAATACTATCATCCCCTCAAAACTAATTAATAAGCTTCAAGACATTGGCTTCAATTCCTGCGTGATTGCAACCTCAATTTCCTCACTTGCATATAACAGTCACCTTGAATTGGCAAATACAATCTCCATCAGCACAGATGCACCACAAGGCAGTGTGCATAGCTCCCTGCTCTACTTGTTTTGTATTTATGACTCAGTGGCTAAGCACAGCCCCAGTGCCATATTTAAGTCTTCTGATGACACCACTGTTGTAGGGTGAATCAAAGCTGGTGATGAACAGGCATGTAGGAGCAAGTTTGAGAATTTGGCTGAGGGGTGCCATAACAACAACTTCTCACTCAATGACAGCAAAACCAAGGATTATTGACTTCAGGAGGAGCAAACTGGAGATCCATGAGCCAGTCCTTACCGGGAGATCAGAGGTGAAGAGGGTCAGCAACTTCAAATTCCTTCAATTTATCATTTCGTCCTGGCCCCAGCACGCAATTGACATTACAAAAAAAAAAGAACTGCAGTGTCACTACATTTTTTTTTTAAGAAGTTTGCAAAAATCCCACTTGACATCTAAAACTTTAACAAACTTATATCGATGCGTGGTGTCGAGTATATTGACTGGTTGTATCATGGCCTGGTATGGAAACACTAATGCTCTTGAATAGAAAATCCTACAAAAGTAGTAGACATGGCCCAGTCCATCAAGGGTTAAGCCATCTACACGGAGTGCTGTTGCAGGAAAGCAGCATCCATCATCACGAATGCCCACCACTCTGGCCATGCTCTCTTCTCACTGCCGCCATCAGGAAGGTGGTACAGGGGCCGGCTGGTGGCGCAATGACATCGGCGCTGGACCGGGGAGTGGAGGTTTCCAGGTTCGAAACTAGTCGGGTCCACTCCCAAGTACGCTTTCCATCCGTGCCGGGTTGAGTGCCGAGATCGCAACTCGTCCTCATAAAATAAAGGGAAAATGCTGCAAAAATGTCTGTGTGAGGAGTGGCGCACCACACAGTCTCTCTCCCTCGCTCCGCGCCTTGTAAAAGCCATGAAAAAAAAAGACATCATTACGGACGCACGCACAGACACGCAGACGCGCACGCAACAGGCACACACTTAGACTCGCATGCACGCAGGCACACGTAAAAAAAAATGGAGGGTGGTACAGGAGCCTCAGAACACACACCACAAGATTTAGGAACAATTATTAGCCCTCAACTTTCAGGCTACTTAACCAGAGGGGGTAACTTCACTCCTCCCATCACTGAACTGTTCCCACACCTATAGACTGACTTTCAAGGACAGAACGACTTGGTGTGTTCCACTTAACAGGACCTAAAAGTAGCATATTTGCAAATTGTTAGTTAGTAATCTCTGGATTATCCAGGCATCATGTGCTAGACAGGACAGAAATAGAAAGATAGAATAGATGAATGAGAGACTAAGGTGCAAAATTTCAGCTTTTTATCATCAGATCCTCTTCTGAAGCAGGGGTAACCTGCACAAGTGGAAATTACAGGGATGTTGACAGCTTTGGAGGACTCAAGTTATAGGGAAAGATTGAATCAGTTAGGACTTTATTCCTTGGCATGTAGATGATTAAGAGGAGATTTGATAGAGGTATACAAAATTATGAGAGGTATAGAGAAGGTCGGTGCAAACAGGCTTTTCCCACTGAAGCTGGGTGGAGCTACAACTGGAGGTCATGGGCTAAGGGTGAATATGAAACATTTAAGGAGAAGACAAGGGGAAACTTCATTCAGAGGGTCATGAGAGTGTGGAACGAGGTGTCAGAACAACTGGTACATGTGAACTCAATTTCAATATTTAAAAGAAGTTTGGATAGGTACATGGATGGCTGTGGTCCCTGTGCAGGTTGATGGGAGTAGGCAGTTTAAATAGTTTAGCACAGACTAGATGGGCCCAAGGGCCTGGTTCTGTGACTTTTCTATGACTATGACTCTATGACTCTTTATCTCATGTTCTCGCTAATTATTGCTAATTTATTTACTTTTCTTTTGTATTCAGTTTGGTGTCTTTTGCACATTGGTTGTTTGCCTGTCCTGTAGGGTGTGGTCTTCCATTGATTCTACAGTGTCTCTTGGATATATTGTGTATGCCCACAAGAAAACGTATCTCGTGGTTGTATATGTACTTTGATAATAGACTTACTTCGGACTTTGAAGAGTATTTACAATTGCTATATGATATTTGGCACTTACAGAGTGATCATTTACAAATAAGTGAAATGAAAAGGAGCTAGTGTTAAAACTGATGACACAGGACATACAGTACAGCTTCAAGCACTGCTTTAAATGTGCTGTGCCAAAATAGCAGCTAAAGATATGAGAGAAAATCTACAAATGATATTGTCATGTCTAGCAATTTCTACTCAGCAGACTGGAAAATCCTGATTTTAATTCATCCATTCACGTTTCCACCATCACCAGTACAAATAACACTGAACAAAGCATGTAAAGACATATTATGGTTGTGAAAAATGTTCACCCTTATGTCTAGTAATTTAAATGTCCCACCCGCAATTTGCCAGTTACATTCTATCACTGAGTTCAACATCAAGACCAAAAATGTGGCAGATGCTTACTGGAATTCCCAACAATTTTGTTGCAGATTTGTGACTACATTCACTTGAATGGTAATGGTAAAGCTACAAGGAAAAAAGGTAGATAGTCTTAAATATGTTTGGTTTAATTATTTCCAAAAGTTTTTAAATCATTTAGTGTGTTTGTTTTAAATCAATAGCTATTAAATTAGTTTTAAGTATTCAATCTTGAACCATTTTTAAAAACTTCTAAATTTCACAAACACAAGTACTAAAAAACCTTAAAGCACTGACAGATTTAACTGTCAGCTTTGCAAACTGAGAAGACTTCCAAATGAAATCTGCTGTCTCTAGGCAATGCACACGATCTGATTAATTCACTTGAGGTCTGCACATAAATACTTGCAGCTAAGATTTTAAATTGAATTGTAAATGGATAAGGTGTGGAGAATAGACATTCAGGAACAAACCATTTCAGATCTGGTATTATGTAATGCTCAAGTTTTAAATAAATCATATTGATCTTTTCAAGTCTCACGCTCCCTACCTGCAATCTCACCTTCAGTCATACAATTCTTCTGATAGATCTATACACTTCTAATATTGGACTTTTGTTGTTCTCTATATTTGACACCTTCACCATTTGGAGGAATGCCTTCAGTTGCAAATTGACCAAATCCTCACTGATGTTTCCTGCTCTTTGCCTCCTGCCAATCAGCCGCTGCTTTATCCATGCTAGAATCCTTCCTGTAATAGCATGGGCTCGTAGCTTGTTAAGCAGCCCCATGGGTGGCACCTTGTCAAAGGCCTTCTAGAAATCCAAGTACACAACATCAACCCTCCCTTTTCTATCCTGCTATTTCTTCAAAGAATTCCAACAGATTAGATGGGCAAGATTTTCGCTTGAGGAAACCATGCTGACTCTGTCCTACTTCATCATGTGTCTCCAAGTACAATGAGACCTCATCCTTGATAATCGACTCCAACATGTTCCCAACCACTAACTGGCCTACAGTTTCCTTTCTTCTGCCTCTCTCCTCTCTTGAAGAGTGAAGTGACATTTGTAATTTTCCAGTCTTCTGGAACACTTCCAGAATCTAGTGATTTTAATGCCTCCACAATCTTTTCAGCCACCTCTTTCAGAACTCTGGGGTGTATAGCATCTGGTCTAGGTGACTTATCTACCTTCAGACCTTTCATTTTCCCAAGAACTCCTCTCTAATTATGGTAACTTCATGTACTTCATGCTCCCTGACACCTGGAGCTTCCACCATACTGCTAGAGTCTTCCACAGAGAAGATTGGTGCAAAATACTTATTCAGTTCGTCTGCTATTTCATTGTCCCCCATTATTACCTCTCCAGCATCGTTTTTCAGTGGTCCAATATCCAATCTCACTTCTCTTTTACATTTTATGTATCTGAAGAAACTTTTGGTATCCTCTTTAATATTATTCGCCAGCTTACTTTTGTATTCCATCTTTACCCTCTTAATGACAGTTTAGTTGCCTTCTGTTGGATTTTAAAAGCTTCCCAATCCTCAAACTTCCCACTAATTTTTGTGCTATTATGTGCCCTCTCTCTGGCTTTTATGTTGACTTTGACTTCTCTTTGTTAGCCACGGATCAACCTTTTGATTCCTTACTTTGTCTGAGGTCTTAACATCATCTACCTCCACAACCTCTCCACTAACTGTTCTGGCAATCTGGTTCCCATCCCCTGCAACTCCTGCCTTTTTCCCCCAGGCAGTGGACCTGATTGAAATTCCCTCCTTGCCAAACTTCCAATGTTCAGATTGGTTACCGGTCAAAGCTCTGTTACAGCCATATTTTTATTGTAAAACAGTAATCAACTCATTCAAAAGTATTACTTACTTTTTATAATTGGCAATGGACAAATTACAAATCCATGCATCTCTCTGGCAAAGTTTTTTGAACCATTTTGGCAGTCACCCATTTGAAACTATTCAGGCTACATGCAGCATCACCTGCAGAATACTCAGACGTGAGCTGACAAGGGGCAATTACACCACAAGAAAGCCAGACAACAAATACCTCAAACAAGGGAGAATCTAACCAATTATTTTTTACATTCAATGTCATTACAATTGCCGAGTCACACCATCAGTATCTTTGGAGTTACCATTGACTAGGAACTAAACTACACCATCACATAAATACCATGGCTGAGGTCAAGGCTGAGTATCCTGCAGTGTGTTTCACATCATGATACCCCAATATTCTCCTATCTATGACTCACAAGTCGAGAGGCTAACAGAATACTCCACTAGCCTGGATGAGTAATCAGTAAAGAAACATGATGCCATTCAGGTCAAAACTGCTCTTTGAGTGACACTCCAACAATAATCTGAGGAAAGACATCCTTGCCATAGAGGGAGTACAGAGAAGGTTCACCAGATTGATTCCTGGGATGGCAGGACTTTCATATGAAGAAAGAAAGGATGAACTGGGTTTGTACTCATTGGAATTTAGAAGATTGAGGGGGGATCTGATTGAAATGTATAAGATCCTAAAGGGATTGGGCAGGCTAGATGCAGGAAGATTGTTCCCGATGTTGGGGAAGTCCAGAACGAGGGGTCACAGTTTGAGGATAGAGGGGAAGCCTTTTAGGACTGAGATTAGGAAAAACTTCTTCACACAGAGAGTGGTGAATCTGTGGAATTCTCTGCCACAGGAAACAATTGAGGCCAGTTCATTGGCTATATTTAAGAGGGAGTTAGATATGGCCCTTGTGGCTACGGGGGTCAGGGGGTATGGAGGGAAGGCTGGGGCAGTGTTCTGAGTTGGATGATCAGCCATGATCATAATAAATGGCGGTGCAGGCTCGAAGGGCCGAATGGCCTACTCCTGCACCTATTTTCTATGTTTCTATGTTTCTATTTCACCACCTTGCAGAGGCTGCAGTGTGTTATATCTACAAGTTCCAGCCATTCTTGAAGAACAAATCCCAAACCTACAACCTTTACCATCAAGAAGTCAAGAAGGGCAACATGTTTATCACCACCTGAAGATTGCCTTCCAAACTGCACATCACACCTATTTAGGAATACAGTATATACACAATCTAAATCCTGGAACTGCCAATTCAGTGGGAAAACTACAACAGTTCAAGAAGATGACTCATCAGCAGCTTGTCGTCAAGGGCAAATAAAGATGGAAAATAAACACTAGACTTGCCAGTGCCCAGATACTGAAAATAAATAATGAGATTCTGAAATGCATTACAGAAAATGTGAGGCTTAGCATGTATGCCAATTATTAAAGTAGTGAATACGGATTCATGCTTTGAAATTCTATTCCATATAGAACAAATGTGAACAAATATAATAATTTACAAGCTGATCAAGTCTGACAGGTTGCAATGTGAATCACAACACTTTGGCTATTAGCCTTACTACAGGTACACACGATCCTACTTACCAGGATAGTTTTATGGAATTCCACAACCACGTACTATTTTGACATGTATAAATACTAAACTCAGAACTGAGACACCATCCTTCACTCATAGTGAATGACTGGAATTTGATTCCAAGCTTATTTTTTTTCAACTTAAGGCTGCGGTAAACTGAAGTCTTACTCATTTGAAGCAATTTGGGCCATTGTAGCAAACAACATCTAAAAATGTATCAACTGTAGTCCTGACCAACATGGGCACCATTATCCTGAAATAACTTTCTGCTTCTGACCCCTAAAAGTTAAGAAAATCGACAAAGCCAATTCTGCCTATAAGATTTGCACTATTTCAAGACAAAAAGCATGCACTGTATATTGGAAAGCAAAAGTAACTGAGGTCTTCTCTGCCCTCTGTGTGGATGAAGTCAAACTAATCACTATAACCTCTGTATAGCCTTCACTATGAAGGCAGCCTGTAATCAATTACATTACTTTTATGCAATTTTTTAGCAGAATCCAGGCACTGTCAGTAAAAGAAATCAGAAAAAACAGAAACTGGAATGGTTGGATTGTAGCACTGCAGCATTGTAGACGGTGTGATTTATTCGAAAGGCAGAATTTGTGTTCCACATACAGCATCCACATTTATCTTTACTGCTTTCTGATCCTCAAACTCACCCAAGGTAGCCAATCCTAGCTTAACCACTGTCAACAGGTTATTTGACAAAATAGGCAAAATTATCCTGCAGGAGCGTTTCGGCCTGAAACATGGACTGTTTACTCCTTTCCGTAGATGTGCCTGACCTGCTGAGTTCCTCCAGCATTTTTCTGGTGCATTGCCTTGGATCTCCAGCATCCACAGATTTTCTCGTACATGAAAACTATGTAAAACTTGCATCTGGCCCTTCAGGCCACAGAGACCATGCCAAAAATGAGGTGCCCATTTTTATACTAATCCTACCTGAGCCATTCTATTCTTTCCATGCTCTCATCAACTCCCCAGATTATACTACTCAACTACATACTAGGGTGTATTAATCTCAGATTATACTACTCAACTACATACTAGGGTGTATTAACCTCAGATTATACTACTCAACTACATACTAGGGTGTATTAACCTCAGATTATACTACTCAACTACATACTAGGGTGTATTAACCTCAGATTATACTACTCAATTACACATTAGGGTGTATTAATCTCAGTTTATACTACTCAGTTACATATTAGGGTGTATTAATCTCAGATTATACTACTCAGTTACATATGGGGGGGTGCATTAATCTACCAACCCACACATCATTCAGATGCACAAAGGCAGCACTCAAAGTCAGGACTGAACCCAGGTTGCTGGAACTGTGAACCAGGGCTCAACTGACCGCACTGCTGCGGCATCCACTATCCAATCCCAATATTACCTGTATGCACATAGTTTAGAGTCACCAGAGAAGGAGCATGAATCCTAATTCAGGAAAAGAGGCAACAAACCCAAACAAAAGCACCTGGTCACCTGCCATTTATCAATGAGGAAACTCAGCTGAACTAAAGGAACACCAGCATGCTTATCTAGAGTTATGATGATACTAACCACGGTGGTTTTTCATGACACAAGTGATGCGTCTCAATATCTAGGACACACCACTGAAATATTACCCAATATACAAATCCTAAGACCCAGCCTATTTCTGGTCTGATCAGTTCTTTACCGTCAGCTGTTTGTCAAAGCCGGTACTACACAAATGCAAAAACAGCAGCGTTTTCTTGAGTCACTAATAAGAAAAAAAAAACAACTCAATTTTTATTTCCCACAGCCCCTCACCAAAATAAAACAAGGTATCCTTGAGGAAGTGCTTCCCTGTTTGAAGGAATAACATCACTAACGTGAGTACACTGTCAGACTGACAACCCAGGGCTGCAGAGGAAGTATTCCACACTTCCTTCGCCCTCTGGAGGGCTGACCTAAGATTCCAGAGCACCATTTCAAAGGACAGTAGCGAGTCTCCCGGGTGTCCTAGCTGGAATTTGCCCCCTCCGCCCCCAATACGAGAAGCAGGAAACCAGGTCAGTGGATCTTGCCCTTGTGCGGAACGGTTTCTAGATTCCGTGTGTCAAAAATACTGCGCTCTCTGCACGCGCCTACAGGTGCAAGTTTTTTTTGGGGTGGGGGGGAGATTTAGGCCACGTTTCTGCGGCACTGGAATGGAGAAACAGCAATGAAGATCGGTGCTTCTGAGATACACAATCTAAAAAGGCTGACATTGCTGCGTGGGCCGAAGGGCTTTTACCAGCGTCGTGGCGGAAGCCAATACCTTACCCGCACGTTGCCTTTGGTTCGCTGTTTGTTTTTGCCACCCATCGCACGTGCCCCTCTCCCCCGATCCGGGATCGGGTCCGCCGCCTCCACGCGAAACTTTCGTTAAAGAGCCACGACTCTCCACACTTCCCAGGCGCTGCGCTTGCGCAGGTCGACGGGCTCGTTGCCGTTCCCCACTAGCTGCCGGCTGGAAACAGCAACGCCAAGAGGGAGTTCCGCGCTCTGGAGTACAGTACTCCGGGAGCAGTAGTTGCGGATGGATTTGAAAGGTACAGATTTTTCACCAAATTTAAATGTGGGTTTGGCCAAGTGTTGCTGGAATTCATTTGACGATGACAGATAATAAATACTACATTCGTGTCACAACTTTAATGTAGGAAATCGATCTAATCCAGTTCACAGAAACTTCTTAAAGCAGATAATAAATAGTGATCGAGTGGTTGATTTAACAAAGGGGAATCCAAAAAGTGCTGACGTTAATGGGATTAAGGTGAGCGATGTAAAAGGAGTCCAATCACAAACAAGAGAAAATCTGCAGATGCTGTAAAGATCTCGGACCGTAACGTCGACTGTACTCTTTTCCACAGGTGCTGTCTGGCTCAGTGTAAAAAAGAGCCACGGTTACCTTTTCATTTTTCATTTGGCATTGGGAAATAAACATTTAATTTAATATCTGTGATGGATATGGTATGCCTTTAGATACAACACTGTGCCATGTCATCTGCAGAATTTCTTTGATGACTCAGCAATAGTTGAGTGTATAAAGGGAGAAGGAAAGGATGAATACAGAACCCTGGTGAAGGACTTTGTCAAATGGTGCAAACTGAATCATCTGCACCTCAACATTAGTAAGACAAAGGAGATGGTGATGGACTTTATGACTAAGCCTGCATTGTTCCCTGTTGCTATTGATGGTGAGGACATTGATGTAGTGAGGACCTACAGCTATTTGGAGGTGCACCTGAATGACAGACTTGAGTGGAGCACCAACACAGAGGCTGTGTATAAGAAGGGCTAAAGTCACCTCTACTTCCTGAGGAGACTGAGGTTCTTTGGAATATGCAGGCCTGTCCTTCACACGTTCTACCAGTCCGTTGTTGTTGGTACAATCTTCTATGCGATGGTGTGCTGGGGCAATGGCACCAACACGGATGATGCCAACAGGCTCAATGAACTGATTAGAAAGGCTGGCTCTGTTACAGGTATCAAACTGGACACACTGGAGGCTGTGGTAGAACAAAATCCTGGCAATCCTGGACAATGTTTCTCACCTCCTTCATGCCTCCTTAGCTGAATAGAGGAGCACTTTTAGTAATAGACTAAGACAACCGTGCTGCTCCAAAGAGCGCTATATGAAGTCATTCTAACCCTCGGCCATTATGAGTCGACCTATATTTGGGGAAGTGATGACCCCCACCTGTTAGTTTGTGGTAACTTATTTAATTCTTTACACTTCTCTTCTAATATTTATATCTGTGCACTTGTAATACCACTGTGACACTGTAATTTCCTTTGGGATCAATGAAGTATCAACCTATGTCAATCTTTTGGATTTGAAGAGCAAAGGAACAATGTGTGGGGAATTGTTTGGGAGGTGGAGAAAATAAATGTTTCAATGGGATCAAGGGCCTCACAACTGAAAGAAGTGGTTGAATGGAAATGGAGAGACTGAAGTATCTAAATTTCACCTTTCAAAGCATTCCAGAATCATTCCTGTGGATGGAGGGGAACAAGTGTGGCCCTTATTATTTAAGGGAGGGGACTATTGATCTTTCAGATGAATACCAGTAATGGGAATGGTGTTGTGGTCTTTTTTAATCACAAGAAACCTTGAAAAGAATAGTTAGATTGAGCAGAGTTAGCTGTTATTTATGACAGAAAATTAATGTATGAGTAATGTACAAGAGTACTTTAACTTGTGACTAGGTGTATAGTCAAGAAAATAATTGATGTGATGTGCTTAGATTTTCAGAAAATTTTCAGTCAGGTACCACACAGGGCATAGATCAACAAGCTTATCACAGTATACTAATAACATACAATGGCTCCGTCTGTCTAAGTAGACAATGGATGTGCCTGATTTCTGGGGCACAGACCTGGGCGATGAATATGGAGATCCTGGGCTGCCCAGACATCAAGATCCCCCTCTCCGCCTTGCGGACGTGGTCCAGAGGAATGTGAAGCAGTACATTTGGCATCAGCTTGGCTGCAGGAACTGATGTGATACATTATCCAACCCCCTTAGGGGCTCCACTCCGGATCTGTGTAGGATTTACTCCTTAGCCTTCTCTTCTCCCGAAGACACTCACAAGGCAGTGGGATCTGTAACCCTGGATAGGGGCCCATACCGGGAGTATACTAATATGAATTGAGAATTGGTTATCACGCTGAAAGTGAAATGGGAATAAATTCACCTTTCTCATTTAGTAGTATGTGACTGTTGGGCATTGAAGCTATCGGTGCTTGAGATCTAACTATTTACAATCACTGGTTTAGCTATGAGGATCAAATGTCATATTTCCAAATTTGCTATGATATAAAACTAGGTGGGATTATGAGTATGAAGGTGGGTGTAAAGTGGCTTCAAGGGGATATAAACACAAAGAATAATGAAGCAAGGACAAGGCAAATAGATTGTAATGTGGAAATTGTAAAGTCATTCAAGCTGTGCACGAAACAGAAAAGAAGGCATTTGAAATGACGAGGAATCTGGAATTAGGGTCACATGCTCAGTGGGCCATTTAAATTCAAAGTGAGAGATTTCTTCTCACAAATTTTTAATGAACAATGTTAATAATAATTGATTGATAAAGAAACCTACCCTCTTCATTTGAGGAATTGAATACCCTGTTTTATAGTTTACACACTGCATTTAAACTTAATATAGATCGAAAACAATTGTTATAAAGGTATAGATTTCATTTAGCTTGCTCTTAACAGATATGTTAATCATGTTGTACTTGTAGTAACAAAATAGCATTTTTGTCTGTAGCAAAATGGAACCTGTATTGTACCAGGGTACTTTGCTAACAGTGTTCATGTAACATTATGCCAATAGAACCTGAGTCCTTGACAAACTGCAGACCCAGAAGATTTGATTACTAGAAGAATACCAGCAATGATAAGCAGATGTACAGAATGCCCATGAACTAAAGCTAACACTTGGGCATAAAGGAGTGACAATGCTGTCTGTTTCTTCAAAGCTATCACCAGCTCTTGTGCAGTGATGGTCTTCCCTTGCAGCAAGTAAAATAGATGTGCTTATGATTGATCCACTCTGAGTTAATTGTTGTTTGCTGTAAGACGTAGCGAAAAGGTGCTCAACAATGGTAACATTATAACCTGTATTGGAAATGTATGATTAAAAAAGGGGTACAGTTACCACAAAAAATTCCAAATTTATTCAAATTTAATAACAGGAATATAAAACTGGCAGGAGTACTGTTAATATTCCATTTTGAAAAATTAGATTCCCCTAACTGTTGATCGAATACTGTTTAAAAATTAATTAGATTTCCAGAAATGTTGGATTGTAATACAGGCATTCCTTGACTTACAAAAGTTTAACTCCACAGACTTTTTAGGCTGCATGTTGTTTTACCAACTATTGTTCACTATAATGAATAGCATGTCAGTCTCTTTGCACAGAAAAAGTGTACCAAAATTCCCATAATACACTTTGTTCAGCCTTTTCAATTTATAAATTAACACCTAACAAAATGTTTTTCAGAAACAACCCTTTTGTGAATTTATGACCATCAGAGAATAACGGGGCATATTTAAACAAGTCTCTTTTCTCTTTGTATAGTAAACAATAATATATATCCACAATTGATTTAGGAAGCTTTTCCTTCTACACCGAAGTACAATTGAAAAATGTCTCCACAGTTTCTTTCATTTAAGAATTGGTACAACTGCCCAAGATCCATATGATTTCCCCTGTTTCCATGTGCATCAAATATCTTTTCTTCAAAATTTGTGAACTTCTGAAACTTTTGTATTGCAGAGGTCAAATCGGCATTTGTGATATCCATCGTTGTGTCCTCTCTGTGGCGGAGTAAAATTCTCTTCCAGGTCAACCGTTTTACTCTGTAATGGAGATACACATATATTAGCAGGCTACTGAACAATTAGTCTGGTATGCTGGTAACATTATGTAATATGAAGTTAAGCATTTGTGGCTCTGATAATCAACATGTTTCCTGCCTTGTTGTAGAAACAAGTAAGCACCAAAGTTCAACCAGAAGCTATGCAGCCTCCACTCACCACTTGCCCAAAGTACACAAATTCCCTGCCCAATGTTGCAGATATTAAATATTGATACAATATCTTTTAAGTTTCATATACAACTTCAAATGCAGTATCTTCATAAATCCTCTCTGATGTTTCAGTCGAAAAATCAAGTTAGTTAAACACAATTTGCCTCTGATAAATACAGGATTTCATCTATTAACCTTTAATTTTACGAGTCTCAATTTATTTTAATCCAAATTAATGCCTTTAATTTTTCAAACATTTCACATTAAGCTAAGAAGCAGAGGTATCCTAAGTAAAAATGATATAATAGCCACAAACACTTAAAGCAATATTACATCATGCATTGTGGATCCTAGTGTATGAATTGCAGAAGTCATCCGCTAGGATAGAGAAAAAGTAATTTTGCTAAGTGAAATTAATACAAAAGTAGGAGGTCTTTATTCACTTATATAGAGCACTGGTGAAACCACGTCTGAACTAATGTGTACAATATTGTTCTCCTTATTTAAAGAGGGGTATGAAAGTGTTGGATGTGGTTCCTAGAAGATTTACTACATTGGAACATGGGTTGTGTTATGAGGAAAGGTTGAACAGGCTGGGTTGCTATCCAGTGGAATTTAGTATAGTGGGAGTTGACTTGATCGAAGCACAAGGTGTTGCGAGTTCTTGACGGGGTCAATGTGGAAATGGTATTTCTTCTTGTGGTAGAATCCAAAACTCATTGTCACTGGTTTAAAATAAAACATTTAAATCAAAAATGGGGTGATATTTTTTCTCGGCAAGAACACGTTTTTGGAATGCCTCTCCTTAAATGGCAGTGGAAACAGAGTCTATGAATATTTGTATGGGAGTGACAGCTTATCATGGGGTAAATGAGAATTAGAGTCAAGATTACAACCAGATCAGTCACAATTGCATAGCACTGCGGGTGGCCGACTCCTGCTTCTAACTCACGTGTTTGACAATTGGAGGGCATGGTCAGAGCATGCACAATGTTCACCTTACTTCACCCAGGAGCTTTCCGTCTGGAGTTAGGTATCTTTTTTGTGAACATCGCCAACCTTTTAACTAACTGTTGTTTTATCCTATCCAATATTGTTGTTACCAATTTCTTTAATGTTATATCACAGTGCCTTTTCTCAGAAGAATATGCATACGTACGTACTTACATTGGACCTTAACTCGCTCCTTCTTTTGATTACCTGTACTATTTCACTGTTTACAGATGCTCTGAAAATGTATGTTCCTTGGATATAAAACAAATGTTTCTTGTTTGATTGTTATAAGATCTCAAATTTGAAATAAAAATACTCAATGATGAAAGTACTCAACAGATTAGTCAAATCCATAGACAGGGAAAATGTTCAGGTCAATTACTTAGCATCAGAATCTTGAGAAATGGTGAACATTCTGAAATATTTCAGATCTGTAATGTTAACTCTGTTTCTCTCTCCCCAGGTGCTACCTGAATTTAGTGGCATTATCTGTTTTTGTTTCAGATTTGCATCACAACTTTTTTGTTTCTCCAATTCTCGATGTGGATTCCCTTTCTTTCCTCCTTGTGGAGATATGTCAAGTCTATATCTTAATTTCCCAACTTCAAATTAGTATTTAACCTGAATAACTGATTTTAGTTCACTTGCAGCAGAATCATTAAATCGTTGAAATTATCTCTCCTTTAGTCAAATGGTCTTGTTCTTTTCAGACTCCAAAACTTAATCTACCACTGCTTTCTAACGCATGAAGCTGAAAACGTTTTCATAAAAATTCTCATGGGCAAATTTCAAGAATTTCTCTCCCTTTGAACGTTAATACGACTGCTGATCTAAATTTCTATAATTTGATTTCAAATTTACATCAATGTGCTTTTCTAATATTTCATCCCGGTGTTGGTATTTGTTTATTATTGTCACAGATACTGAAGTACAGTAGTGAAACTTATTTAGATGTTGATATTAGTGTTAAAGACATTTGTCCCCAGTCTGTAAGGCTGTGAATCAACTATCTTGATCAGTCCATTCCTATGGATGGCAGAAGAGTGATAAGGAATACTGGTTTGAATGGTGGAGAGTAAAACAGTCAAGAGAGGATTATCTTTCTTTGTTATCCATTACAATCCTCATAGAGGGATCAGAAGTAGAGAGAGTGAGCAATTTCATGTTCCTGGGTGTCAATATTTCTAAACTGGTCGAATCTGGTCCCAACATATTGATGCGGCTATAAAGAAGGCAAGGCAATGGCTATCTTTCATTAGAAGTTTGAGGAGGTTTGGTTTACATCCAAAAACATTTGAACTCTTCTGCAGATGTTCTGTGGAGAGCATTATGACTGGTTGCATCACTGTCTGGTATGGGGGTGGGGGTGGTGGCTACTGCACAGGATTGAAGTAAACAGCATAGAATGGTAAAACTAGTCAGCTCCATCATGGGTACTAGCCTCCATAGTATCCAAGACATCTTATCACAGCGCTAAGCAGTATTGCATCCATATTGTATTGTCTCAGTACTTTTATATTTCTGTGCTGTAGCACTTTTTTATTCGCAGATATTTTGCAAATAACACTATTCTTTACATTTCTGGTCAGATGCTAAATGTATTTCATTGGCTTTGTATCTGTACTCGGCACAATGACAATAAAGTTGAATCTAATCTAATCTTCAAGGAGCAGTGCCTCAGAAAGTCAGCGTCCATCATTAAGGACCCTCAGCACCCAAGACATGCCCCCTTCTTATTGTTACCAACAGGAAGGAGGTACAGGAGCCCGAAGGCACACACTCAGCAATCAGGAACAGCTTCTTCCCCTCTGCCAAACAATTTCTGAATGGACATTAAACCCATGAACACTACCTCACTACTTTTTAAAATTACAGTTTTTGAACAACTTATTTTAATTTATGTAATATACATATATAACTTAATTACAGCAAGTTTTTTTTATATTTATCATGTATTGCATTGTACTGCTGCCGCAAAGTTAACAAATTTCACAACATATGCCGGTGATATTAAACCTGATTCTGATTTACAAGTTGATTAATGGAAGAATTAATGATGCCATTAAGTACAGCTAATTATAGGATTGGCCTTAAGTGTATGCACATATACTTGAATATAGGAATTGTGTGTTTTGTTGAAGGCTTCCCATCCCACACCCAATGGGAAGAAGGGCTAAAACTCAAGGTCTGGAGTTCTAGAAACAGTAAAAAGCACCTAGAGATCGGAAAACATATACTTTTCAATTACTATCCTTTATATACAGTACACAATAAAAAAGTGTCACAGTAGAGTTCAACTTCAGATTTAGATTAGATTAACTGTAATCTAAATATCAATATTTAAATGCTGAAAGAGAGAAAAGTTAAGGAAATGCTAATACCTAATGCTTTTTTAATTATGACTTATCTGTTCCGAAAACCTATTATGAGGAATATATTGATCGACAATCATATGCCCTGATGAGCTACTTGATTAATTCCAAAGAAATAGTGTGTACTAAAATCAAACCTTGTCCAGTATTCTTCACACGCACTGTATGCCCCTTCTACACAAATCACTCCAGGCTTGCCAGGCATACAGAACCCAGTCAGAGAAAGCTCTTTTGCCCACTCCAGAATATTTTTCCTCTTCTCTTTGTTGTAGATATGGTGGCTATAGATCCACAGTCTGGTACAAACTGTATCTTTGGTCCTGTTAGTAAGTTGCCTCTTTTCAGTTGGAATACTTCCCTTGTTCATGTATGTGGCAGCATGATCTTTGATCCACTCGATTGCATCCAGTACACATATCTCACCACAGCAGCTCTTTCTCAAATACTCGTGAAGGTCTGAATTTAATTGCATCTGCTGTGATCTGTATAAGGCATCTGACCTGGAAAATAGGTGGAATGTCAATTACTTGAAATCAAAGTTACCACATTTAAAAAACTTCAAGACATAGAACAATTAGCTGAACATATTTTCTCAATTCAGCTTCTAAAGGAAGAAAGCAGCCTTTTTATGCATATTTTATATTGCAGAGCTTTTCTCATATTGGTGAAGGATCTGCTAAGGTACTGCATTTGTCAAAAGTTTTTTTTAAAAGGAAATGAACACTAGAATGTTGATTCCTTAACAGGGTTTATATTTAGAATAACTCTGAAAATCCTGTTCCAGGTTGTGAGATTTGACACAATTTTTCAGCAAATGTGTTTTTAATTCAAAGCTATCAGTTCTTTTAAAAATGTTTCCAATTGTAGTTCTCTGGTAATAAAAGCTGTACAATGGAAATCTGCAAATGTAGAGTTAACACGAGGAAATCTGCAGATGCTGGAATTTCAAGCAACACACATAAAAGTTGCTGGTGAACGCAGCAGGCCAGGCAGCATCTGATCTGGGCTGTACCCTCTAAATATCTGGACCTGCCTCTTGGTTTTTTTCTGCACTACCTTACCTTCTATTTTTCTAATTATGATTTATAATTTAATTTTTTAATATTTACCATCGATTTGTAATCCAGGGAACAGGAAGCGCAGAATCAAATATCGCTGTGATGAGAGTATAATGCATCTATAGGAAGAGGTATAGTCGATGTTTCAGGCCGAGACCCTTCATCTTAACAAAGGGTCTCGGCCTGAAACTTCGACTGTACCTCTTCCTATAGATGCTGCCTGGCCTGCTGCTTTCACCAGCAATTTTTAAATGTAGAGTTAGTATGGTTTCTCTACAGCAATCAAAATGCCAGACAGAAATTCTTGCCCAGGCAGCAATCAACATTTTTCTAACATTGGTCCCAATGAATCATCCTCAAGAAGGGTTTCAGGCCCTATAAAGATTGTTCATACAATGAATGTTCTGCCAAGGTCAATCCTTTAAAAAGGAGATAGTTAAGCATCAAAACTTTGACTCTGGGAAAGTGACAACATCCACATCCACTATGAGTTACGCAAATTACTTGAAATTTAGTATCCCTCACTCTCATCTGATTTCAACGTCTTCACTAAATCAGAGAGTTTAAAATGTTTAATGTCTTTCAAAACAATTTACACATCACATTATACTGGAATTTTTCAACTAACATATCAGCCTGCATATTTGTTAAACTGCTTCTGCATTTTGCTTAGCTTATAAAAGTGGGCTATAGGTAAGCCTAGTAATTTCTAAGGTAGGGACATGTTCGGCACAACTTTGTGGGCCGAAGGGCCTGTATTGTGCTGTAGGTTTTCTATGTTTCTATATTTTTAATAATTAAGGGAAAGAGGTGGAATGAATAAGTTAGATTGCAGGACAGTGCAACAATCAAAATGATGCTGCAACTGTAATCTAATTCGTTAATTCTTGGTACGATAACTACCTGGACAATATGTAGAGCCATGGAATTGTATCTTTTACTAATCATTCTCAGAGTTCATGATTTCAAATGTGCCTTTGAATGAAAATACCAAAGGTCATGCACTTCTCCACAAAAGGGAGCAGGATATGGAGACTAAGTATTATTTCTTATATACAGTGAGCGAGCAGTTGAGTTTACATTTCAATGATAGCTTCACCAATAAAACAGTTTTCTATTTGACTCAAATATAGTTAGAAAGGGACATGAAAGAGACATGGGTAGAACAAAGAAATAAATTAAATCATTAAACTGTCTCCACTACAGTTAACAAAGTAGCCTCCAGCAAAACTGACTCTACTGTACCTTATTGAAATTTCTGGTAGTACAGATGGATAATTTGGGGGGAAAACACAACATAATGCACACAATACCTGAAAACAAAAGAAAGCATTCATTGGAAGAAAATGTTTTATGGACAATAATCTCAAACAATCAGAAATCATCTTGTTTCATAAACATTTCTGAAGCAATACCGACATTAAGAGCATCCAGACGAAGGGATACAGTGTACTGTAGTCTTGATGTTGGTGAGCTCTGCATCTTTCCTTGTATATAGTCTCTGAGATCGGCTAAAGCCAGCTGATCATCCACTGTAACTTCATTAGGAAACATGCTGAAAAGAAGTTCCAGTTCAGACATCTGTGCCTCAGCATTAGCAGGACTGGACATTTTGAAAGAAATGTCTTCACAGTATATGAAAGCTGCACATAAGAAGTGAACATGTTGCATGTCAAAAAATAATTATGTAATTGCAACAATCCCAATATGAATGTACATAAGTAATTGCTGTCAGAATTACAACAAATTAGATATTACAATTTAGAAGTTGTGTTGTGTGCTTTTTACCTGACAACTATCTCACCAATCTTCTATTGGCAATTTATCAAAACTTTAAAGCTCTAGACCTTCATTCATTAAAATAAGCACAGTTTTAGGTTCAACTAAAATAAAATTTCTAAACCTACATTTGGCCTCCACAGTTCTAAAGTTTCTTCAGCTCAGTTACAACTCCTTTTAATTCAAACCCATTGACTGGCTCTGTTATAGGAGTCAAACTGGACACACTGGAGGCCGTGGTAGAACAAAGGAGCCTATGGAAAATCCTGGCAATTGTTTCTCACCCTTGGCATGCCACCGTGGCTGAACAGAGGAGAACTTTTAGTAGTAGACTAAGACAACTGTACTGCTCCAAAGAGCACTATATGAGGTCATTCTTATCCTTGGCCATTAGGCTCTATAATGAGTCAACCTATAGCTGGGAAGTGATGACCCCTCCTCTTAGATGGTTTGTGGTAACCTATCTTTTATTCTTTCTACTTCTCTTCTAACATTTATATCTGTGAACTTGTAATGCTACTGTGACACTGTAATTTCCTTTCCTGTAATTTTCTATCTATTTAAAGTTACAAAACTCAAGGGAATCCATAACCAAAGATTAAAATCTAGTGCAGGAGTCAGAACATTAATACAAACAAACTCATTTTGTTCTTAAAATGTATGCAGTTTTAAAAACTGGGAGATGGCACATCAAGTGTATATAAGACTTGATCTAAACATTTGGACCATTTCACTGAAGCTCAAACCTGAAGACAACACAACCCACCGGGATTTGAAAGATTACATTTTTAGAATGCAATTATAAATTCAAGGGATGGTTTAAATTTAACTTTGAAAATATTTGGTAATTCAGCTACCGAGAAGCTATTTATTCAAGACGACAAATTCATTGACTTCAAACAACAGGAATTCTGCAGATGCTGGAAATTCAAGCAACACACATCAAAGTTGCTGGTGAACGCAGCAGGCCAGGCAGCATCATTGACTTGGTGAATTCATGTTCCAGCAATTTTGAGAGGTTTCTTGAGTTGTGAAATACCGTATAATGCTTTGAGACCACAAGCTTTCACGATCAAAGTGCTCGTTGTTCTTTCTACTGTTGTTTTTAAAGTGTGCCATTCTACTTAATTTTAATTAAATAATGTTTTACATCTTCTAACAACAGTATCTTCACTGGTGGACAGATTTACAAGCTTCGTAATATAAACCTGTAAGGCCACAATGAATAACTAGCCAATAGATTATTGAAGCTGTTTCGCCATTCAATAAGTTAATTCATGGAGTTGCAGAAAAAGGCCATTTGGCCCAATGAGTCCTCGATAATTATTAAACATCCAGTATAATTGTACACTATTCCCCCCACTTTATATCAACTCCCTCTTACCCAAATGTCTTTGAGAGGCAGGAAGAAATCGGTACACTTAGCTGAAACCTACATGGCCAAAACTATTAGCTGCCAATTCCACTCAGATAGCACTGGAAATCAGGATTGAACCTAGGTAACTGGAATTGTGAGGTGGCAGCTTTACTGGAGCGTCTACTTGCTACATTACTGGCAATCATGCACTGTCATAAAGGGGTGGAACAGCCCTCTCCTATGTCATGAGGCAAAGTGGATTTTTACTTTGATTTCAGTTTCATTTCCCCCGCTTGTTCCCCATAACCATCCACTCCCTTACAGTCAAAAAAATTCAGTTAATTGTTTTGGTACTTGATTAATCTTTTGTGATCGAGCTATTGGCCATTGCTGTTCACGCTATCTCCGAACTTCAGTAATGAACAAAGCATTAGCTACTCAGATTTACAATTGTGATTTACAAAGAGGTTGGGCCTTTGTTGAAATGTCCCGAACACAGAAACGGATCAAAATAAGAACGGTTTGTCGTCATTTAAGGATGCAAGAGTTGAATGTTTCAACTAGATTGGAAACTGGTTTTAAAATACTGGGTGGAGGCGGTTGTTAAATATTATATAGAGGAAATGTCTTTACTTGATGTGGACTCAAGCGTCAGTTAGTGACATATGTTTCACCAAAAGCACGAAGGTGTACCTGCCGGGTCCGGACTGCAGTTGGTCCGCCACTGCCGCTCGCACACGTCGGGCAGCCCTTTGTGACTTCTCTCGACCACCGTCACCTGCCGCTGTTCGTTCGCGCATGCGTGGTAATCAAACAAGCGCTGAAGTGTTTCCCGTCCGGTGTGGCGTGGAAGCTGGTCGGCGACCCCGAAAGGACCGGGTGAGGTGGTGTGGGGGTGCGAGGGAGCCTCGGCTCGGGATGTGTTCTGCGCTGTTCGGTCTGTGAGATACAGGTAACGGGGCCTGGCCGCGGTCAGATGTTCCTCCAGATGAGGTTCAGTGATACTGTGCGCACTGCACATGTGTACACGTTTGAAGCAGCAGGAGTGGCCGTGAACGCTGTTGAGTGTCTCATTTGACCAAGTCTTCCAACCTTTTTTTTAAAAAACAGTCTCATTCCGATTGCTTAGTTGGATACAAGTCATGGTATTAGTATTAAAAGTGAACCGCAGAGGCTGGAAATCTGAAATTAAAAAATGAACAGGTAGGAAATCAAGGAATACAGGCCCCTAGTGAGTTTTACGTCAGTGATAAGGAAAATGCTAGAATATATTGCAGGTCTCTTAACGAAGTGGTTCAATTCTTAAGAAATTTTAATTATTTAAAAATTCATTATACGAGCGTTAGTCCTATTATTTCTGCTGAAAATGATCGATGGGTGTAGGCAGTTTATAAATGGCTTGGCATGGACTAAATGAGCCGAAGGGCCTGTTTCTGTACTGTACTCTGACTCTGAAATGTTCAGTTCCTCCTTATTAGTGCTAAAGCGAAGGAAGATGCAGCTGGTTCACCCGCCTGCGCTCCCTGGTAGATTTTAAAGGATCCAATTCGTTCACTTGTGATTGCTGATTGGGTTTAGAATGAATCCATTTCATTGATTCGTAATTGACGGTTGATTCCAATTAGTCAGAAGGGTCATCTGCACCCTAGATGACTGGAATTACTCCCTGCACAACAACGTTATTACATTGGGGTTGCTCACTGCCTGATGTGATGATATTTACTTTGTTTTGTAGCTGCCTGTAAGAAGACGAATCTCAAAGTTGTATAAAATACACATACTTTGATAATAAATGTGTATTGACTTTGACTTTATGCCCGTTGTTCTCAAGGATGGGCTTGTGTGGTGATGATGGGGTATATATTGAGTTTCTATCAGAATCAGTTTGTTATCACTATCTTTTATGATATGAATTTATAAGACAAAGTTACTATAAATTACAATATAGAAACATTGAAAATCTACAGCACATTACAGGCCCTTTGGGCCACACTGTTGTGCCAACCATGTAACCTACTCTAGAAACTGCCTAGAATTTCCCTACCACATCGCCCTCTATTTTTCTAAGCTCCATGTACCTATCGGAGAGGCTCTTAAACGATTCTATTGTATCCGTCTCTACCACCATCACTAGCAGTGCATTCCACACACCCACCACTCTCTGTGTGAAAAACATAACTCTGACATCCCCCTTGCACCTACTTCCAAGCACCTTAAAACTATGCCCCCGCAGGTTAGCTATTTCAGCCATGGGAAAAAGCCGCCTCTGGCTATCCACACAATCAATGCCTGTCATCATCTTATACACCTCTATCAGGTCACCTCTCATCCTCTCTTGCTCTAAGGAGAAAAGGCCCAGTTCACTCAACCTATTCTCATAAGGCATGCTCTCCAATCCAGGCAACATCTTTGTAAATCTCTGCACTCTAATGTATCCACAGCCTTCCTGTAATGGGGTGACCAGAACTGAACACAGTATTCCCAGTGGGGTCTAACTAAGGTCTTGTATAGCTATAACATTGCCTCATGGCTCTTGAACTCAATCCCACAGTTGATGAAGACCAACATACCATACACCTTCTTAACAACACTGTCAACCTGTGCAGCAGCTTTGAGTGGATCTCACTGGTCCTCCACACTGCCAAGAGTTTTTCCATGAATATTCTGTTTTCAAATTTGACCTACTGAAATGAAGCACTTCACACTTACCTGGATTGAACTCCATCTGCCACTTCTCAGTCAGTTCTGCATCCTATTGATGTCCTGCTGTAACCTCTGCTAATCTTCCAGACTATCCACAACACCCCCAAATTTTGGATCGCCAGCAAACTTACTAACCACCCTTCTATTTCCTCATCCAGGTCATTTATAAAAAATCACAAAGAGGAGGGGTCCCAGAACAGATCCCTGCAGAACACTACTAGTCACCGTCCTCCATGCAGAATATGAACCATCCACAACCAACCTTTGCCTTCTGTGGTCAGGTCAATTCTGGATCCACAAAGCAAGGTCTCCTTGGATCCTGTGCCTCCTTATTTTCTGAATGAGCCTCGCGTGGGGATCCTAGACTACGTCCACTCTTCGACCTTCATCAATCTGTTTTGGTACGTCCTCAAAGAATTGAATTAGGCTTGCAAGGCATGACCTGCCCTTGACAAAGCCATGCTGACTATCCCTAATCAGATTATGTCTCTCCAAATGCTCATAAATCCTGCCTGTCAGGATCTTCTCCAACAACTTGGCCACCACTGAAGTAAGACTCACTGGTCTCTAATTTCCTGGGCTATCTCTACTTCCTTTTTTTGAACAAGGGGATGACATTTGCAACCTTCCAATCCTCTGGTACTTCTCCCGTTCCTATTGATGTAAAGATCATCGCCAGAGGCTCATCAATCTCCTCCCTTGCTTCTCACAGTACCCTGGGGTATATTTCATCCGGTCCCAGTGATTTATCTAACTTATACCTTTCAAAAGCTCCAGCAGAATCTCTTTCAAAAGTTCTGTACACTCAAGCTTTTCAGTCTGCTGTAAGTCATCTGCATAATTGCCAAGGTCCTTTTCAGTGGCAGATACTCAATTAAAGTATTAATTAAGTACCTCTGCTACCTCCCCTGGCTCCATACACGTTACCATTCTCACTCCTGATTTGTCCTATTCTGACATGGCGCATAAATAGAGCAAAAAAAGAGGGATATGATGAGGTTGTGTTCATAGACCATTCAGAATCTGATGGCCAAGAGGAAGGAGCAGTTTCTGAATGTAAAATCTGAGTCTTCAGCCTCATGTGCCTTCTTCCTGAGAAGAGGACTTGCCCCAATAGGATCTTTAGTGATTGATGCCTCCTCCTTGAGGCACTGCCTCTTGCAGATGTCCTCAATAGTGGAGAGGGTTTTGCCAGAGCTGGTATTGGCTGAGTCTACAACCCTCTGCAGCCTCTTGCAATCCTGTGCATTGGAGCTTCCAAACCAGTCAGTTTGCTATCCACTGGACATCTATAAATTTGCAGAAGTCTTTGGTGATGCACCAAATCTCCTCAGACTCCTAATAAAGTGGAGCCGCTGTGCAATGGCAGATATCAAAAGGGTCCAAATACATTACAGGAAGCGAAGTGTATTTGTTGCCCTTTGTTGCCGCATATTAAATAACAGTTGTGTCAGCATGAGTTAATCAGTCTGATGGCCTGGTGGAAGAAGCTGTCCCAGAGCCTGTTGGTCCTGGCTTTTATGCTACTGTACCATTTCCCAGATGGTAGCAGCTGGAACAGTTTGTGGTTGGGGTGACTCAGGTGCCCAGTGATCCTTCGGGCCCTTTTTACACACCTGTCTTTGTAAATGTCCTGAATAGTCGGAAGTTCACATCTACAGAAGCACTGGGCTGTCCGCACCACTCTCTGCAGGATCCTGTTGGGCCTTACAGAGAGAGAGGGTATTTATTCAGATGATCCTCCAATTTTCTACATCAACAAATTGGGTGAGTTGGTAAGGTAATAGTATATTGCAGGGGTCCCCAACCTTTTTTGCACTGCGGACTGGTTTAATATTGACAATATTCTTGCGGACCGGCCGACGGGGGTGGGGGGTGTTCAAGTGGGGTTGCCAACTTTCTCACTCCCAAATAAGGGACAAAAGTAGCAGTCAAATACGGGACACGTGTGTTTACCCTGAGAAAGACTACCATGACCATGAAGCCTTGCGCAGGCACCTGTGTGCGCATGCGTATACGTGCCGATTTTTTTTCTACAAATTGGTTTTCCCTTAATCTTCCTGATTCTGTGAAACTAAGCTGTGCATACATTATTTCTACTTTATATAGGCTGTGTATTTATCATATCATTCCTTTTACTGTATGTTAGTGTTATTTTAGGTTTTATGTGTTAGTTGATATGATTTGGTAGGTTATTTCAAATTCAACAGTGCTTGACAGAGAATGAGGAAAAGTGCAGCTGACTCATATCGTTTCTTCGTGGCGCAGTAGCACATGCTTTGCGGCCCAGTGGCTGGGGACCATTGGTATATTGCACCCGAGGAGATTGCGGCCCGGTGGCTGGGGACCACTGGTATATTGCACCTGAGGAGATTGTGGCCTGGTGGCTGGGGACCACTGGTATATTGCACCTGAGGAGATTGCGGCCCGGTGGCTGGGGACCGCTGGTATATTGCACCTGAGGAGATTGCGGCCCGGTGGTTGGGGACCGCTGGTATATTGCACCTGAGGAGATTGCGGCCCGGTGGCTGGGGACCACTGGTACATTGCACCTGTGGAGGTTGCGGCCCGGTGGCTGGGGACCGCTGGTATATTGCACCTGAGAAGACTGCGGCCCAGTGGCTGGGGACCATTGGTATATTGCACCTGAGGAGATTGGGGCCCAGTGGCTGGGGACCACTGGTACATTGCACCTGAGGAGAGTGGATTGCTCCACGCTTAGCCAATCACGCATTTTATTTTAAAAAAAAGCCTGCTAGCTCTTGCCGTCTGCTGCTCTGGCTGTTGCAGCTGAAGACAAACACCCAAAGCACCCAAAAGGGGGAAAAGCAACTTTTTAAAAAGCTGCTTGCTCCTGCCTTCTGCTCCCGAGATCGCAGAGGAAACAGAATCATTGTAATAGTAAGGGTTTCAGCTATCAGGTTAGGTTGGGAAAGGGGGTGATGGGGCTGATCTTTTTCTCTGAAAGAAAGTTGAGATTTGATTGAGATGTGCAGGATGGGCTCAGAAGGGGTGAGGAGGAGCTGTTTCCATTAGATGTTTTAAGGAGGAGGAGAGCAGATGAGTACCTAAGTATATGTATGTTGGTAATATAGAGTCATAGTGTACTAGAATACAGAAATAGGCCTTTGCTTATTAGTGCATGCTGACTGGAGCTTCTGTCTTGTACTACCTACCTGCACCCAGACCATAACCCTGCATACTCCTCCCATCCATGTATCTTTTTATTTTGATTGGATGGAAATTTATTAGAAATCAGGAAGTGAGATAACATTGTTTTCCTTGAAGCAGAGTAGGCATCGGAGGTTTCCATAAAAATTTGCACAATTATGAATGAGTTCTGTGGTGTTAAACATTTCTCTGTATATTTACTGTAAGCTCGTATAGACTGTGGCTTTTGTTTTTCATTTCATCCTTCTGCAAAAGACAAATGATTGGCATTATTTTGCCAATTTGGTCTTGAATGTCCCCAGAACCTGTTTCGTTTTCTCACGACCGAAAAGGGTCTGGCGGTGACGAGTGCGAGAATATGGTGGAAAACTGAAAGTAAAAGGTAGGATGAGTTTAATAGTTGGTAGGAGTGGAGGTGGCAGGGTGCGTATGTCAGAGAGTCAGTTTCTGTGCTGTGTTTCTTTCAGGCTCTGAACCATATTTACTCTCCCCACTGCTACTTTCTCCGATGATCATTGGTTCTGTTGAGTCAAGATCACAAACATTGAAGAGCTCCGAGAAGAGCTTAGATATGTTGTTTGTTAATTAGTTGAATAATTGACATGAGCGGATATGAACTGCTCCATGTATCTATCGAAGTTTCTCTTAAATGTTACTATTGAACCCACATCTATCACTTCTGCTGGCAGCTCATGCCTCATTCGCATTACCCTCTGAGTGAAGAAGTTTCCCCTCAGATTCCCCTTAAATGTCTCATCTTTTACCCTAAACCTATGACGTCCTATGACGTCTAGTTCTAGTCTCACCCAACCTGACGGGGCGGTGGGGGGGAAGTCTGCATGCATTCTCCTGATCTACACCTTTCATAATTTTGTATACATCTGTAAAATCTCTCCAGGGAATAAAGTTCTCGCCTATTCAACATTTTCCTTTAACTCGGGTCTCCGAGTCCCGACAACATCCTTGTAAGTAATTGTGTAGGTAGGTGACCAGAGCTGCACATAATACTCTTAAATTCTGTCTCACCAACATCCAGTACATTGTCAGTGTAACATCCCACTCCTGTACTCAGTACCTTGATTTGTGAAAGCAGTATACTAAAACCTCTTCATAACCCTATTTACTTGTGATGCCACTTTCAAATTTTGAATCTGTAATCCCAGGTCCCTTTGTTCTGCTGTACACCTCAGTGCCCATGCATTCACTGTTTAAGATTCACCCTGTTTTATCCTCCCAAAATGCAACTCCTCACAATTGTCTGCATTAAATTCCATCAGCCTTTTTTTAAAATTTAAGTCCATTTTCCCAGCTGGATAGCACAAAGGTTGGGGGCATAGTGGACAGTGAGAAAACTACAAGCTTTAGCAGCCTTTTTTGCTGTCCACTATGCCCCCAATATTTGTGTCATCCACAAATTTGCTGGTTGAGTTTATCATGTTATCATCTGAATCCTACAGATGATAAACAACAACAGACCCAGCACTGATACCTCTGGCACTCCACTGGTCACAGGCCTCCAAACAGAGAGACCACCATCTACTACTACACTCTGGCTTCTGCCAGTAAGCCAATGTTGGATACAGTTGGCTTCTTCATCCCAAATCCCATTGAACTTTCTGGGTTAGCCTCCCACGCGGGATTTTTTTTTTTTTAAAAGGCCTTGCTAAAATCCATGGAGACCACATCCCCCACCTTTCCTTCAACAACCTTCTTGTTAACCTCTTTGGAAACTTCCTCAAAAAAAATTCTTAAAGATTGGTTAGATATGATCTACCATTCACAAAGCCATGTTGACTGTTTCTTATTGCGTCCTGCCTATCCAAATACTTATCCTGCCCCTTAGAATGATTTTGAATAATTTACCCATTATTGGTGTCAGGCTCACCAGCCTACAATTTCTTGGTGTATTCCTTGAGGTTTTCTTGAACAATGGAACAACATTCTGGCAGCACATCCTGTGGCTAAGGATATCTCTACCAGGGCTCCTGCAATATGGCGGGGGAGCAAAGTAGTACGGTTGTTGAAAATGTGAAATAAAACAGAAAATTTTGGAAAACCAAGTCAGATATCATCTGGGGAAGGAGATAGTTAAGGCTTCGAGTCAAGCTTCCAATGAAAGTTCGTTGGCCTGAAATGTTACCTCTGCTTCCCTTTCCACAGATATTGCCGGAAGGAAAGTGAGGCAAATCCTTTTTGTAGGTGGATTTTGGCTGCCTGCAGAAGCAGGATCACTGAGACTTCTCAAAAGGAAATTATATAGGTGCTTGAGGGAAAATAAATTCAGTGTAACAGTGGAGTTGGACTGCAAGGATAACTTCACGAGTCAAAATTGACTTGATCTGCTTTCTCTGCTGTGACTGTTTTGTTAACTCTACACTTATTCTTTGGTGGGATTGTAACAAAGTACCAAATGGATCACAACCACATAGGTTGGTCCAGCAAGCAAATAGATTGTGATCTATTTGGCTACAATCAAATAAGTTGTACAACCAATATTTTCACCAGGTACCAAAATAGTTCGTAACCGAATAATTATGACCAAATAGACTGCAACCAATATTTTCACAGCTGTTTTTAAATAGCAACACAGCAGTTCTTGTTCCCTGAATTCCACCCGGTATTCAAAGCTAGAACTCTTTTTTTTCCCTCAGACAAAAGAGGAGTATGCCAAAAATTCACCCCTTTGTCTTCAAGTTGATAGAAGTTCTAAATATCTGAAATATCCTGCTGACTACACTTGATGGATTCTGGTATTTATATCCAGGGTTCTTTTAGAAGTCAGGAAAGAGGCACAAGCCTTGTCGTAGTCATAGTCATACTTAATTGATCCCGGGGGAAATTATTGCTACGCAATTGTTTTATTGAGAGTTGGTAGAACAGAGAAACAGACAGTGGGAGAGGGGGATCTACTCGGTGACAGAGACAAAGGAACAAAGATGGTACCTAGCACCTAGCATACAACAGCCATATTTATACCGCAGGGATAAGAAAAATTCCATTCAAATCTGTGGATAAGAGACAGACAATTAGAAAGTACTCATTTGAACACTGCCATACCAAGTTAACTAATGAAAAACCACTTATTCAAGTAGTGCAGAATAAAGAAACTTCAAGAGCTTTCCAGTATTATACTTTCTATAGCCACTAGAGGCGTATTAAACCTGTGTGCATATAACTTGCTGCCCGTTACACCACGGGCATTTAGGGCAGCAATGAAGGACCTATGTATGTATGTTTAAGAGCTACTTAAAATACAAGCAGATAATTAATTGGTAAACTGCAAAGAAAATAACAATTAAACAGTTTAATCTAAGAATGAAATAGTCATACAACAGAGTCTTTGTAAGAGTTTTATTGTTCTGATACAATGAAAATTGTTTTGGTTAGAAAAAACATTAATTTAAAAATTATTAGAATAAATAGCTGAAAACATTAAAGTATGTTTAAAAAACCTTACTTTTCCATCATCTCCCATTTATAAATGAAGATTCCAGTTTCTTCGCTGGACGGAGACAAGTGATAGACATAACAGCATCTTGAGTTGTTTATTTTGAGATTCTAGCAGGATCAGAAGTGTAAGCATTGAATGTCATCAGTCCCCTTTGCAACCTGGTGACAGATAGCTTAATTCAGCCGATTATCTTCAGTTGTGCATTTTTTCAGATGCTTCATCTTACAAGTTTTTCTTTTTTTTTAAAGGTTATTGAAACCTAGTAAACAGCATTGGAATGGGAAAGAAGAAGGAAAGACTGAGTTCTGCTCAAGATGATGAGGCATCTGATAATCATGGTAATAAAATGCTTTGTTTCATAGAACAGTACAGGTCCTTTGGCTCACAATGTTGTGCCAACCTTTTAATCTACTCAAAATCAGACACTTCCCTCCCACCATTTTGCTTTCATCTATGTACCTATCTGATAGTCTCAAAAGTCCCTAGCGCATCTGCTCTACCAACATGCCTGGTAATGTATTCAATCCACTTACCACTCCCCTATACTTTCCTCCACTCACCATACAATTATGCCCTCTCGTATTAGGCATTGCTGCTCTGGGAAAAAAGGTGCTGGCCATCCACTCTCTTTGCTTCTTATCATCTTAATGACCTCTAATCAATTCACCTCTCTTCTTCCTCTGCAAAGAGAAAAGCCCTACCTTGCTGAACCTTTACTCAAGATATGCTGTCTAATCCAGGCAGCATCCTGGTATAGCTTCTCTGCGTCCCCTCTCAAACTTCCACATCCTTCCTATATGAGGTGACCAGAACTGAACACAATACCCCAGGTGTGGTCTAAACAGAGTTTTATAGGGCCGCAGTATTACCTCGTGGCTTCTGAACTCAGTCTCCCGACTAATGAAGGTTAACACACCTTCATACGCCGCCTTAACCATCCTATCAACTTATGCGGCAACTTTGAGGGATCTACGGACATGGACCACAAGATCCTTCTGCTTCTCCACACTGCTAGGAATCTGCCATTAGCCTTGTATTTTACCTTCCAAAATGAATCACTTCACACCTTTCGGCATTGAACTTCATCTGCCACTTTTTGGCCCAGCTCAGCATCCTATTAATGTCTTGTTGTAACCCACGATAACCTTCTACATTATCCACAACACCACCAGCCTTTGTGTCATCTGCAAACTTACTAACCCACCCTTCCACTTCTTCATCTAAGTCATTTATAAAACTCACAAAGAGCAGGGGTCCCTAACAGAACTTTGTGGGAACCGCTAGCCACTGACCTTCAGACAGAATACATTCCATTTACTATACATCTCTGCCTTCTGTGGGCAAGCCAGTTCTGAATCCACGCAGCCAAGTTTCCATGGATCCCATGCCTTCTCATTTTCTAAATAAGCCTACCATGGGAAACCTTATTGAACATCGTACTAAAATCTTTATATACCACATCTACTGTTCCTCCTTAAGCAATTCGTTTGGTCACATCCTCAAAGAATTCAGCTAGGCTCGTGAGGCACGGCTTGCCCCTCACAAAGCCATGCTGTCTATCCCTAATCAGATTATGCTTCCCCAAATGCTCGTAAATCCTGTCTCTAAGAATCCTCCCAAATAGTTTGCCCACCACTGATGTAAGAGTCACTGGTCTGTAATTCCCAGGGTTATTCCTAATACCTTTCTAAACAAAGACTTTAGATTTAGAGATACAGCATGGTAGCAGGGCCTTCTGGCCCAACAAGCACGTGCCACCCAATTACACCCAATGACAAATTAACCTACTGATCCATTCATCTTTGGAATGTGGGAGGAAACCAGAGAACCTGGAGGAAACACACGTGGTCACGGGAACAATGTACAAACTTACAGAAAGTGGTGGGATTGGACCGTGTTCATGGCGTTGTAATAGCATTATGCTAACCACAAGGAATAACACCCCCCCTTCCCCCTGCTCCCCAATCTTCTGGTACTACTCTCATGGGCAGTGAGGATGCAAGGATAATTTCTAAAGGTTCAGCAATCGTTTTCCCTTGCTTCCTGTAGTATCCGGTCATACGCTGATTTCATATTCGTAAAGGTCCCTCTCACTGGTGAATACTGAAGCAACATATTCAATAAGGACCTCCCCTACCTTGGCTTGCACCAGACACATGTTTCCTCTTTTATTCCTGATCAGTCCTAAGCTCACTCTGTTCTTCACTTACATGTAGAAGGCCTTGGGGTTTTCCTTTATCCTACTTGCAGGCCTGCTTATGTCCCCTTAAGCTTCTTGATTACCTTATAGCTTTCGAATCCCGTCTGATCTTTTCTTCCTAAACCTTAAGTGTGCTTCCTTTTTCTTGACTATAAGTTCCACTTCTCTTGTCAACCATGGTTCCTTCACCTGACCACCCTTTACCTACCTCTTAGGGACAAGCCAATCCAGAGCCCCATTCTAGTGCTCCCTAAGCAACCTCACATTTCTGTTGTTTATTTCTGAGTTACATCTGTTCTCAATTTATACTCTCAAGTTCCTGCCTAATAGCATCATAATTAGTCCTCTCCCAATTAAATACTTCACCATGTTGTCTGCTCTGTTCAAGGCTATGGTAAAGGTGAGGGAGTTGTCATTGTCTCTGAAATGGTCACCTACCAAGAGATCTGTCACCTGACCAGGTTCATTGGCTAGTACTAGATCTAGTATGGCCCTTCCTCTAGTTGGTCAGTTCACATGTTGTGTCAGGAATCCTTCCTAGACTCGCCAAATGAATTCTGCTCCATGTTAACCTTTTGCACTAAGGAGGTGCCAACCGATTTTAGGGAAGTTGAAGTCACCAGTGACAACAACCTGTTATTGTTGCAACTTTCCAGAACAGGTGCAAAAGATGCAATCGTGACAACAACCCTGTTATTTTTGCACATTTGCCTCTTGATCTGCACCTCAGTGTCTATTGCCATGGGTGGAGGGGGTGATTCTATAGAATACTACGACAGTGATTGCTCACTTCCTGTTTCTGACTTCCACCCACACTGAATCAGGAGACAATCCCTCCACAATGAGCTCCCTTTCTGCAGCTGCGATACTATCCCTGATTAGCAATGTCATCACTCCTCCACCTCTTTCACTTCCCTCCCTGTCACTTCTGAAACATCTAAATCCTGGAACATCCAGCAGCCATTCCTGCCTTTGTGACAGCCAGATTTCTGAAGTGGCCACACTGATCCATGCTCTAAGTTCATCAGCTTTGTTCCAGCTACTGCTCGTGTTAAACTAAGCACATTTCAACTAATCCAACTGATTGCATTTATGCCCTATTCACTGCCTATCCTTTCTTATAGTATCTCTACCCATTATGTCTGCCTTTACACCAACTATTCCTATTACTGATTCCCACTCCCCTGCCAGCCTGATTTTAAACCCTCCGAAAGCTCTAGCCAACCTGCCAACAAGGACATTGGTCAGGTATAACCCAGCATTTTTGTACAATATGTACCTTCCCTAGAAGAGATCCCAATGATCCACAAATCTGAAACCGTGCCCCCTTAGCAATTCTTCAGCGACTCATTCATCTGCCAAATCATCCTTTTCTTACCCTCAATGGCTCATGGTACAGAGATTACTACATTTGAGGTCCTGCCTTTTAACTTCCTACCTAGCTCCCTATATTCACTCTGCAGGACCTCATCCCTTTTCCTCCCTATGTTGTTGGTATCAATATGTTCCATAACTTCTGGCTGCTATCCCTCCCTATTAAAAATGCTGAGGACCTGATGTGAGACCCTGGTACTTGGGAGACTTCATACCACTCAAATTTCTTACCACAGGAGCCTAGATTATACCTCATCGGGTCCTGTCAGCTTGCTCTGATACCACCTCCTTTCTAATGGTAACTTGTTCTAGATTTTCCAGGTTTTGAATAATTTTTTTCCAGGTTCAATGTATTTCTCCTCAGTAAACATAGATGTGAAATATTTATTTAGGAACTCACCTCTGTTCTGTGACTCCATTTTATTTTCAAGGGTCCTACTCTTTCCTTGGTTACTTTTTTACACTTAATCTATTTACATTATATTTTGCAATTTTTAAAAAATTTATTTTTTCCTTCTGTTGTTCTTGTATGTTTTTAAATGTTCTCCTAAGCTTTCTATGCTCCTATTCGGCCTTTCCCATTTGTAGTTCTCTATTACCAGCACCATTCTCCCTTCCAGCTCTTGATATCCCTTAACATCAAAGGTTCCTTAGACTTGCTGTCCTCAGGGGAATTTATTGGCCTTGAAGTCTTTCTACCTTCACTTCTGATTGACTTCCACTTCAGAGTTGCTGCTCCTGATCTGCTTTTGCCAGATTTTGTCATATTTAGTTTGGCTTTCCCCTAATTCAGGATCTAAATCTCAGTCATCCGTATCCTTTTCTCATAACTGCATTGAAGCTTTACAGTTATAGTCACCATGACCAAAATACTCTTCTATTGTCACTACCTCACCTTATATTCCCAAAGATTAGGACTAGCACTGCCCTTTTGTTGAACAATATGTATGCTGACTCCAAAAATCTCGCATCAGTCCACTTGAATAATTCCATCCTCTCTGAATCCTCTCACGCTAATGTGATCCCAGTTAATATTGGGGAAGTTGAAAACCCTGTTACAATAACCTTTTGCTTACATTGTATACTTTAAGTCATGCTCTCTTCTCATTAATACCATCAAGGAGGATGGACAGGAGCATGAAGACCTACAGTCAGCATTTTAGTAACATGGTCTTCCCCTTAGTCATCAGGTTTCTGAACAGTCCATGAACATCAGCTCAGAATTCTTCTTTTGTACTATTTAATTACTTGTTATAACTTACCGTAATTTTTAAGTTGAAGTTAAAGTTTACTTGTCATACAACCATACATGAATACTCATGAATAGAGACAAACACAGGGTTACTCTAGGGCCAAGGTGCAAAACACAGTACCAACAGTCATACACAGCACATATAAGACAACAGTAAAATACAGTCACACAAAGTATAGTCCAAGTTCCTGAGCCCATGAATGTTGCAGCAGTCTGCAGTCAAACACTCTACGTTTTGTCTTCTGCCAAGCAAATACTGGAGGGCTGCACTGACTCCAGCACGTACACCGCGCCACACCCACTCCGCCCGTCTCCTGGTTGGCTGTAAACAGGCGACATCGCGGTTTTAGGTCTAGTCCTCACTGACTGAAGCCACACAACTCCCCTGTCGTCTGTACCCGCCATTCAGCAATAAAAGTGAATTGGACTTGCAGCATTCTTCATTACCAATAACTTACAATCACAAGAAAAGCAACTAAGATGATCACTTGCTGATAAACTGCACACTGACTCCTCTCTGCTGCAGGCAGCAGCAGGGTTCGCACCAAGTCCAGCTGCTTCAGTTTCTCCACCATTAGGCAAGTAGACCTACACTACTTAAGTTCTTAATGTCCGGCAGGGTCTTTCAATCGTAAAGAAAAATGCACTTTTTAAAAAAAAAACTAACACCTTTGGTTGGCATCGTAGCAGCTGCTGCGTACGAGTGTGCTGCTATCTTACCAGAACCAGCTTATGTTCTTGCACTGTCACAAAACCACAAATTTTACAACATATGTCAGTGGTAATGAACCTAGTTCTGATTTTAACTCACTTCTGTGATTTAGCTCTGTCAGCTGTTGACTGTCAGGTCAATAGGAATCTCAGTGCAAATGATTTCATTTGAAGAACTTTTTGAGAATATCCTCCCTCATTACTGCAGTAATGGAATGCTTAATTAATATTGTAATGTTACCTCCTGTTTTATATTCACCCCATCATGTCTAAAAATTCTACACCCTGGAATGTTAATAGTCTCTGACAGGAATAATATCATATTCCCAACAACTAAGTTATTCAACCTGTCTTGGTCTCTTGCATTAGAATAGAAGCAGTTTAGAATTGTATTCTATTTGCCTTATCACACCTGTGCATGTTCTGTCCACTCTATTGACTTAATTTTGTTTCTTATTTAACTGTAGCTTCCCCTCCACCAACTGTTCATCAGTCTTTTCTCCCATTTTCCTGCTAAGTTAGTTTAAATCCTCTCCAACAATAGCTAGCAAACCTCCACCTCCAATACAGGTTCAACTTACTTAGCTTATTTAACCTGTTTGGTTTTGCGTAGAATGGTCCCAATGACCCAGGAATCTTAAACCCTCCTGCACCCTCTTTTAGCTGCATGATCACCTTGTTTGTCCTCTCATACTTGCTGCCACTTAGAACTGTGTAATTCAGGGATTGCAATTTGAGGCCCTTTCATTTAATCTGCTAATTAGGTCCTTAAATGGTACAAGACCTTTGTGTCTGTTATTGATATTGATATAAGAGCATTTCATTGATGTTGTTTTCCCAACACCTTTAGAATACCAGGCAACCAATTTATGACAGTGTCAGCTCCATTGGGATTTGCATTTATGTCAGCACAACTGCCTGTCTGTTCTCCTCACAATTGAGTTTCTGACCATTAATCGCTTTAGAACACCTCCTACTCCTTTTATGCATCTGAGTGGTCCACAGTGCCATGATCTTAGTTCTGGCTCGACTCCCCAGATACAATTCCAAAATAGAGAAATGGTTTTGGAATAAGATAAAGATTTAGATTCAAGATTGTTTCATGTTATTTCCAGTACACAAACATAAAGGAGAACAGATAATTGTCACCTCCTTCAAGTCAGTGTTTAGTAGATGCACCTTTAGCAACAATTACAGCCTTGAGTCTGTGTGAAAAGGTCTTTTATCAACTTAGCACATCTGGACACTGTAATTTTTCCCCATTCTTCTTTACAAAACTGCTCAAGCTCTGTCAGATTGCATGGGAATTGTAAGTGAACAACCCTTTCAAGTTTAGCCACAAATTCTTAATTAGATTGAGGTCTGGACTCTGAATTAGCCATTTCTGGACATTAACTTTGTTGTTTTTAAGCCATTCCTATGGAGCTTTGGCTTTGTACATGGGGGTCATTGTCTTGCAGGAAGACAAGTCTTCTCCTGGGTCCCAATTCTTTGCAGACTGCACCAGGTTCCTTCCAGGATTTCCCTGTATTTTGCCACATTCATTTTACCCTCTACCTTCACAAGCCTTCCAGGACTTGCTGCTGTGAAGCATCCCCACAGCTTGATGCAACCACCAGCGTGCTTCACAGTAGGGATGGTGTGCTTTTGATGATGTGCGGTGTTTGGCTTACACCAAACATAGCTTTTAATCTGATGTCCAAAAAGCTCAATTTTGGTTTCATCAGACTGTAGAACCTTCTTCCAGCTGACTTCAGGATCTCCTATATGCCTTCTGGCAAACTCCAGCCAAGATTTCATGTGAGTGTTCTTGCAACAGTGGCTTTCGCTTTGCCACTCTTCCATAAAACTGTGACTGGTGAAGCACTTGGGCAACAGTTGTTGTATGTGCAGTCTCTCCCATCACAGTCATTGAAGCTTGCAGCTGCTCCAGAGTTATCATAGGTCTCTTGGTGGCCTCCCTCACTCGTTCCCTTCTTGCATAGTTACTCAGTTTTTGAGGACAGCCTGCTCTAGGCAGATTTACAGCTGTACCATATTCTTTCTATTTCTTTACGATTGACTTAACTGTACTCCAAGGAATATTCAGTGACTTGAAAGTTTTCTTGTATCCATCTCCTGAAATGTGCTTTTCAATAACCTTTTCTTGGAGTTGCTTGGAGTGTTCTTTGTCTTCTTGGTGTAGTTTTTGCCAGGGTACTGACTCACCAGCAGTTGGACCTTCCAGATACAGGTGTATTTTTACTCCAATCAATTGAAACACCTTGATTGTTCACAGTGATCTCCATTTAACTAATTATGTGACTTCTAAAACCAATTGACTGCACTCGTGATGATTTGGTGCGTCATATTAAAGGGGGATGAATATTTGAACCAAATATTTTGTGTTTTATATTTGTAATTAGATCACTTTGTAGAGATTTGTTTTCACTTTGACATGAAAGGGTCTTTTTCTGTTGATCAGTGTCAGAAAAAGCCAAATTAAATCCACTGTGATTCAATGTTGTAAACAATACAACATGAAAACTTCCAAGGGAGGTGAATACTTTTTATAGGCACTACATAAAGTGATGCTAGGTACAGGAGTGTTTGTATACACGGTGACTGACAGGAAATGATAAAATAGGATGGTGGGGATGTGATGTGGTGGGCTAGTGGGTGGTGTTGTTTATCAGCATTACTGCTTAGTGACTGCTTTTGAGATTGTTGGTCCTGATGTGGGTGCTGCGGCCTCCCTGATGGGAGTGGGACAAACAGTCTACGATCAGGGTGGGTGGTATCCTTCATGACATTGCTGGCCTTTTTCCAGGATCTTTCTGTATATTAGTCTTTCATGTTGGATAGCCTAGTGCCGGTGACATGTTTGGCAGTTTTGACTACCTGTTGTAGAGCTGTGTAGTTTCTGTACCATGCAATGATACAGCATATTAGGATGCTCTCCACTGCACATCTGTGGAAAATCTTGAGTATTGATGTGCAAAGATGAAGATTAGCTTTATTAGTCACGTGTAGTGAAATATGCAGTGAAATGCATCATATGGTTCAAAGACCAACGTAGTACATGTATTTGCTGGGGGCTGCCCGCAAATGTTGCCATCCTTCTGGCACCAACCTAGCATGACCACAACTTACTACCCCTAACTGTAGTCTTTGGAGTGTGGGAGGAAACAGAAGCACCTGGAGTAAAGCAGCACAGTTACAGAGAGAGCGTACAAACTCGTTTCAGATGGCAGCAGGACTTCAGCCCGGATTGCTGACGCTGTAGTGGTGTTACACTAACCATTATGCTACTATGGTGCCCTGTGAAATTTATGCAACTACCTGTTTCTACCTAATGGTCACTGATTCCTTCTCTGGCCAGCCTTCCTTCAGGTTTGAGGTCACTACATCTTGAAATGTGCTGTTTAAGTAACTGTCAGTGTTCTGGATGAACTGTGGTGCTTCCATCTGGTGCACAAGCCTCAAAACCTTGCACTTAGTTGGCCAAGCTGCAGGCATTTTCTGCATATGTGGTCTCCTAGAAAGCAAACAGCATCTCGGAATTTCCACGTACTACGTCACATCACACATGGAACTATATTCCCCAATCGGTTTTATTTAGAAACAGGTCCATAAAATGTATCCAACAGTTTCTGTACTCACACAATTTGAACAATTAAAAAAGTAAAAATACTCATTGGAAGTCTCAATTGTGTTTGTGTCCTTTTCTGTGATAGTTGCAAGGACTTCCACTGAGTATTTTCACTTCTTTATCATTCAGATTGTGGGGCGGCACAGAGGTATAGTGGTTAGCACAATGCTGTTACAGTGCCAGCGGCCTGGGTTCAATTCCTGCTGTTTTCTGTAAGGAGTTTGTACGTTCCCCGTGACTGCTTTCTGTAAGGAGTTTGTACGTTCCCCGTGACTGCTTTCTGTAAGGAGTTTGTACGTTCCCCGTGACTGCTTTCTGTAAGGAGTTTGTACGTTCCCCGTGACTGCTTTCTGTAAGGAGTTTGTACGTTCCCCGTGACTGCTTTCTGTAAGGAGTTTGTACGTTCCCCGTGACTGCTTTCTGTAAGGAGTTTGTACGTTCCCCGTGACTGCTTTCTGTAAGGAGTTTGTACGTTCCCCGTGACTGCTTTCTGTAAGGAGTTTGTACGTTCCCCGTGACTGCTTTCTGTAAGGAGTTTGTACGTTCCCCGTGACTGCTTTCTGTAAGGAGTTTGTACGTTCCCCGTGACTGCTTTCTGTAAGGAGTTTGTACGTTCCCCGTGACTGCTTTCTGTAAGGAGTTTGTACGTTCCCCGTGACTGCTTTCTGTAAGGAGTTTGTACGTTCCCCGTGACTGCTTTCTGTAAGGAGTTTGTACGTTCCCCGTGACTGCTTTCTGTAAGGAGTTTGTACGTTCCCCGTGACTGCTTTCTGTAAGGAGTTTGTACGTTCCCCGTGACTGCTTTCTGTAAGGAGTTTGTACGTTCCCCGTGACTGCTTTCTGTAAGGAGTTTGTACGTTCCCCGTGACTGCTTTCTGTAAGGAGTTTGTACGTTCCCCGTGACTGCTTTCTGTAAGGAGTTTGTACGTTCCCCGTGACTGCTTTCTGTAAGGAGTTTGTACGTTCCCCGTGACTGTTTTCTGTAAGGAGTTTGTATGTTCCCCGTGACTGTTTTCTGTAAGGAGTTTGTATGTTCCCCATGACTGTGGGGGTTTCCTCCCACATTACAAAGACATACAGATGAGTTAGTAGGTTAATTGGTCACATGGGTGTCATTGGGATGGCATGGGCTCGATGGGTCGAAATAAACTGTTATGTGCTTATATTGAATACTAACAGTAGACCAATTCATTTCAAAATTTGCACAACTTTAGAGTAAAAATATGTAACTAATGAAACCAATTACAGTTATGAGGCAAAATTTGTATGCCTAACTAAATTTTGAATTTTCCATTATTTCAGTGCCTCAATGTACTCACTTTCATAAGGGAGTGAACCAACGCACGGTTAAGAAAGTTTTTGACCAGGATTGGTGCAATGCTTGTGATGTCTGCAAAGCTGAGGACAAAACTGAGAGCAAATGTGAGGAAACTGATGAAACGCTAACCATCTGGTTATGCTTAAAATGTGGGCATAAGGTAAATCGCTGTAAGAACCACAGTAATTTGCTTGCAACCTCTAGTAAAGTTTGGCTTTAAGTATTGAAACTCAATGTGTGTTACTTGGTTAAAGGAGCTGAAATGCGTCCCATGACTAGCAAATGATTTAGCATATTACGATGGTTTGAATGTCTGAGGAGGATATCTTCATTAAAATATTTCTTCATCTTTTGGTCAATAACTGATGTCAGACCACAAGATCAAGTTGAGGATCTGTACGGAAATGGCTTTCCCACCATTCAGTGAATATATGTGAGCTCAGAGATTACTAAATTTATACGCCCACATTCACATTTATTTTGTCATAGATCAGTGCACTGTTTTATTCAGATCAGTAGCTTCAGAAAGTTTTTCTTTCTTTCTACATTGTGAAATGGAAATTCATCAGTTTTGAATTACATTGTCCCATGGTTGCTAGACAAACCATCCATATATGCCAGATTTTGTTATTTCCTAACTTTTTATTAAGGCGAGGCTGTAGCGTATTGGCTAGGTCATGACAGCTGAGATCGGCCCCATGGTTTGTTCATCCTGCAGCATGTGGGAAATCAGGGATACTTCCAGTGTCCCTGACGACTATGTGTGCAGGAAATGTGTCCAGCTGCAGCTTCTGGCAAACCGCATTGAGCGGCTGGAGCTGCGATTGGATTCATACTGGAGCATCCGTGATGCTGAGAAAGTCGTGAATAGCACGTTCAATGAGTTGGCCACACCGCAGGTAAAGGCTACACAGGCAGAAAGGGAATGGGTGGCCACTAGACAGCGTAGCAGTAGGCAGGTAGTGCAGGAGTCCCCTCGGGTCATCTCCCTCCTAAACAGATATACTGTTTTGGATACTGTTGGGGGAGATGTCTCATCAGGGGAAGGCAGCAGCAGCCGAGTTCATGGCACCATGGGTGGCTCTGCGGCACAGGAGGGAAGGAAAAGGAGTGGGAGAGCTATAGTGATAGGGGATTCGATTGTAAGGGGAAAAGATAGGCTTTTCTGCGGCTACAAACGAGACTTCAGGAGGGTATGTTGCCTCCCTGGTGCAAGGGTCAAGGATGTCTCTGAGCAGCTGCAGGACATTCTGGAGTGGGAGGGTGAACAGCCAGTGGTCATGGTGCACATAGGTACCAACAATAGAGGTAAAGAAACAGGATCAAGTCCAGCAAGGTGAATTTAGGGAGTTAGGAGATAAACTAAAAAGTAGGACCACAAAGGTAATAATCTCTGGATTACTACCAGTGCCATGTGCTAGTCAGAGTAGGAATAGGAGGATATATCAGATGAATACGTGGCTTGAAAAATGGTGCAAGGGGGAGGGCTTGAAATTTCTGGGGCATTGGAACCAGTTCTGGAGGAGGTGGGACCGGTACAAACAGGACGGTCTGCATCTGGGCTGGACTAGAACCAATGTCCTGGGGGAGTGTTTGCTACTGTTGTTCAGGAGGATTTAAACTAATGTGGCAGGGGGATGGGAACAAGTGCAGAGAGACAGAGGGGTGTAAAATGAGGGTAGAAGCAAAATGTAGTAAGGTGAAAAGTAAAAGTGGCAGGCAGGTAAATCCAGGGCAAAAATCAAAAAGGGCCACTTTTCAACATAATTGTATAAGGGCTAAGAGTGTTGTAAAAACAAGTTTGAAGGCTTTGTGTGTCAATGCAAGGAGCATTCGTAACACGGTGGATGAATTGAATGTGCAGATAGTTATTAATGAATATGATATAGTTGGAATCACAGAGACATGGCTCCAGGGATGGGAGCTCAACATTCAGGGATATTCAATATGCAGGAGGGATAGACATGAGAGGAAAGGAGATGGGGTAGCATTGCTGGTTAGAGAGGAGATTAACGCAATAGAAAGGAAGGACATTAGCCTGGAGGATGTGGAATCGATATGGGTAGAGCTGCATAACACTAAGGGGCAGAAAACGCTGGTGGGAGTTGTGTACAGGCCAGCTAACAGTAGTAGAGAGGTTGGGGATGGCATTAAACAGGAAATTAGAAATGCGTGCAACAAAGGAACAGCAGTTATAATGGGTGACTTCAATCTACATATAGATTGGGTGAACCAAATTGGTAAGGGTGCTGAGGAAGAGGATTTCTTGGAATGTATGCGAGATGGTTTTCTGAACCAACATGTTGAGGAACCAACTAGAGAGCAGACCATTCTAGACTGGGTATTGAGCAATGAGGAAGGGTTAGTTAGCAATCTTGTCGTGCGAGGCCCCTTGGGTAAGAGTGACCATAAAATGGTGGAATTCTTCATTAAGATGGAGAGTGACATAGTTAATTCAGAAACAAAAGTTCAGAGCTTAAAGAAGGGTAACTGAAGGTATGAGACGTGAATTAGCTAAGATAGACTGGCAAATGGTACTTAAAGGGTTAACGGTGGATATGCAATGGCAAGCATTTAAAGATCGCATGGCTGAACTACAACAATTGTTCATCCCAATTTGGCAAAAGAATAAACGAGGGAAGGTAGTGTACCTGTGGCAGGGAAGGTAGTGCACCCGTGGCTGACAAGGGAAATTAGGGATAGTATCAACTGCAAAGAAGAAACACACAAATTAGCCAGAAAAAGCAGCACACCTGAGGACTGGGAGAAATTCAGAGTCCAGCAGAGGAGGACAAAGGGCTTAATTAGGAAAGGGAAAAAAGATTATGAGAGAAAGCTGGCTGGGAACATAAAAGCTTTTACAGTTAGTTTTTATAGGTATGTGAAAAGAAAAAGATTGGTTAAGACAAATTTCGGTCCCTTACAGTCAGAAACAGGTGACTTGATCATGGGGAGCAAGGACATGGCAGACCAATTGAATAATTACTTTGGTTCTGTCTTCACTGAGGAGGACATAAATAATCTTCCGGAAATAGTAGGGGACCGAGAGTCTAGTGAGATGGAGGAACTGAGGGAAATACATGTTAGTAGGGAAGTGGTGTTAGGTAAATTGAAGGGACTAAAAGCAGATAAATCCCCAGGGCCAGATGGTCTGCATCCCAGAGTGCTTAAGGAAGTAGCCCAAGAAATAGTGGATGCATTAGTGATAATTTTTCAAAACTCTTTAGATTCTGGATTAGTTCCTGAGGATTGGAGGGTGGCTAATGTAACCCCACTTTTTAAAAAAGGAGGGAGAGAGAAACCGGGGAATTATGGACCGGTTAGGCTGACATTGGTGGTGGGGAAAATGCTAGAGTCAGTTATCAAAGATGTGATAACAGCACATTTGGAAAGCGGTGAAATCATCGGACAAAGTCAGCATGGATTTGTGAAAGGAAAATCATGTCTGACGAATCTTATAGAATTTTTTGAGGATGTAACTAGTAGAGTGGATAGGGGAGAACCAGTGGATGTGGTATATTTGGATTTTCAAAAGGCTTTTGACAAGGTCTCACACAGGAGATTAGTGTGCAAACTTAAAGCACACAGTATTGGGGGTATGATATTAATGTGGATAGAGAATTGGTGGGCAGACAGGAAGCAAAGAGTGTGGGAATAAACGGGACCTTTTCAGAATGGCAGGCAGTGACTTGTGGGGTACCGCAAGGCTCAGTGCTGGGACCCCAGTTGTTTACGATATATATTAATGACTTAGACGAGGGAATTAAATGCAGCATCTCCAAGTTTGCGGATGACACGAAGCTGGGCGGCAGTGTTAGCTGTGAGGAGGATGCTAAGAGGATGCAGAGTGACTTGGATAGGTTGGGTGAGTGGGCAAATTCATGGCAGATGCAATTTAATGTGGATAAGTGTGAGGTTATCCACTTTGGTGGCAAGAACAGGAAAACAGATTATTATCTGAATGGTGGCCGATTAGGAAAAGGGGAGATGCAACAAGACCTGGACGTCGTTGTACACCAGTCATTGAAAGTGGGAATGCAGGTACAGCAGGCAGTGAAAAAGGCGAATGGTATGCTGGCATTCATAGCAAGAGGATTCGAGTACAGGAGCAGGGAGGTTCTACTGCAGTCGTACAAGGCCTTTGTGAGACTGCACCTGGAGTATTGTCTGCAGTTTTGGTCCCCTAATCTGAGGAAAGACATTCTTGCCATAGAGAGAGTATAAAGAAAGTTCACCAGGTTGATTCCTGGGATGGCAGGACTTTCATATGATGAAAGATTGGATCGACTAGGCTTATACTCACTGGAACTTAGAAGATTGAGGGGGGATCTTAATGACACGTATAAGATCCTAAAGAGATTGGACAGGCCAGATGCAGGAAGATTGTTCCCTATGTTGGGGAAGTCCAGAATGAGAGGTCACAGTTTAAGGATAAAGGGGAAGCCTTTTAGGACCGAGATGAGGAAAAACTTCTTCACACAGAGAATGGTGAATCTGTGGAATTCTCTGCCACAGGAAACAGTTGAGGCCAGTTCATTGGCTATATTTAAGAGGGAGTTAGATATGGCCCTTGTAGCTAAAGGGATCGGGGGGTATGGAGAGAAGGCAGGTACAGGGTTCTGAGTTGGATGATCAGCCATGATCATACTGAATGGCGGTGCAGGCTTGAAGGGCTGAATGGCCTACTCCTGCACCTATTTTCTATGTTTTCTATGTTTCTATGTTTATCTCTGCTGTAACTGCTATATATTTTCCCCACAAATTTTTTAAATTTTACCTTTATCAAACCTGCATTAAGAGTGAACATTTTTATTTGCATAAAAAGAGTGAAATAATGTGCTTGACTCTGATATTCATAGTCAATGCAGACACCAAAGCAGAAGTTAGAAAAGGGGAAAGATTGTAGTGGAGTACAAAAGAGCCGAGTGCAAAAAACACAAAGATTACTAGACTCCAAAAGGACAATTAGTGTGAGGGCATTTTATCTAAATGCTGCAGTACTCAAAGCAAAGCCAGTAAAATTGTGGCACGAATCAGTACAGTAGGATATGATTTTATGGTGTTTCCAGAAACATGGTTGCAGGGTGAAGATGTTTGGGAATTAAATATGCAAAGATATCAGATACTATTGAAGGATAGGCAGAAAGGCAAAAGAGGCCGGATGGTGCTTTTAATTAAGATGAGATCAGGGCATACTGAGAGACTATATAAGATCTATGGAGCTAAATGTTGAATCTATTTGGGTAGAAATTAGGAATATTAAAGGGAAGCAGTCATTGGTGGGAATTGTCTATAGGCCACCAAATAATGACATTGCAGTGGCACAAGAAATACCTTAAGCAAATATCTGATGCATATAAGAATGGAGAGGCTGTGGTCATGGGGTATTTAATTTGAATATAGATTGTGTGAATCAAGTTTGTCCAGCAGCTTCAGGAGGATTTCATAGAATGCATCCTTTGTTAGTAGCTCTCTTGAGCAGCATATTACTGAACCTATAAGGGAACATGCTATCTTGTATCTGGTCCTGTGCAATGAGATGGGTAAAATTAATGTTGTTGTAGTTAGGGATCCTCTTGGAAAGAGTAACTACAGCATAATTGAACTTCTCATACAAATGGAGGAGGAAGTAGTTCCATCTAAACCAGTGTATTGTGACTAAATACAGAAGACTACACAGGATGAGGGAGGAATTGGTTAGTGTAGACTGCAAACACAGGCTATGTGGTGGAACAGTTGAACAGATTTTTTATGGTGCTCAACAAAATTATATTCCAGTTAAAAGCAATGATGGTAAGGGAAGGGAGAGTCAGCCTTGGATAACTTGGGAAATAAAAAGGAAGGCATCAAACTAAAACCTCATGCATACAAAATCACCAAGAAGAGTAGGAAGCCCGAAGATTGGGAAAATTAAAAAAAACAACAAAGACCCACTGAACAATCAAGAAAGAAAGGGAAGATAGATTGTGAAATTAAACTAGCACAAAATGTAAAAATGGATAGTAAAAGCTTTTATAGTTGTGTATAAAGTAGAAAAGGGCAGTTAAAGTGAACATTTGTTCCTTGGAAGGTGGAAACAAAATTTCATGATGCAGAAATGGGCAAGGCTTTGAACAACTATTATGTAAGTCTTCACAGTGGAGGACACTTCTAACGTCCCAAAATATGATGCAAGTTGAAGTCCTCGATACAATTGCTGTTGCTAAAAAAAATAATGCCAAGCAAACTAGTGGGCTTAAGGATGGATATGTTTCCTGGCCCTGATGGAATGCATCCCAGGGTACTGAAAGAAATGTCAGAGTATTCAGAAGATGGTTTTGTAATAATTCACCAAAATTTCCTGGATTCTGGGCAGGTCCTGGTGGATTAGAAGGCAACGAATGTCATGACACTTGTTTTAAAAAAAAGCTATGTAAGCAAAATGCAGGTAACTATAGACCAGTTCCTAAATGTCTGTAGTCAGGAAAATGCTTGATGCTATCACTAAGGATGAAATAGTGCGATATCCAGATAGAAATGGTTCCATCAGGCAGATATAACATGGATTCAGGAAGGGCAGGTTCTGTTTGACTGATTTAGTGGAGTTCTTTTAAGGATGTTATGAATGCAGTGGATAAAGGGGAACAGGTGGATTTTACAATGCAATGGATTCTGATTCATTGGGTCACAACAGGATCAATATATCTCGGTCCAGTTAGCTGGTTCCATTGAAGTAGTTAAAATGCATGAAAAAGACAAACTACCGTTTAACTAAGTAACAAATTATGTATTCAAATGAAATACAGAACAAATTGGAACACTACCTATACCATTACAGTACTATGAAACTGCAGAAGTTCATAATGATTAACGACAGAGAAATTCATCCACGGAACTGCAGAAGTTCATAATGATTAACGACAGACAAATTCATCCACTGTACATTGATTGTAAATGAACAAAATCACTGCAGAGAATAGACTGCCTTCATACAATGCTTTCACAGATTGCATTCTTCAAATTTTGATTTTCATTGTAACATTCAAGATGATTGTAGATACCTTCAAATTCTTCATAGTTCCCAACCTGTTGAAGTTGTGAAATCATTTCATTTTCACTCCTGGCAGTTTCTGGCATCTCCAAGCCTGAACAACCACAGAGAGCAAAACAATTCCGAATTGTCTTACTGCTTATTTCTTGCCAACTATCAGTGACAGAAATTACTGCTCTTTGCATGGAACTGATGCTATTTTAAAAACTTCGCTCTAAACACAGTGTAGTGTCTAATGGCCACCAGGTACACGCGACTGAAGTTCGTTAGAAGATGTTCGTCAACAGTCTCCTGTCCCAATTAAGTGGCAGTGTCCCACTTAAATGAAGGAAAACAGCTATTTTCTTGATTAGTTTTTATTCTTTGAGTTGTCCCAAATAAGCAGCTGCCCTAATTAACCAATGGCGCAATTAACTGGAATCCACTGTACTTGGTTTTCCAGAAGGCATTCGACTAAGCGCCACATAAAAGACTATCCAAAAGATAAGGATGCATTGAGATGGGAGTAATCTATTATTATGGATAGTGGATTTGTTAATCAATAGAAGGCAGAGAGTTGGGATAAATGAGTGTGCCTATGGATAGCTGTCACTGGTGTGTGGGGTGCTGTAGGGGGTTGGTGCTTGTTTGGTCATCGATTTATGAAAATTAGATCAGAGGATTATTTAAATATTGAAATATTACAGCATGCTTTGTGCAAAGACTTAGACAGTCTTGTTAATGTTGTTGAAAAAGTGTAATAAATATTTCAATGGAGTAATACAATTTTGAGTATTAAATTGGTATTAGGACTAGTTCTGATGTTTACAGAGCTAAATCAAAATCACCTTAGTTTTATTTATTCTCCCCGTTATTACCCTTGTATTGGTTGGTGGAAATTGTCAGTTAAAGTTTGAACATAAAACATTGAGCAAGCAGCTGAGGACTAGCCCATGGTGTGTGCACTGACCATGATAACAAACTACAATAACCACCCCTCCATTTCCTGCCTGTTTGTGTGCCTACCTAAATGCCTTTTTAAACATTGTTATCATAGCTACTTTCATCATCTCCCCTGACATGTGTTACAGCCACAACTCTTTATACAAACAAAATAAAACTTGCTTTGTAAATTATGTTTAAACTTTCCCTTTCTCACTTTAAAGCTATGCCCTCTGGTGTTTGACATTTCCTCTCTGGGAGAAAGACATGGACTCGCTTCCCCTTTTGTGCTTTTCATAATTTTATACACTTTCCTCAGGTCACCCCTCAGCCTCTGGTGCTCCAGAAAAAAAAGGTCCAGGTTTGTCCAACTTCACCTTATAGCTTAACACTTTAATCCAGGAACAACCCAGTGAACCTCTTCTGCACCCTCCCCAAAGCCTCCATATCTTTCCAGTAATGCAGCAACAAGAACTCCATGCAAAACTCCAAATGTGGCTGAATCAGTTCCTGCTATATCTGCAACATGACTTTGCTGATTTTTCTACTGGGACCAGTGAAAGCAAGCATGCCCTATGCTGCTTTTAACACGCTATCTACTTGTGTTACTACTTTTGAGGAGGTATGAACTTGTGCCCAAAGATCCCTTTGTACATAATACAGGTGCACATTCCTTTATCCAAAATTCTGAAATCCAAAAAGCTCTGAAAACCGAAGTTTTTTTCGCCAACAGCTGACATCACTCAGGTGTGACGTGGCAGCACTAGCAGAGGCCGCCAGACATCAATTGTGGCTCAGCGCTCGTACTGGTTACACGTGTATTTGCTGTTCACTGATATTTTGTGTTCACTGTTGACTTTGTGTTTAATTTCACTGTGAGAATGTCAAAAAGAGCTGCAGATACCCCTATGGGTAACAATGAGAAAAAGAGAAGGAATCTTCTCTATCAATAATGCAGAAAGTGGAGTTATTGCAGAAACTTGATCATGGTGTGTCTGTGCAGTGTCTTACTGAAGAAAATAGTGTCAGAACTACCACTGTATATGATTTAAATAAACAGAAAGACAAGTTACTGAAGTTTTATAGTGACAGTGACGTTCTACATTTATTCCAATAAGTCATTTACCATGTGTTTGATTCGGTTCGTTTGAAGTTGTATATTTTTATGTTTTATTGAATGTTTTTGTTGGAAATCAAATTTCTTGTCATTATTCCCTAAACAATACAGTATAACAATTATTTACATAGCATTTACATTGTATTAGGTATTATAAGTAATCTAGAGATGATTTAAAGTATACGGGAGGATGTGCATAGGTTTGGTGCACCGCTGGGTCCTAAACTCCACCACATTGAGACAGGTTAAATAAGGGACTTGAGCATACGTGTTTTTTGGTATCGGTGGGGGGTGGGGTTCTGAATTCCAAAATGCAACTGGCCCCAAGGATTTCGGATAAGGGATTGTGGATCTGTACTCCGAAGGGTCCTGCCATTTATTGCATAGTTTCTTTATACATTGGACTTTGCAAAGTGCAATACTTCACATTCGACTCTGCCATTGCTCTGCCCGTATTTCCAAGTGATCTATATACTGCTAGATCCTTTGATAACCTTCCTAAATAGCCACGACACTGCAATTTTTTGTGCCATTTCCAGACTTGCTAATCAGCTATCTTACATTTTGTCTAAATCATAAATATCCTCAAACAAAAGGTTCCGGAGCTCATCTCCACAGAGTATCACAGATCTTACCAACAATAAGAATAATCCCCCTCCACTACCACCCTTTGTTTTCTACAGCTGAACCAATTTGAATCTATTCTGCCAAATCTCCATGGACCCACGTGACTAAATCTTTTGGATCAGCCTACCATGAGGGTCCTTTAGTAATGGCCCTGCCGTTGCTGCCACCCACGTGGCCCTGCTCGCAACATAACCCAATCAGCTTCATAAGAAATGCCGTCCTCTATACAAAGCCATGCTGTCTAATAATTCAAAGCTTTTCTACATCTAAGCCCAAAGAATCAACTAAAATAATTTCCCTACCACTGTTGTGAAACTCACTGACCTATAATTTGTTGGATTATCCCTACTGCCCTTAAGTGAAGGAACAACATTGGTTGTTCTTCAATCTCCAGGACTTAAAGGCCCCAGCAATCTCCTCCTCTCTTGCCTCCCTCAATAACCTGGAGAGATCTCATCAGGCCATGGGTACCTATCCGGTTTAATGTTTGTCAAAGGACCTGGCGCCACCGCCTCTCTCTGGGCAAATGCATGCTTCCGGTGGCCATTTTGTGTAATAAAAATGTTTTCTCAGCAATGTGTGATTATGTAATGGCTTACTTTATATTTTTCAGGGTTGTGGGAGGTATTCAGAAGGACAACATGCTCTTAAACATTACAATGGGCCACATTCAGATGCACATTCTGTGGCTCTTTGTTTGGACGACTGGAGCGTATGGTATGGTAACTTGTGTAGGGCAGATATTCATGAATATATAATTGACTGCTATTTTGATAGTGGATTCGTTGTGGAATCCTGATTAACCAATTAAGATGAATACACAAATAGATTCCAGAATGATCACAAATAACTATCAAACATTTTGATACAGTTTTAATGCGTTCCTACCAGTTAGTGACTGCATGGGACTGGGTACCAGAGGGGATCCACTGGAGTTGTAAATTGAGTTTCTGAATTACCTGTCATAGAATTATTTTCCACTAGCAAGTGTACCCTAGAGGTTGTAGAAAAGTTCATCATATCACCTTCTGATCTCTTTAGGAAAGATGTGATTAAGCTAGAGTGAGTGCAGAAAACATTTGTACGAATTGCTTAGATTGGAGAGCTTGAATTTCAAGGAGAGCTGGGATAGATTAGATCTATTTTTCCAAGAAGTGACTTGCTGTATAAAATTGAGAAGCAAAGGCTGGATAGATTGCCTGTGTCTGCTTCCCATGTTTAGAGGTGCCTAAAACTAGAGGTTTTGAAAAAATTTGCATTTCCAATAAATTGCTCTCTTTACTAAAGGAGTGTGGGGGAGGGAAAGTTGGATAATTACTGCAAGCAAGAGAGCCCATAAGATACAGAATCAGAATTAGGCCATTGGGCTCGTTAAGTCTGCTCCACTATTTTGATTCATTATTTTTCCTCCCGACCCCATAGTCTCACCTTCTCCCTGTACCATTTGATGCCCAGACTAGTCCAGAACCTTTCAACCTCTGCTTTAAATATATCCAATGACTTGGCCTCCACAGCCATGTCAGTGGCAATGAATTCCACAGATTTACCATCATCTGGCTAAAGAAAGTCTTCCTTATCTCTGTTCATAAAGGGACATCCATCTATTCTGAGGCTGTACCCTCTTGTGCTATACTTTCCTACTATTGAAAACACCTTCTCATGTCCACTCCATCCGGGCCTTTCAATAGTTAATAGGTTTCAGTGAAATCCTCCCCCCCCCCGCCCATTCTTATTAACTCCAGCCTTAAACAGCCTCACCAATGTCTTATACAAATTCAACATAACATCCCAATTCCTGTACCCAGAACTCTCATTTATGAAGACTGATGGGCCGAAAGGCACTTTTTTTTTAAACAACCTTGTCTACCTGTGATGCCAATTTCAAGGAATTATGCATCTGTATACCCAGATTCCTCTGCTCTGCCTCACTCCTTGGTGTCCTACAATTCACGATGTAAGTCCTACCCTACCTCACAATTGTCTACATTAAATTCTATCTGCTATTTTACCAACTGTAACAGATCCTACTGCAAGCTTTCTCACTGCCTACACCCCCCAATCTTGGTGTCTTCTGCAAACTTGATGATTCAGTTTATCACATTATCATCCAGATATAAAGTAGGTGATTAGCAAGAACGGACCAAGCACCATTGCCTGTGGCACACCACTGGTCACAAGCCTTCAGTCAGAGAGGCAACCATCTACTGCCCCCCTCTGGCTTCTCCAACAAAGCCAATGTCTAATCCAATTTACCAGTTCATCCTGAATACCAAGGGACTGAATTTTCTTGACCAATCTTCCATGTGGGACCTTGTCAAGGGCCTTGCTAAAGTCCATGTAGTCAACATCCACTGCTTTTCATTCCTGATAACCTCCTTGAAAAACTTTAAGATATGATAGACATGACTTGCCATGCACAAAGCCATGTTGACCCACCTAATCAAGTCATATCTATCCCAATATTTTATATCCGGTTGCTTAGAATACCTTCCAATAATTTACCAACTACTGATGTCAGACTCACCAGACTATAATTTCCCGTCTTATTCTTGAACAACGGAACAGAATTAGCTACCTCCATTTCTCCGGCACCTTACCTGTGTGGCAAAGGACATTTTTAATACTTCTGCTGGGGTCCCTCCGACTTCTGCACTAGTCTCCCACAAGGTCCAAAGGAACACCTTGTCAGGCCCTGGGGATTTATCCACCCTAATTTGCCTCGGGACAGCAAGCACCACCTCCTCTTCAAGCCGTATAAAGTCCATAACCTCTATGCTGCTTTACCTCAGTTTTATAGGCACTGTGACCATCTCCCAAGTAAATACAGATGCAGAAAAACCATTTAAGATCTTCCACATTTCTTTCAGCTCCATGCATAGATGGTGACTCAGTGCTTCAACAGGAGCAATTTTGTCCCATGCTCTTACTATATCTGCAGAGATCATGCAGATTCTCCTTCACCTTGTCTGCTGGAGCAGCATCATTCTTTTTTCCTGATTTCCTTCTTGTGTGTGTTCCCCACACCTATGGCCGTCACATTTATTTATTTCTTTATTGATCTATTTATTGATTTGTTATACTCCTCTGCACCTAATTTGTTGTGCTGCCTGCACCTGCTATGTACCTCCTTCTTCTTAACCAGAGCTTCAATATCTGTTGAAAACTATGGTGCCGTAAAAGTGTTAGATTTGCCTTTTATTCTGACAGGAACATACAAAATCTACCCTCAGAATTTCACTTACCAGATATCCCTTTTCCAGAACCAACCTTTTCCAGTCCACACTTGTCAGATCCTTTCCGATATCATCAAAATTGGTCTTTCTCCAAGCTAGATTTTCAACCCGAGGATACAGCTTATCTTCTCCATAATTATCCCGAATCTAATGGAATTATGATCACTAGGTACGAAGTATTTCACACACATCCTTCTGTCACCTGCTCTGTCTCATTTCCTAAAGGAAGATCCAGTATCACATTCTCTGGGGCTTTTACATATTGATTAAATAAACTTCCATGGACCCATCTGACAAACTCTATCCCATCCAGATCTTTTGCAGAGTCCCAGTCTGTGGTAAGTTAAAGTCATCTATTATCACCATCTTGTTTCTCTTGCAATGTCTGCTATATTTCTGATATTTTAGTTCCACCCATGTGGCCTCAGTAGACAAGCCCTCCAATCTGTCCAGCACATCTTCCCGTAGATGGAGGGCCCAAACTGCTCACAATATTACAAATATGGTCTGACCAACACCGTATAAAGCCTCAGCGTTACATCCTTGCTTTTGTATACTAGTCTTCTCAAAGTGAATGTAACATTGCATTTATCTTCCTTGCTAGTGACTCAATCTGTAAGTTAACCCTGAGGAAATCATGCAATATAACTCCGAAGTCCCTTTGCAACTCCGCCTTATTACTTCCACCAAAGTGCATGACCATACACTTCCCTATGATGTATTTTGTCTGCTACCTCTTTGCCCGTTCTCCTAATCTGTCAAATCCTTCTGCAAATTACGTGTCCCTCCACCTAATTTTTTATCATCTTCAAACTTGGTCACAATGCCATTAATTCTGTCATCCAGATCATGACATATAACATGAAAAATAATAAACCCAATACCAATCCCTGCATAACACAACTAGTGGCAGCCAACCAGAAAACCTCTACCTTTATTCTCACTCTTTGCCTTCTGCCAGTCAGTTAATCTTCTGTCCATGCTAATATCTTTCCTGTAATACCATGGACACTCATTTTGTTTTCAACCTCAACGTGTGGCACCTTGTTTAATGCTCTCTGAAATCCAAGTAATTTACGTCCACAGACTCTTTTGTCTATCCTGCCTGTTATTTAGTTAGAAAGTAATGCAGTGCAGAACCAGGCCCTTTGGTCCATCTAGTCCTTGCTGAATTATTATTCTACCTAGTCCCATTGACCTGCATATGAACTGAAGCCCTTCATACCCCTCTCATTCACGTACTTAGCCGAATTACTCTTGTATGTGAAATTGAACCTGCATCCACTACTGCTGGCAGCTCATACCACACTCTCACCACCTCATATTTTTCCAAATAAGTAGTAGGCAGCTGTCGATCCCAGGGAATCATGGGTTTGCGCTTCTGGTGGACTGTGTCCTCTTCAGGGCGCAAGCCGGGGTAGTGCTATTGCCCATGCAGCAGTTTCCCCCTGTCCACATCACTGACGTAGTCCAAGGGAAGGACAAGCGCCAATACAGCTTGGCACCAGTGTTGTCGCAGAGGTTGCCAGAGTGAAGTTGTAAACAACATCAAACTGCCTTAGGGACCCCGGCTCTGGATTTCTTCCTCGGGGTTTACTCCTGAAGCCTTTCCCATAGGTGGGTATGGCCACAAGGCAGTGGATGTTTAAAATTGGAGACTTCCTTCTTTTAGGCCGACTGCCGTCCAAGGCTGACAACTACCACCTGCCTGAAGCATCTGGTTTTGAGGCGCCAGTGGTCCGCCTTTGCCCCTTCTCTTGTCAGTGGAAACAGTTCCACTGGGCCTAGTAGCTAAACCACACGTGAAGGCCAAGAGTTGGACTATGTTGTCAGAAGCTGTTACGGACGCACACCATTAGGAGCACTTAATAGCTAATGGGACCTTATCCCCACTGTCACCCCCCAGCTATGACAACCTTAGGAATCTCCCTTAAATAACTCACTTCCTAAATTACTGAAGCCCATCATCCTACTAAGGCATGGGCTGCCGACTGTAGCTTGTCAGAGTCCTCTGTCAAATTGTGCCCAGGTGTAGCCCTTCTTTTTGTCTTCTACATGAAGATCCTTCCTCTTCCAGGGATGAGGTGTTTGGATCTTCTGTTGGCATTTCAGTAGCACTGAATTTTTACAGGATAGGGTTGCTAGCCACATGTCCAACCTTCCTCTTTTCACAGCTGGGCTTGGGACCATTCACGGCAGAGTTACAAATATTTCACTATTCATCTTGACCCTTGACCTCTAGTTCTAGTTTCACCCAACCTCAGTGGAAAAAGGCTGCTTGCCCTATATATACACCCCTCATAATTTTGTTTACCTCATATAATCTCCTCTCAATTTTCTACAGTCCAAGGAATAAAGTCCTAATCTATTCAAATTTTCCCCATAACTCAGCTCCTCAAATTCTAAAAGCATCTCTAAATTTTCTCTGCACTCTTAGAATCTTATATCTTTTCTGTAGGTAGGTGATCAGAACTGTACACAATACTTCAAATTAGGCTTCACTAATGTTTTGTACAGCTTCAACATAACATCTCGATTCCTGTACTCAATACATTGATTTATAAAGGCAATTTTTTCCACATTTCCTCAAGAATTTTATTAGATATGACAGGCAAAGTTTGTCCCTCAGGATATCATACTGACTTCGGCTTATTTTATTGTGTGCCTGAAAAGTACTCTGAAATTTTATCCTTAATGATGGGTACTGATGTTTTACCAACTACTGAAGTCAATCTAATTAGCCTAAAATTTCCAGTCCTTTGCCTCCCGCCACATCCCTTAAATAGTGGAGCAATATTTGTGATTTTTCAGTCGTCTGGAACCTTTCCAGAATCCAGTGATTCTTGAAAGGTCACTACTATTGCCTCTACTATCTCTTCAGCAATCTCTTTCAGAATCCTATGGCGTAGTCCATCTGGTCCAGGTAGCTTACCTACCTTCAGACCTCTCAGCCTCCCAAGCACCTTCTCCTTAGTAATAGCAATTATACTCACTTCTGTTCCCTGACCCACTCAAATTTTTAGCTGGTGTTGTCCACAGTAAAGATGACACAAAGTACTTATTCAGTTTGTCTGCTACTTTTGATTCCCATTACTACCTTTCCAGTATCATTTTCCAATGGTCTGATGTCCACTCTTGCCTCTCTTTTACTCTGCATGTATCTGTAAATATTTCTGGTATCTTCTTTTGTTATTGATGAGCTTTCCTTCATATTTCACCTTTCTTCTCCTTACTGTCTTTTTAATTGCATTCAGTTGTTTTTTAAAAGCTTTCTAATCCTTTACTTTCCCTCTAATTTTTGCTGTATCATATACCTTCTCCTTTTCTCATATGGCAAAGGGTGAAGGCAATCTTTTAGTAGTGTACTAAAAAAAAGAACAAAGAAAAATCAAATCGGGGATAGAAAGATTGATTAAAGTACAATGGAATGTTCACATTATATGTGGTTGATTTCATTAACTTCTAGTTACTGCATCACAGGTGCTATTTGTGTGATAATGCAGTACATTACGAAGCCATGGACCAGTTAGGACAACTTGTGAGCCTTGTCAAAAAAATGGTTGCTGGTAAATCCACTAAAGAAGGTGAGTTGTGCAGAAGGTCTTTGAAATAATTGCAATTTGTAATCTTGTACTCCTGCAAATTTTTCTGCTGAAAATTGTTTTTGCTAGCATTACAATCCATTTAAGGACTGCAGAATATTAGTTGATTGCCTTTCTGGTAAAGCAATTAAATGCTTGTGTCTACAATCTGCATTGCTACTGAATTATGGGTGTTGTAGTTGTTTTGATGGCAATAGCTGATGGGACAGATTAATGCAATCTGAAAATATATTGAGTTTAATTTGCTCCATATTTCTTGTTACAGCTACATCCCCTCTGTCACATCAAAATGATAATGATAAGGGAAGACAAGACAATGAAACAGATGCTGAGAAAGAAAGCAGTTGGGAAGAGAAGAAACAGCAAATATCAGTGAAAGGACTTCGCAATCTTGGGAATACATGTTTTTTCAATGCTGTCATACAGGTGACTAACATGAAACACCAACCATGCTATCTTAAAAACATTAGATGGTTAGTTCTGATATTGTTTAGGTGACATTTTATACCATATTTCAAAAATTGCATTTAACGGGTAAATTACAAGCTAATTTCACTCAGAAGGAACTGCATGCAGCAGGACTTGGACAATATCCTTGCGAATGCTGATAAATGGCAAATAACAATTGCTTCACAAAGGTGCTACCTACCCTTGATAACCAATGGGATTATCATTGCTGAGTTCCACACCACCAATGTCCTGGATTGGCCACATACGTACCATGATTACTACAGCAAGTCAGAGCATAAGACCATAAGATTTAGGAGCAGAAGTAGGCCATTCGGCCCATCAAGTCTGCTCCACCATTCAATCGTGGGCTGATCCACTTCATCTAGTCATCCCCACTCCCCTGCTTTCACCCCATACCGTTTGATGCCCTGGCTAATCAAGAACTTATCTGTCTCTGACTTGCCCTCCACAGCTGCTCGTGGCAACAAATTCCACAAATTTACCACCCTCTTACTAAAGCAATTTCTCTGCATCTCAGTTCTAAGAGGATGTTCTTCAATCCTGAAGTTGTGCCCTCTTGTCCTAGAATCCCCTACCATGGGAAATAACTTTGCCATCAGGCGTTTTAACATTTGAAATGTTTGTATGAGGTCCTCCCTCATTCTCCTGAACTCCCAGGGAATATAGCCCAAGAAATGCCAGACGTTCTGCATACGGTAACCCTCTCATTGCTAGAATCATTCTCGTGAATCTTCTCTGAACCCTCTCCAATGTCAGTATATTGTTTCTAAAATAAGGAGCCCAAATTCATCTCTTGGCAGACCCTGCCTTTCAGCATCTACAAGGCACAAATCAGGGTCCTAATGGAGCACTTTCCACTTGCCTTGATGTGCACTGTTAACAACCCCTTAAGAATTTTGATGCCACCTAGAATAAGGCTACGTCCAAACTACGCCGGTTAATTTTGAAAACGAAGCCTTTTCTCTTCGTTTTGACTTCTCGTCCACACTGAAACGGTGTTTTCAGCCCCCGAAAACGGAGATTTTGAGGAACAGTCTCCAGAGTGAATAAATGTGAAAACGCCTAATATCCATTGCAGTGTGTACGGGGTAACTGGGTCGTCACTACCTTCTAAAGAGCAGGTAGGAATCAGCAAAAAATGCTGGCCTTGCTAGGGATGCCCAGATCCCAAAAATGGATTAAAAAATGAAACTAGCTTGAACAACGATATAATTGCAATACAGTCTCCAGCAACTCGGTTAACCTGATTTTGTAAAGTGAAAGGATTATTTTTGTTCCCAACATTTAATGACATTGCCTCAAAAGTCAGAGCACATTTTTTGTTTCCTCATCCCTGTAGTTTAAGACTTCTGTGGCCATTTTATATAGAAAAGTATTTTTTTATAACTTCTAACATTTGACAAACGCCATCCTTTATTTTTTAAACCTAGATCTTGTCACAGACCTATGTGCTGGGTGAGATGATTCGTGGAACAAAAATCAATGGAACTACATTGACAATTATAACTCGTGATTCTTCAGACCTGGTGGGTGTAGTTTGGAAAACTTGTGTTCATTCATTTGCATTATAGATAATGACCACTACTTTAAACATGATTAAAAAAAAAAAGTCTAACTGTAGATTTTTGTCATATTCAGGTTAATATCCAGGTTATAACATGCAGTAGCAATTTGACCACAGATTTCCAGATTGTTAAATTTTATGTATTTCTGTCCACAATTTAACTTGTAGGTCAAAGATTTCATTAGGGTGAAAACTCATTAGTTCTCTTTGTGTAACTAATGGAATGAAATCATGAAACATGAATTATCTGAGCTGATTCCAGTGTAATTTTCAGTTATTGATATTACAATTTTGAAAAATAGCTTTGTACCTGTCCTCCAAATTCCTTTTTAAAATTTGTATCATCGAGTTATGTTTGATATTGCATCTTAGGAATGTTCTAAAATATTAGCATTTCAGTCACATGTTTAAATATTTCATTTTGGATTTCATATTTTTATGTTGGAGGATCTCCAGAACATAGAAGATAAGACATTGGAACAGAATTAGGTTATTCAGCCCATTGAGTCTGCTCTGCCACTGCATCATGGCTGATATATTATCCTGCAAACCCATTCTCTTGCCTTTTCCCTGTAACCTTTGATGCTCTTACTAATGTAGTCATATTAATATCACAGCTGGATATGGCCTGATATAATTTATAAGTATTGGTATCTTGAACTTGGAGGGGTGGAAGGAGGTTCCTGCTTCTTGCCTGAAAAGTACTCTTGTTTTATGGTTTTAAAAAAAGGGATGCATTGTATCCCAGGTGGGAGAGTAGATACTCCCAAAATTTTGGCAATGTTTTGTGATTGTTTTGAATCCTGCTTGTTGAAATAACTGCTGCATTTGCCTAGCTAGGAACAGCTACTGTACAATGCTCTGCATCTAATAGAAACATCTTAGTTTATTGTACATTCTGACCACGCGTAACACTATCCTGCATAATGCTGATTTGCTACAAAGCGTCTATTCAATTCTTTATTGAAGCTTTAAAATGACAAAAGTTCATTCTAAACACTTAAAACTTCTCGAGTGGCCACAGTAAACATTCCATCAGCCAATGAGAGCGCTTTACATAGGCTCTGAGCCACTCACAGCCAATCATATATTTGTTCACGCTCTGTCTCCCCCGCGTGGGTAAATGCTCTTGCTCTCTCGACAATTCTGGTTTTTTCACCCATGTCTGGAAAATGGCCTGCAACTTCCAGTCAGGGAAGTACATCTAAGATGTCTAGAAAAACATTAACATGGATGTGACTGCAAGTGATATGGTGTTTGGAAGCTGGTGAGCATCAGGCTGATGTTGGTGCCTCTTTGAAATTGGCTATATCAACGATCAGAAAATGCAGACAAGATGAAAGCTTCTGCAATGACTACCTCAAAGTTATCAATGACGAAGGTGACTCATTAAAGGAGCCATTTGCTTGAAAAAATGGAAAATAGACTAAATATATGGGTGGATGACCAAACACATCAGAACATGTCCCTAAGCCAACTGATAATAATGGAAAAAGACAGAAGCATCTTCAATCATATTCAAGAAGTTAATGATACGTTGGTAACATTCACAGCCAGCAGAGGTTGGTTTGATAGATTTAGACAGCACAGTAACCTCCATAGCATACATATCTCTGGTGAAGTGGCTAGTTCAGACAGCAAGGCAGTTAATGATGGCAATGTTGAACAGTTAGTACAACGCATCCTGGGTGAATCTGATGACACGGTTGGAGAAGAGGAAACACCAGCAAAAAACCTCACCACAAAATTCCTCAGCGTTAGCATCACCACGGTCACACAAATCATGGACCAGTTCATGGATAACGACCCTGATTGGGAGTGAAGCAATAAGGCAAAGAGAGGTGTTCTGGACATGATTTACTGCTACCGAGAGCTGCTTCATGAGAGGAAACTTAAGGCAGTCAAATCTCGATGCCTATTTGAAGAAGAAACCAAAGTTAGAAGAGGACCCACAGCCTAGTCCCTCCTCCGAGATGTAACCACCACCCGCTTCCCGCCACTGTTGCTGCTCCACTGATGTACAGGTTAGGCCTGTTTGCGTGTTTGTTACTCCACGGATTACTATGTATACATAAAATAATATCATATACCTCGGGTTTGATTTCTTTATCAGGCACACATGTCATTTGCTTAATGTTATAATGACCCCGCATAGCGCTCCAAATCCAAGGAACGTATCCTTAGCATTAAGCGGGGTCTGAGTATACTGAAATACAAATTATCAGTTTTCCATTTTTCTTTATTTCTTTATTTCTTAGCTTTACTTTGTAATTTATTCATAGTGAGTTTTCAAACATGTATGTTGAAATTGTGAAACCAGGAGATGTTTTCAAGAGAGCCAAAATAGTTACATAGCTCTTTCAAAACATTAAATTGAACAGCACAGAAGGAACAAAAAGGATAGAGGTTTTTTGACAGACTTTGTTTGTTTTGCTTATCAATTATTTTTTGAACTTTAAAGATGTTTTGGTTTAATTTAAATTATCAGGAACCTCTAGAGATACACACTGATCAACTAGGTCCACTGTCATCTGCAATGCATCAATTTCTCCTTGCTATTCAACACACCAAAGAGAGTGTTGTTACTCCAAAGGAGCTGTTCACTCAAGTCTGTAAAAAGTGAGTACGTGTTTGTCAGTGTTATGGCAAGATGAAGCATGTTATATTGTGACAATGCATTCTTTAGCGTTTGATCTCTCAAAACTTAATAATGAATAGAAACATTGCCTGGTTTTCCCACGGTAGTGCTAATTCTTCATAATGGTGGTGTTCAGTTTCTTTTTTTAAATTGATCTTTTTTGCAACAAAATGATGATGAGTAATGAGAACAGAAAGACTTTCATTCATATAGTGTTTTACACAACTTCAAGAAATCCAAAGCATTATAGAAATTGATTATTTTGTGCATTTGGTACGAAAATAGAGGCAGTGCTATATTCAATAAGCAACAATGAAATAATTGACTTCTTTTATAGTTAATTTGTACTTTATGATATCAGGAAAGGTGAGGTATAGCAAAACAGCCAATCAAGTAGAAACTGTAGGAAGTTGTAGATGCTCTCAGTGACCTGGAGGATTACAGGTATGAGAACTGCCTCACCTGCAGTGATTTGAATCTCTGAAAATGTCTATGAGACCATAAGATTTAGGAGCAGAAGTAGGCCATTCGGCCCATCGAGTCTGGTCCTCTGACATGAAACTGTCAGCTGGAAAGGCGACGAGTCACTGGCACAGCTACAAGGCTGAGTTTATTGATATTAACATTGTTACGAAGATAGTCGCACACAGTTTAAGAGTATGCTGATGAAGAGAATTGGTGACCATCAGCAATTGGTGAACAATCAGGTGGTCCCTTGAGTGAATCTTGCTAACTTAGTAACTTTTTGTTTTGGATACTCTTAAGAATGTTAGTTTCTTAAAGAAGTACAGCTGAAGCCAGAACCATGGTATTATGAATAGCTCAAAGGCACAAAAAGGGATGAAATGTGACAGGGCAGTAGTGAAGGGTGGTTGTATCCTTGCCATAGATGTAATTCCAGGATGGCATGTTGTCTCTGGTGCCATTGTCAAGGATGTCACTGGAAAACTATGGAGCAATGTGAATGGCAAGGTTGGAAAAAACAAGGTGATGTCTGCATTGTACCAACAGCAGATGGAAATTAAAGTAAATCTTGTGCAACTCGTAAAGTGTTTTGAAAAAGCAATACCTTAAAGATATAATTCATCTCTGAATTACTCCGTGTCATGTGCTAACATACTGATATAGGAAAATAGAATGCATGACTGGAAAGATGGTATGGGAAGGAGGAATTTGGATTTCTGAGATGATGGAATATTTTCTGGGATAGGTGGGACATGTACAAGTCAAATGGACCAGTGTCTCCCTGGAGAGGTTTTCCAGTGCTTTTGGGGAGTGTTTAAACTAGGCATGGTGATAGATAACTGAGAAGTGTCAGGTTGGGGAAAAATAAAGCTGAAAATTAGGAATGTAGTTAATAAAAGTAACTGCAGTGAAAACAGAAGGAAGGAGCACATAGGGTTAAAGTATACAAAATTGTTAAGGCCAAATTTAAAAGTACTATGTCTAACCTCATACTGGCTGCAGCAAGCTTTATAAATTAACAGCATAAATTGTCTAAGTTTCATGTCATGTGCCACTTGCCCTTGCAGAAATATGGGTGTAGGGTGGCCAAAGCTGGGAAACAAATATTCTAGAATGTTTGACAAATAGGAAGGTCAGGTAAATAGGAAGGTGAAAAAGAAGCTGAGGTATCTGTAAGTGATGATAACTGTTAGATGGGATCTTTGCGCAGTAGATGGTGATGAAAATTATCCTTGGAACTAAGAAATTGAGGTCAGAGCAGAAGCATTGGTGGAATTGTTTATGTGCCTCAGCAAGCAGATATCACAGGGAGCATAGCAGAAATGGTTTTATTCTTCTGCCATTTCTTTATTCCCGTTATAACTGCATGTAAAAGAAATAACATTGTAATTCTGAAGTTATTTAATCTACTTGGACAGGGCAAATCAATTAAGTACCAACAATGTTATAGAATTATATGCTGAGTGGGTGTCCAGATTGGTGTATTGGGGAACCAGTGAGGAAACTAACTATATTAGATATCGGACAGTGGATTGTGAAAGGATTAATTCATAAAGGGGCTCCTGGGAAAGAGTGACAACGATTTGATAGAAATTTATATGAGCGAAAAAGTGATGTAGTTAGATTTGAAACAAGCTATGAATGTGGAAGGTGTAGACTGGCTGTGGTAGATGGATAACTGTTGAAGGATTTGACAGTGGAAGCCATTGGCTGGGATTTAAAGAAATAAAACATGATATACAACACTATTTAAAGGGTAAAATACCAGGAAAATGGTCAGCAAAACAGAAGAGCTGGTCATTAACTTCAAGAAGGGAAGTGTTGCACATGCTTCTGTTTGCATCAAAGGTGCTACGGTTACAAGGGTTGAAAGCCTCAGATTCCTAAGAGTGAACATCATGAATACCACGTACAGACGAGATTCACCAAAATATTTCTTTCCAGTGCATTCAATGGTAGTGGCTTCTGTGGGGTCAACCAAAGGTGTTAATATCTTTTTTAATCGTATTTTTTATGATCACAAGACTCTGCTGAACATTAAGAGCTTAGGGTACTGCAGGTCTACCCTCTAGGTGAGTTGTCATTGGCAGAGAAACTGAAGGAGCTGGTCTTGCTGTGCATTGTGCTGCTGCCTGTGTCAGAGAGGAGTCTACGTGCAAAGGTGATGGGCAGTCTAACAGCAAGTGGTCATCTCAGTTGCTTTTCTTGTGATCACAAGACCCTGTTGGACATTGCTAAGGTGGAATCCTGCAAGCCAATTCACTGGTTTATTGGCGGATAGCAAGGGATTTGCATGGCCTTGGTTGTAGTGAGGGCTAGGCCTCAAGGCAATGTTGCCTGTTTATACTTGCCCAGGATTGAAGTGTCAGAGTTGGTGTGCTTACTCCGTCTTGGACTAAATATTTTTTTGTATGATTGTATTGTATTATGCGCTATATGTGCCATGTGCTGTGTGTGACTGTTGGTACTGTGTTTTGCACCTTGGCCCCAGAGTACCGCTTTACTTGGCTGTTTCCATGGGTATTCATATTCATGTATGATTGAATGACGATTAAACTTGAACGACAGAATCATTTCTGTTGTGAGGGGACACTGGATAGGCTGAGTTTATTCTTTTTGAAGTAGAGAAAATTGAGGGGGAACCTTACTGAGTTATACAAAATTATGAGGGGTGCAGATAGTAGGAAACATTTTTTCCAAGCAAAAGAAAATCCTCTAAGCAGAGGTATCTCCATCCAGACAGAACAGGTTTAGTAAGAAGGAAGAAAACTGGAGAGGATTTGAGGATTTTTATTTTCACTCAGGATGATTGAAATTTGGAGTGCACTGTTAGAGGAGGTGGAAGAGGTCAAATGGCTTGTATTTCTTAGATCAAAGAAAGAATGTCTTTTTTTAAAAATGCAGTGGAATTTCCTATGGGGACAGGAAGGGCCTCATCATATTAAGAGGCTTCGGATATGAACTGGCAAGTATTGAACTTTGAGGCATAGAATGACTCAAGGCTAAGTACAAGGAGCTGTATTGTTAAATAAGTTCTCTGTTATAGATTTGTGTCTTTATATGTTGCCTCTTCAAATCTTGTTTTTACTCAGGGCCGTGCGCTTTAAAGGGTTTCAACAGCAAGATAGCCAGGAGTTACTTCATTATTTATTAGATGGAATGAGAACCGAGGAGATCAAAGTAAGTAAATCCTGTGGATTTGTATGAATGTAGGTAGATAAAATGTAGTACTGAAATATATAAGACCATATCATAAGACAAGGGAGCAGAATTAAGCCATTAAGTCTCCTTTGCTATTCATTGCTGACTTACTTTCCTTCTCAATCCCATTTTTTTTTACCTTCTCCTTTGACATCCTTACTAATCAAGAACCCTATCAGCTTTTGCTTTAAATATACTGAATGACCTGACCTTCCCAGCCATCTCTGGCAATGAATTCCACAGACTCACCACTGTCTGGCTGAAGAAATTCCTCCTCATCTCTGTTCTAAAGGGATATCCTTCTATTTTGAGGTTTTGCCATTATACATTAACTCTTTCATTCCCGGGATCATTCTCGTGAACTTCCACTGGAATCTCTGCAATGCCAACGTATCTTTTCTTAGATATGGAGCCCAAAACTTTATATGCGGGCTGACCAATGCTTTAATAAGCCTCAGCATTACATCCTTGCTTTTATATTCTAGTCCTCTGGAAATGAATTAACATTGCATTTGCGTTCCTCACTACAGGTTAATCTTCAAAGAATCATGATGCACTATGACTCCCAAATCACTTTTCAAATCTGATTTCTGTATTCTCTCCCTGTTTAGAAAATAGTCTATGACCTACCATTCCATCTGCCACTTCCTTGCACATTCTTCTAATCTGTCCCAAGTCTTTCTGCAGACTCCTTGCCCCTCCACCTATCTTTGTAACATCTGCAAATTTGGCCACAAAGCCATCAAATGCATCTTCCAGATTATTGACCTATAACATGAAAAGTAGCACACTTAAACTCCTACCTCTGCGGAGCACCACAAGTTACAGGCAAGTAACCAGAAAAGGCTTCCTTTATTTCCACACTTTGCCTTCTGCCAGTTAGCCAATCTTTCTATCCATGCTGGTATCTTTTCTGTAATATCATGGGTTCTTGTATTGCTTAGTTGCCTCATGTGCGGTAGCTTGTCAAAGACCTTCTGGAAATCCAAGTACACGATACCCACTGACTCCTTTGTCTATCCTGCCTGCTTTTTCCTCAAAGAATTCCGTCAGATTTGTCAGGCAAGATTTCCCCATAAGGAAGCCATATTGATTTTGGTCAACTTTATCATGCGCCTCCAAGTTCCCCGAAACCTCATCCTTAATAATAGACTCGCACATCTTCCCAACCACTTAAGTCAGGTTAATTGGCTTATGATTTCCTGTCATTTGCCTCTCTCCCTTAAAGAGTGGAGTGACATTTGTGATTTTTCCAGTCGTTTGTAACCAATCCAGAATCTACTCATCCCTCCACAATCTCTTTCAGAGCCCTAAGATGCAGTTCATCTGATCCCAGTGATTTGACTACCTTCAGACCTTGCAGCTTCTCAGACACTTTCTCCTTGCTAATAGCAACTACACTCACTTCTGCCCTCTGACATCTCCTAATTTCTGTTGGTGTCCTCTACAGTGAAGACTGGTGCAAAGTGCTTCTTGAATTTGTATGCCATTTCATTGTCTCCCATTTCTGCTTCTTTCCCAGCAGTTTAATGTCCACTCTTGCCTTTCTTTTACTCCTTATACATCAACAATCTTTTAGTATCCCCTTTTATATTACTGCCTAGCTTATTTCATCCCAATCCTCAAGCTTCCTACTAATTTTTGCTTTATTGTATGCACTTCTTTTGTTTTTATGCTCTTTGACTTCTGTTGCCATCTATGGTTACCTCATCATGCCATTAGAATGCTGCTGCTTTGAAATGACCATGTATCATCTGAATTAATCCCAGAAACTCCAACCAATGCTGCTCATCTCCCCTTCCAATCAACTTTGGCCAGCTCCTCTCTTATGCCTTTTCTCCCTCTCAAACTGCAGGGTGTACTATCATAATATTATCATATTATGATTACTGCCTCCTAAGGGTTCCTTTACCTTAAGCTGCCTAATCAAATCTGGTTCATTACACAACACAATCACAAATTGCCTTTTCCCTAGTGAGCTCTACCATAAGCTGCTCTAAAAAGCCATTTCATAAGCATTCTTCAAATTCCTTCTCTTGGGATCCAGTACAAACCTGATTTTTCCAATCTACCTGCAATATTGCAGTCCCTAATGACCATAACATTACTTTACTACAGTCCTTTTTTATCTCCTGTTGTAATTTGTACCCCACATCCTAGCTACTGTTCGGACTACATGGGACACCATGGTAGTATAGTGATTAGTGTAATGCTATTACAGCTTGGGATGTTGGAGTTTGGAGTTCAAATCTGGTGTCTTCTGGAAGCAAGTTTGTACGTTCCTTCCTGTGTGTGAGTGGGTTTCCTCTCACGGTCCAAAGATGTACCGGTTAGTTGGTCACTGTAAATTGTCCAGTGACTAGGCTAGGGTTAACTTGCTGAGTGGTGCAGCTCAAAGGGCCAGAAGGGTCAGTCTGGCACTGTAAGTAAACAAACTTCTGTCAGGGCCTTTTTATCTTTGCAATTTCTTAACTACCCACAAGGATTCTGCTTCTTCTGGTCCTATGTCACTTCTTTCTGAGGATTTAATTCTTTCTTTTTAAGTAACAAATCTACCGCACCCCCTTTCACCACCTTCCTGTCTTTTTGATAGGATGTGTATCATTGGATGTTAAGCTCCTAGATCTGGTAACCTTAACTCAGTGATTCCCACAATGTCATACCTGCCAATTTCTAACTACACTTCAAGATCATCTGCCTTATTTCATACACTACCTGCTTTCAGTCCTGTATTCCCCATGTTTCTTTTCTATTGTCTCTATGTTGCCTGAAGTTCAATTCTTAGCCCCTTCTAAACTTTGTTACTTTATTCTCAACCTCTTCTGCATGCTCCTTCCCTTTCACTTTACCCATATTTTTCCTAGGTGTTGAATCCAAGCAATTCAATTTATCTTAAAGCCCTATCCACAGCCCTAGGTATGCGATTCACCAGAATCTTGGTTCCATCATGGTTCAAGTGGAGTCCGTCCCATTGTAGCAGTTCCCTCCTTCCCCAATGCTGATACCAATGTCCACAAATTCAGATCAGCTCCTTTCACACTAGTCTTTGAGCCATGCATTTAACTTTCGGATCTTATTAACCCTTTGCCAATTTGCACATGGAGCCTGCAACTATCCAGTGATGACTACCTTTTTGGTTCTATGTTGTAATTTAGTCCCTCGCAGCTCAGATTTCCTCAGCAGATCCTATTTTCCTCAGCAGATCCTATTTTCTTCCTTTATGGTTGGTACCCACATGGACTCCAACAATGATTCTTTGTCCTCCCTCTCTGAATTCCTGTGCAGATCTGACAAGACGTCCCAGTCTCTGGCGCCATGCGGACAGCACAGCCCTTGGGACTCTCTATTCTTACAACAGAGGATTGTGTCTACTCTACTGACTATACTATCCCTAACTATAACTACATTTCTCTTCTCTTTCCCCCACCCCCTTGAATGGCTCACTGATCCATGGTGCCATGGTTCAGTTTCTCATCCTTCCTGTAACCCCCATGCTCATCCTCACAGGGAGCAGCAAACTCAGGCGTGTTGGGCTGAGGTTCCTCCAGCACTAACTATCGAATCTTCCTACCTGCCTCACTCGCAGTTACGCCGCCTTGTCCCCAGCCATAGACCGAATTTGAAGTAGTTAATATAATGGGTGTGACTGTCTCCTGAAACAGTATCCAGGTAACTCTCTTCCTCCCTGATGCATCCGTTCTCAAATATCAAACACGATTTCCTGTAGTTTCACAAAGTAATTATTTTATAAGCAGAGTTGTATATGTATATAGACTTAATTTACGAGTTCCCTTGGAGCAGTCCAACGTGCAGATCTGGTTTTGTGCAGTTTCTAAGCTCTACCAATCCCACCTTTGTATTGCAGGCAATCCACTTCCATGTACATACACTTTTGTAAATTTTGTGGGCTGTGATTTCAGAAAAAGGAATTCATTTGCTTTACTGTCTCAATATCAGAATCATTTCATTTCAATACCTTCAGAAATCTGTATAATTACTTGCAACATACAAGCACACTATAGAGTAGGAGTTCCCAACCTTCTTTATGCCATGGACCCCTACCATTAACTAAGGGGTCAATGGATCCAAGTTTGTGAACCCCTGTTACGGAGTACGCCAGTGTAGTTCATGAAAGAAAAATCTGGGATCTGGCAACATTAAAACTGATATGTGGCTGTAATTTAAAGAAAAACTTTCTAAAAATGTACATGTTGCATAGCTTCCGATGCTGAGGTCATTGAAGTTAGTCCATGATTGAGTGCACCAATTTAATTGTGGATGAAATTGAATTTGTAGATCACGGCAGGGTTGTTTACAAAAATTAAACCTTTTTGTCATCGTCCACCTAAGTAAATTTAATATGAATTTTCCACTTTCATTTGTGGATGGTCAGATCTTATTTAGTTAAAATTGATTTAGATAATTCAAAATGCATTCACTTAACTGAATACACATCAATATAGGCATTTAAGGATGGTCTGATGTTCGGTGAAGACATCTGATATTGATGCAAAAGATATAAATTTCAATAAACAAGATTGAGTAACAGAGTGGAGGGTATTATGAATAATGCAGATAAGCATTGATTTAACTTTAACTAAGAATGTCACTAATTCAGGAAAAGTATGATGTAGAAATATAACTTTTAGTCCAGCGGTGCTTTATTAAAACTAACAGCACTGTTCCGTAGACTTCGAGGAGAGTACCCTTAACTTGAAGTAACAACATTATAAAACTCCCCCACTGTCAATGATCTGCAACTGTAAAGCAAAATGCTTGATCCTAGCTATCTTGTACTTTTTGCTTTTTCTTTTGTTCTAAGCTTGTTCTTAGCTGCAGCTGTAATCTGTTGAGTAACCTAGAATTTAAATCCAAATACTGACTGTGGTTGTATTGCTGCATTCACCTGCTTTCACAATAGGCTTCAATTAATCTTGTTGCCCAAAGTCAAAAGCTTTCCATGGTAAAGAAGCTGAGTTGAAAATGATATTTCTCCCCTTCGATTCTGGCAGCAAACCCAGATTATTGATTTATTAATGATCTTGTTGAAATGAATACTCAGTGTCTTTTATTCTTAGATTTGACAGTGAAAACAGTTATATTTATGTGGGTCATTAATCAAGCTTTGTTGTTTTTACAGAGCGCTTGATGGATTGGAAAAAATGTAAACAGATTTTAGCTGACTTGATTGATATTTTAGAATTAAATAAATGTAAAATGCTTTGAAGTTTTGCCACATAGAATTTAGTTATTGGCATTCATTCTTTATTCATTGCCTTGTATTTTATTTATTAAGTGCAACTAAGAAGTAAGTACATTGTGGAATTTAGAGTTCTGTGTTTTGCAAGTATAATCGAGATTTTTGTATCTGTATGGAGGTTGTTAAATAGTTGAGATTAAGGAGATTGGAGCATTGGATGGAATTGCTTGCTTTTCATTTTTGCTTGTATAATTGAAGCCACCATATTTATACTCTAGTGCTAAAGAAATTATTTTTTGAAATTATCTTTTAATTTCATTTCGTATCTCAGCGATTTGGTGCTGCCATTTTAAAAGCCTTAAATTATCCTTCAGAGAAGAGGGAAGATGAAGAATCCAGGAAAATCAGGAAAGGTAATGCCATATTATTACATGTAACTATTATTGGAACTTTCCTAGTGGCTCATTGTCTACATGTGCTGGCTGATGTGCCATTGAACTACATAAATCAAAGGATTACTGATGTGTTTGAATTTGTGGTAGAGATGCTGTGTTTGCCTTAATGCCCAATGATGGGAAGTGGAGGAGGGGGTGAACCAACCTGTGTTTCAGATGTCATCAGAGTAAAGTGGCTGCCTCATAGTGCTAGTGACCTGGGTTCAATCCTGATGTTGGAAGCTGTCCGCATAGTATGCATGTGCTCTCTGTTATCGCATAGTTTCCCCAAGTATTGCAGTTTCTGCTCACATCCCAAAGATATATGGGTTAATTAACCACTAAGTATAAGTTCCACAGATATTGGTTGGTAAATTTGAAGAAAGTTGATAAGAATTTGGTGGAAATGAAATGGGATTAGTATAAATGGATGCTAGATAGTTGGCATGGATTTGGTGTGCCAAAAGGCCTGTATGACTCCGATTAGGAGCAAAGATGGGCTGAACTTGATTTAGTAGATTATGACTCCGTTTTGTTCCACACAAGAAGAATGGATACTGAGGCATTAAATGAATCTAATTGGATGCACAGATTTGAAGACCTAAAAGCAAAAGTATTATAGTAACTCTTTTAAAGGAGTACATTTCCTGCTTGTGACTTGCTGCAGTACCCAGAAGCAGCCATTTGTTCAAATTTAAGCAAATATGCAAAAACTATCAGGAACTTGTATAAAGGACTGTTGTATCTGAATATTTGGTAATCATAGCCAGTACCATTTGATATCCTTTAATCTCTCTGGTTTAGCACTGTAACGACAAATAACATGTTGTACTAGCTTTGCATGTTATGTTTATAATTCAGAGCATCATTGTGTCAAAGACATATTTTTTGTAAAACTGAGTAAGAAGGAAACTCTATAATAATGTTATTCATAAGGTAATAATTCATGCTTTCTCATATAAAAAATCATTTTTCCCCTTTTCAGTATATGAAAATGAGGCTTCCATGCTGAATTTTGTTGACCAGGTTTTTGGTGGGACTTTGACAAATACAATCATGTGTGAGGAGTGTAAAGTGGTAAGGTTGATTACATGATAGATAAGATAAACTTTTACAGATATTGTGTGAACTTAAAAACATGCTTTCTGTACATTGATGTCCTTCATAATTTTTGTTTGCCATAAGTTTGCATGGCTGATTTTTTTTTCTTCCCTCCTGAAGGTGTTCACGTAATGAGAAGCAACTTGATAGTGCCTTGTATCCACAGTACCCTCTGCATTGAGCCTTGATACTGAGCAAGTTATGAGATATTGGGACTGTTGCAACAGGGTCGTATCCTGACCTCCCTCGTGGATCCCTAGAATCTGAATGGGTTTCTTTTTCTCTAAACTTGCATTCTTTGTGGGAGTTGCAGCAGTACTAGTCATGCAGTGACCAAGTCCCTGTTAAACAGAGCGAGAAATTTTAAACCAATGCTTGTCTAGTCTTGATGATAGATCTTGCAAAACTACTGCAGTATGTAAACTGAATAACAAATTAACAGAGGTTGTGATCTGCATCGAGCATGTAACTGGTAATTTAACAGTAATGAACGTTTTTCTCCTTGTGTGACATTATTTTATTAGAAGTAATACTACAAGGTCCTTTGGTTTAGACCGTATATAGGGTGTGCCCATAACATCACTATTTTTTGTTAAGTAAATAAAAAACAGTTTCATGTACTTAATGCCACCATATCAGTATTCTCCATGGGGCTTTTATAAAATGAAACTATTTATAATCCCATTTCTGAAACCCAAGATGCTTTGTTTTAGAAACATAGAAACATAGAAAATAGGTGCAGGAGTAGACCATTCGGCCCTTCGAGCCTGCACCGTCATTTATTATGATCATGGCTGATCATCCAACTCAGAACCCCGCCCCAGCCTTCCCTCCATACCCCCTGATCCCCGTAGCCACAAGGGCCATATCTAACTCCCTCTTAAATATAGCCAATGTACTGGCCTCAACTGCTTCCTGTGGCAGAGAATTCCACAGATTCACCACTCTCTGAGTGAAGAAGTTTTTCCTAATCTCGGTCCTAAAAGGCTTCCCCTTTATCCTCAAACTGTGACCCCTTGTTCTGGACTTCCCCAACATCGGGAGCAATCTTCCTGCATCTAGCCTGTCCAATCCCTTTAGGATTTTATACGTTTCAATCAGATCCCCCCTCAATCTTCTAAATTCCAACGAGTACAAGCCCAGTTCATCCAGTCTTTCTTCATATGAAAGTCCTGCCATCCCAGGAATCAATCTGGTGAACCTTCTTTGTACTCCCTCTATGGCAAGGATGTCTTTCCTCAGATTAGGGGACCAAAACTGCACACAATACTCCAGGTGTGGTCTCACCAAGGCCTTGTACAACTGCAGTACATAAGTGCTGAAAAACAATTAATGCATGGTTAGGTCTCCAATTTGCATGATAAAAACAATAAAGATTTAAAGAAATTTACCTTTCAGGTACTCTCTTTTTTTACTGTGGATCGCTGCTACAAATTGGACATAGTATTTGCAATGTCAATATACTAAATCTCTAATGACTGAAAATCACCTTAATTATCATTTGAAAATTAATTATCATTTGAAAGCATTGGTAACCTTGGACAGTAAAATATCTCTTGTATCAATGTAGCTGAAACACAGAGGTCAATTAGGATACACTTTCTGCGCCGATCTACTGCAAGGATTGCTCTAAGCCACTTTATCAGCTTCCTATTTTTGAAATGAGTCAGTCACATTCTTCAGATGTTTTGAAGAACAATTGAGAATGTGTACTGTTTTTAAAGATATGGGGTTAAGTGTTCTTGAGGATATGCACATACAAAATGTTTTGTGTACCAAGATGTAATTATTATGATTAATTAAAATCAAAGAAATTGGTAGTATTATATACAAATTACTTAAGAGTTTGAGCTAGTTAGTACAAGGTTAATGACGTGATTCTTTAGCAGTGTGGAGGAATAGATCCATGTCCAATTGGTGGGGTGATTAAGAAGGCTTATGGTACGTTGATGACCTTTATTAGTCAGGGGACTGAGGTAATGTTGCAGCTCTATTAAAATGGTTAGATCACACTTGGAGTAATGGCTTCCCTTCTGTGGTCACTTCACAATAGCAAGGATGTAGAAGCTTTAGACGGTACAGAGAAGATTTAGCAGGATGCTGCCTGGATTAGGGAGTATGTTTTATAAAGAAAGGTTGAGTGAGCTAGGCTTTTCTCTTTGGAGTGAAGGAAGATGAGAGGTGACTTGATAGAGGTGTACAAGGTTTAAAGAGGCATAGATAGAGAAGACAGCTCGCTTCTCTTCCACAGGGCGGAAATAACATATGAGAGGGCATGATTTTAAGCTGACTGGAGAAAAGTATAGGGGAAATTTTAGAGGTTGGATTTTTGAATACAGTGGTAAGTGGATGGAACAAACTGCCAGAGGTGGTAGTAGAGGTAGATACATTAGGGACATTTAAGAAACTTTTATATTGGCACGTGAATGAAAATGAAATGGAGGGTGCTGTGGGAGGAAATGGTTAGATTGATCTTGGAGTAAGTTTAAAAAGTCAGCACAACATCATAGGTTGAAGGGTCTGTACTATGATGTAATGTTCTATACTCTGTTACTAAATGTCCTGCTGTTTCAGATGAGAAAAATCTTTGGCCTCTGATTTTGCTGCAGTGGCCTCTGTTACGAGTGCATTGTATAGATGGGTGAAGAGCATCGTTGGCCTAGCTGTGTCTTCCCCGTGATTAAACACCCTTGCATTGTATTAGGAATAAAAGAACAGTCAGAAGCTGAATTGAATTGCCTTTATTTCTTATATTCTTCACGTACATGTGGAGTGAAAATCCTTATGTTACATCTCTGTCTGAATGTACAATGTGCAAATTATAGTAGTATGTACAGAAACTGCAACTGTTCAAGGAATGTCATTGCAACAGTTGAAGAGGTAAAAATATTTTACTTACATCAATAATAAATTACTTAAAATATGAATATTTTGTGACTTACCCTACAGGTTACATTAGTGAAAGAAACCTTTTTAGACTTGTCACTACCTGTTTTGGATGATCAGGTAAAATATTGCCTTTTTTAAAATTTGATTTGATTGTGAGGGAAATGTGTATACGTTTAATAATTAGAGGCATATCTTACTTATACGTGGGCATTATTGCTTGATTTACTTTGTTCTGAATTTTAAAGATAATTGCTATTTATTTTCTTATCAATGTCTTTTAATGACATAATTAGAGACGATGTAGTAGAGGATAGAGTGAGATTGGCCTCACTTTTTGTTTCACTTGTATCTTAATTTTCACCAGAGGTTGGTGGATAACAAACACTGAGAGTTTGAGCTTATTTTCCCTCAAACTAAAAGCCATGGTCAGATAGTCAGTGGACAGATACCCTAATTGTCTCTCTGAACTGTCTGTGTAAATGTTCTTTTGTGGGTGTCATTTTCTTCAGTTGGACAATTATTCATTTGTATAATAACTTGTTCAAGTGGGCATGACAATCATTGGAATTGGCTGTGGAAATGTCTACAGTCAATGAGAACAAGAGTGGCTACTTAAATCTCTCTTGAGCCATTCATTCAAATTAGTTTATTTGCATTATAATCAGTTTCTGATCTTGGTTCTATATGACTTCCTTAACAAAAACAACCTGCACCTGTTTTCTTTCGTGTACTGGATGAAGAAAAAACTTCTTGGCATTGCTAACGAATGGTCTAACACCTTATATTTTAAAAATTCCATTTCCAGATTCTATTACGCACTTCAAGTGTGTTCACTTGACCCAATCAACTCCATAATTCACATTAGGTCATTGCCAATCAGAATATTGAATATTTTTACTGCCAGTTCACAACTTTATCTGAAGGAATCTAAAGATTTTGGCACTGGGAAGGAGTTAGTAATTATTATGATTATTTTGAAATATTTGGTACTAATATTTTTGTCCTTGTAAGGTATCATTGTATGAGGCTGAGTCATTAAATCTCTTATAGCAAAGTTGTGCAAAACTTAAAAGTGTTTGATATTGTTTAATGGTTATTTGTTTGTTTCCCATGTTTGTTTGACCTCCATCTGCAGAGCAGTGAATGCACAATTAATTAGTACACTTAATTGTGGTGCTCTATTGCAGGGTGACAAGAAGAAATCCCAGGGAAAGGGTGGAAGAAACACTACTGAGAATGATGAAGATGAAAATCTTGGTCATTATAATGGAAATTTTATCTCTAAGGACAGAAATGAAATTTCAACTGTCCCAAGCAAATATGAACAAAAGAAGGCAAAGAAACAAGCTAAAAAGCAAGCCAAAGTAAAGATTCCTCTTCTGTAATCAAACTATTTGTCATTTTGTGTCGTAGAAGTTTAGAGTTCATTTGGTGCCTCAGTCTCTTCTGGGTTTCTGTGTAACAATCCAAGCTAATTCCAGTGGCACTCTCTACTGAACACCTCCACTCCTCCCAATTTTTACTCTATGGCCTATTTCAGTTCCTTGTCTACATGCTGGCGTTCAGTAGCTCCATACAAAAACACAGCTGGTTCCCACGTCCATGATGTTTACATCTAGCTCAGTTTTTTCATCTTGGCTTTAACTCATCACAGTGCCTGACCAACCTATAGTCTTAAAATTTATCTAACTAAAGAAACGGCCTAAGATATTTCCTTCGGTCATTATCATATGCTCAATTCCCTGTCCGCTGATTCCATCCTTCCTCTTGATTACTATGTGCTCTTTTGTTAATTGCATTATAATATATCTGCAAATGTTATGTTTTGCTTTGTTTTAGCACCATCGCCGACAGCAGAAATCCCAAGCGAAAACACTTAGTTTAGAGGATTCCGCTGTCAAATGTTCTTTGGATGAAGATCAGAGAGGAAAACATGATGCCTCTGCAGAAGGCAGTGAGGACGTAGACTCAAATGGCATTGAAGCAGAGGCCTCTCCAGAACCAGATAAATGTAACAGCTTATCAACTGACCATTGTCTTGGGACCACAGCAAAAGAAACTATGGCAGTTAATGGTCAAGAAGTGAGCCAAGAAAATCTAGATGTTGAAGAGGACAGCAAATCTGCTGAAACTGAACAAAAAGAAAGGTACTCTGATTCCCATAATTCCAAGGACTCTGACACTTCAGATACATTAGAGTCAAACAGAATTTCAGAGGACCTAGTTAGTGCATCCAGTGAAGATGAAGAAACGGTTATCAATACTATGAATAAACTGAATCTCGATGAGTCCGCGACAAATCATGATGAAATAACTTCAAACCAAGTGGAGTGTGAGAGTGATTCTGGAACTCCAAATGATCAACTCTCTTCCATTAAAAATGGACGGACGTTGTTCTTGGATCCAGAGAAAGCATTTTGCACACCTACAAACAGAAAGCTGCTCAGTGGAAAAGACTGCTCTGTTGAGGCTTGTTTACAGCAGTTCACTCAGATAGAAAATCTCACTGGAGCAAATAAACTACTTTGTGAAGAATGTACCAGAAGACAGTACAAACGTGGAATAAAGAGCAATGCAAATGGTAGTAAAGCAATTTCAAATCTGTGCCTTTCATTACAGTTGTCTATCATGTATCTGGTGTTAACTTGTTGAAAAGTATGATATTAGTTAGCATTGCATCACTTCGGCTAGTTCCAGAATTCAAATTTAATTCTTAGTTGTATCAAGTCTTTAAAGTTGGGTGCAGCAATAATGCTTACAGGAGAAACGATGATGTATTCGCAATAGGTGTCCAAGTGCTTAGTCAAAAGGAAGTTTTTAAGCAGTGTCAAGGCATGGCTGAAGGTATACCTGCCAGTGACAGGAGTATAGAATGTGTTGGAGATCAAAGTGGTGAGGAAAAGAACAGAGAATTTCCTGGAGGGTTGAGTTGGATGAGCTTAACTTGGATTGGATCCAGATTGTGGGTACTGTATTGGTGAACAGTGATTCAGTATAAATTAGTTTGAATGGGTGTGTAAAGAGTTGCGTATAGGGGAGAAGAGGTCATGGTGTTGGAAGCTGAGTCTGGTGACATTAGAATAGTTAGTATGGGGTTTTAACAAAAGCTTGGATAGTGGATGTGATTTACTTTCTGTCAGTAGAAACACAAAAGCCTACACTTAACAGGACTTCTTGAACAGCATGGTTATTAAATCGTATATGCAAACTTATAATTCCAAGTGCAAGTTAGTAAAAATGCTTCTGTTGCTAAATCAAAAGGTCATAATATTTTTGCACACTATTTACTCAGATTGGGGCTAATTCAGTTTTGTGATGATGTATTTTGATCTTTTGCTTTCATTATGTTCACCATTGACAGAAAACTCTTGTTGTATGTTGAAGTAGTCATCCATTAGCAGACTGCTTGCTTTGCATTGGAATGTAGCAATGCATATTGAATCTTGTTTCTATTTTTTTTTCAAAACATGTTGGCAGATGACAAGTGTGTGTACAGGAATGCCAAGAAACAAATACTTATTTCGTCATTTCCCCCAATTCTTATACTTCATTTGAAAAGGTTTCATCAGGTAATTTTTTTGGGGGTATTCCTGGTTCTGTGTTTCACCATTGTATTTTATTTAAAAGTCAAGTGACTTGTGGATAATGTCTATTACAACAGTGAAAAATTATTTTAGAAAATACCTTCTGACCACTGGGATCTTGTTTTGTTTACATTTTCACGGGATATCATTGTCCACATCTGGGAAGTACTGACCTCGATGCTGTAATTGTGACCATCTTTAAGAAAGGTGAGAAGTGGAACTGTGATAATCGCAGGGAAATCTCCCTGCTGTCTGCCACAGGAAAGACCATCGCCCACTTTCTCCCCATGGCCAAGGAGCTGCTCATTATATCATAGCATGGCTTCCAACCATCTCCAGGCAGATTGGACAATATTTTTCTGGGGTAACAAGATCATGAGAAGTGCAAACAATAGCTCCAACCATTTCACACGACTACCTTCATTCTTCCCAAAACCTTTGATTTTATCAACCTGGAACTATGAAACCACCTCAAATTATGCTGACTACAGAAATTTCTCTCTTAACTTGTGTTTGCTGCATATGGCAGGCAAACTGCAATACGAACTAACAAGTCTACGTCCGAACCAATCTAGTGAAGACCAACGTCAACATTTTGCCCTATCCCAACATGTCATACTTTCAGCTCCAATATACCTGCTTTGCGAATAGAGTGAATCTTCAAAACTAATAGGAAATTGTATAATCTGCAGTCTGCATCATCAGAGCTAAGGTCAGTCAAATCTCAGTGGTTGAACTGCAGTATAAGGACAACAGTTCAGTTTGCACACATTCAGAGAGAGAACTCTGAAACCTCATCAACTAGTTCACTAAGGTATACAACTGAATGGTCCTTGCACTAAACATCTGCAAACCTGTACCTCACTGCATTCAAACAATAAATGTTTATAGTGAAAATGTCGGCCATTTCCCATACCTCGGGAGTCATGCCCTCGTGAAGGCAGACATCAGTAATGAAAACGCTTAAATGCAGCCTTGGCTTGACAGCAGTGATTCCTGCCCTCCTGCATGCTCCTTGCACCTGATCTCCCTACAAAAGGGACTTCAGAACAATTTAAAAAAACATCAGCATTGCCTTCATAAAATCCTCCAAGTTCCTGGGAAGGTAAGGGAACCAATGAAGGCTTGCTTCCACAGCTACATTATAGCACCACATTATTTAGAATCAGATACTTAGTCTGAGTTGCACCTTGTGATGAGATCTGTGGAAGAGTTGCAGTTCCTGCATTAGCCACCTCCAAATGGAGTGGAACCGATTCATCCACAATCCTGAATTTTCCTACAATTAATTTGCACTTGTGACATTAGTGACTCCCATGTCAATAGTATTGCCTAACAGTCCAGAAATTAGAGGCTTAAGGGTATGAAAGATGCAAGTGGTTTAACCAGTTTTGAACAAACCTCTTTAGATGCAATTGCCTGATAGAATTTTTCACACCTCACCTAGATATTGAATAACTTAGCCATAGAGCAGTACAATACAGAAATAAGCTCTTTAGCAAATCTAGCCTATGCCAAACTATTTTTCTGCTGATCTACCTCTGATGTCACTTTCAAGGAATTATGTACCTGTATTCCTAGATCCCCCGTTCTACCTCACTCCTCAGTGCCCTACAGTTCACTGTGTAAGTCATGCTGGTTCAGATCCCACTGCCAGCTTTGATACCTTTCGTTGCTGTCCACTACACCAATAATCAAATTTGCTGATCCAGTTTACCCAGTCATCCAAATCATTGATATAGTTAACAAACGACAACTGACCCAGCACTGATCCCTCTGGCATATCACTAGTCACAGGCCTCTGGTCAGAGAGGCAACCATCTACTACCACTCTCTGGCTTCTCCTGCTTAAGCTAATGTTGAATCCAGACTCCCATACAGAGTTTTCTCAAAGGCCTTCTTAAACTCCATATACACAACATGCCTTGCCCTTCCTCCATAGACTTTCTTGGTAACCTCAGTGGTTAGATATGACCCAACACACACAACGATATGTTGACTATCTCTAATCAGGCCCTATATATCCAAATCTTATTTATTCTGTTCCTGGAATACTTTACCTACTACTGAAATCAGGCTCATCACCCTATAATTTACCTGTTTATTCTTGGAGCCTTTTTGAACAACAGAACATTAGCTTTCCTCTAGTCCTTGAACATTTCACCTACAGCTAAGGATGTTTCAAATACCTGTGCCAGGGCCCCTGCAATCTCTACAGTAGCCTCCTGCAAGATGCGAGGGGACACCGTATCAGGTTCTGAGGACTTACCCGCCCTAATTTGCCTCTAGACATCAAGCACCTCCTTTTCTGTAATCTGGATACGGTCAATGACCTTACTGTTTTGCCTCACTTCTATAGACTGTCCATCTTCTGAGTAAATACAAATGCAACAAATTCATTTAAGATCTCCCCCATCTCTTTCAGCTCCATGCATAAGTAACCGTGCTGATCTTCAAGTGAACCAATTTTGTCCCTTGCTATCCTTTGTTCTTAACATTTGCATAGATTCTCCGTAACCTTGTCTACCAGAGCAACCTATGCTTTCTTTCAACCCTCCTGAGGCTTAATGTAGATTGTTGCTTAACCAATCACTGACAAACCAATATGCTTTTAATAACTGAGGTCTGCACCATTCTTGTTTTTCAGCTGGGGTTCAATCTTCGTAAAATAAACAAGCATATCCATTTTCCAGAAGTTCTTGATCTTACTCCATTCTGTGCAGTGAGCTGCAAGGTATGTTAAACCAAAAAAAATTGAACACTCAACTGGTGTTCACGCTTTCACCAATCATTCAACAGCACTGATGTCACAAGTTTTATTAATCCAAATCAGAACCTTTTATACTTGATCAGTTTTTCTCCACTTTTCCTAAAGGTAACTGATGCCAAGGCTGAGAACATTAATATCATATGGTATTTTTGCATTGTCATATTAGTGATGTTCTGTTTATTTTTAATATAAATCACTAGTTTCAATACAAGAGAATTTAAGTATTAAAAAATAATTTTCAGCTTCGAGGGGTGACAGATTTAGAATTATTGAAATTTCAAATGAGGCTAACTTAAAGTTGCAATTTATCATAGACCATTTTTTTTTGTTTTGAAAGCTTTCTTGGCTCCCCACAATTTCCAGTAACAAATTTTCTCCCTTCTAAACTGCCTACTGTGAGACTTAGCTTGATTGATAGCTAGTCCTTAACTCATTACATATAAATTCTCAATATTCTGTTAGTCATGGTTAAAACTGCGTACCTGTTTAGTAATTCCTAGCAATAAGGCTGATAGTTGTAGTGCAGATGTTAGCAATTGTTGCACATTAACACTTGAGTTAACTATTTCATTACAGAATGTTGAAGGCTATACAAATATATCATACAGTCTCTATGGAGTTGTGGAACACAGTGGCACGATGAGATCTGGGCATTATACGGCTTATGTCAAGGTGCGAGCTCCCAGAAAACACCTTTCTGAATATGCGCTCAGTCGACGTAAAGTGCCAAGTAAGTGATGTTACCTCCAAATCCATGGTAATAGAGCAATGATTAAAATTGGGTTAATTAAAGTAAGTGTAGAAGGGCTATTACTTACCAAAGTAACATATGCTTCTTATCATTTGAAATTTATGCATGATTGTGTATTAATGTATGGAAACAATTAGTATATATTTTCATAAGCTTGGAATTAATCCATTGTCATTTGACTTTACAAGCTTTTCGAGGAAATTTTGGAATTGAGACTACTTACAAGTGGCAAATGCTTATCTGAAAGGAGATGTTTATGCTTTCAATTCTTAAACTACCCAGACATACTGAGATACTGTTCCTCTTTTGAATTTAGCCTCCCCTGTATCTTGTAACTGTTAACTGTTGCCCTCTACAGACGCTGCCTGACCAGCAGTTTCCCCAGTTACTCATTTTTTGCTCCATGATAAATCCTATTTGCAACTAACATGACTTTGGTGCTGGGGTGAGAGCACATAATTCAACTGAGTAATTTAGAACTTGCATCACAATACAGGCCATTCAGTCTGTCTACCTTGTGTTAACCAGTTCCATTCCCCTTATGGTTCCTTGTACAATTTCTCTCGTGTCCTTAGATTACTTTGCCATTCATAATTTAGGAACATGCCTTTATGTGGAAAGAAAATACAGGGTCCTCTTAAAAACCCATTCAGTTACAGGAAGAAAATATAAACTCCACCTAGACAGATTTTAGGTCAGGATCAAACCCAGGTATCTGGAGCTGTGGACAGCAATAATAAATACTGTAGTATTATGCAATTAGTATTAATATTTTACTAACTTGTTTATTTTTTAAATAGTTATCAATGCAGAGGCACCAAGGGGAAGGTGGTTCCACGTAAGTGATACCCATGTGAAAGCAGTGCCAGAGTCTGAAGTAATGAATGCGCAGGCCTACCTCCTGTTCTATGAGAGGATCTTTTAATTTTTGCTGATTAAATGAGTTATTGATCACTTTCATCTGTACCAGAATGGTCTACTTTTGTTTCTGAGGGAAGAAAAAATGGAATCTATGCAACATTTATCAAATGAAAACATTGACTGTGACAAGCACCAAAAATGTTATCTGTATGATCTGTAAATTAGTCTTTCTAAACCACTAAGATTACCATGTATTTTCCTACATATTAAACATTGATTTTTTTTAAAAGTAAGCAGTGATACTTTGGGAGAATAAAATTGATTCCTTTTAATAGCAAAATAAATTTCAGCATCCTTTAATCTGAGTAACTTTGAAACATTCATTGATGTATCCTTTTACATGTAAAATGAGTTGGGAGAATATGCAGGTTTTAATTAGGTTCAATTTTAATGGAGAATGCTTCGCAGTTCCACTCATTTACATGTAAAATGAAGATGGGTATTGATCAGATCTGTTAGCTTTTTCCATTCACTGAGGATCAACAACTTTGAGATACCTTTATTAAGTGATTTGTTTCATATGACGTGCTGAATTTCAATGTTGTAAGCTTTGTCTCAGGAAATTGCAATCAATAAAATTTAATTCTTGTCGTACATTGTTTTTTTCATAAACATTGCTTCACACCCACAGACTTAATTAATCAAGCCTCCCCTCTGAATTGTATTCAATACTTAGCCTTAACCGACATGAGTGGTCCATATCCCACTGTCTTTGTTTCAAGCTTTTTAACATCAACATCTTTACAATACACTCATACCCCACTTAACATTGAGGATATGTTCCTTGGAGGTGGAGCGCTATTGCCGAGGAGATTGCTGAGCCTCTGGCAATGATATTTGCATCATCAATGGGGACAGGAGAGGTTCCAGATTGGAGGGTTGCAGATGTTGTTCCCTTATTCAAGAAACGGAGTAGAGATAGCCCAGGAAATTATAGACCAGTGAGTCTTAATTCAGTGGTTGGTAAGTTAATGAAGAGCCTGAGAGGCAGGATTTTTGAACATTTGGAGAGGCATAATATGATTAGGAATAGTCAGCATAGCTTTGTCAAAGGCAGATTGTGCCTTATGAGCCTGATTGGATTTTTTGAGGATGTGACTAAACACATGGATGAAGGAAGAGTGGTAGATGTAGTGTATATAGATTTCAGCAAGGCATTTGATAAGGTACCCCATGCAAGGCTTATTGCGAAAGTAAGGAGGCATGGGATCCAAGGGACATTGCTTTGTGGATCCAGAGCTAGCTTGCCCACAGAAAGCAAAGATTGGTTGTAGACAGGTCATATTCTGCATGGAGTGGTGTGCCTCAGGGATCTGTTCTGGGACCCTTGCTCTTCATGATTTTTATAAATGACCTGGATGAGGAAGTGGAGGGATGGGTTAGTAAGTTTACTGATGACACAAAGGTTGGGGGTGTTGTGGATAGTGTGGAGGGCTGTTAGAGGTTGCAGCGGGACATTGATAGGATGCAAAACTGGGCTGAGAAGTGACAGATGGAGTTCAACCCAGATAAGTGTGAAGTGGTTCATTTTGGTCAGTCAAATATGATGGCAGAATATAGTATCAATGGCAAGACTCTTGGCAGTGTGGAGGATCAGAGGGATCTTGAGGTCCAAATCCATAGGACATTCAAAGCTACTACACAGGTTGACTTTGTGGTTGAGGCGGCATACAGTGTATTGGCCGCCTTCAATCGTGGAATTGAATTTAGGAGCGGAGAGGTAATGTTGCAGCTATTTTGGAGCCTGGTCAGACCCCACTTGGAGTACTGTGCTCAGTTCTGGTTGCCTCACTACAGGAAGGATGTGAAAACCATAGAAAGGGTGCAGAGGAGATTTACAAGGATGTTGCCTGGATTCGGGAGCATGCCTTATGAGAATAGGTTGAGTGAAGTCAGCCTTTTCTCCTTGGAGTGACAGAGGATGAGGTGACCTGATAGAGGTGTATAAGATGATGAGAGACATTGATCGTGTGGATAGTCAGAGGCTTTTCCCAGGGCTGAAATGGCTGCCACAAGAGGGCACAGGTTTAAGGTGCTTGGGAGTAGGTACAGAGGAGATGTCGGGTCAGTTTTTTATGCAGAGGGTGGTGAGTGCATGGAATGGGCTGCTGGCAATGGTGGTGAAGGTGGATGCGATAGGGTCTTTTAAGAGACTTTTGGATAGGTACATGGAGCTTAGAAAAATAGAGTGCTATGGGTAACCCTAATAATTTCTAAGGTAGGGACATGTTCGGCACAACTTTGTGGGCTGAAGGGCCTGTATTGTGCTGTCAGTTTTCTGTTTCTATGTAAATCAGCACTATGCAGAGTCATTATAATACATAAATGGACACGTGCCCAATTTTAAAAAAAATCAAACTGGAGATAATGATATTTTATGTGTACACAGTAATTTGTGAAGTAACAACCATGCAAATAGGCCTAACCTGTATATCAGTGGAGCAGCAGCACAGGGAAATGGGTGGTGGTTACATCTTAGAGGAAGGGACCAGGCTGTTGATCCTCCTCTAACTTTGGCTTCTTCAAGTAGGTGTCAAGATTTGACTGCCTTTTAAGTTTCCTCTCATGAAGAATAGCTCTGTCAATTCTCAAAGCTCCTCGTTATTAAGTATCTCACAACAAGAATGCAGTAACTCTTCAACTTTGCCATCATTAACATTCTCTAATCCCACTTCAGTGGTCAGTTTAACAAAGTGTGGATGACTGGTTCTGCCTGAAATCCTAGAATGCCATTCAATGCTTCTGGACATAGCTTCTATTACATTCCATTCATGCAGTTTGAAGTTACTTCAGTGGAGGTTGCTCTGAAACGGTTGTCTACAGCTTTCATGACATTCGTAGTTTTCCAAAATTGCCTGATGGATTGTTTCTCTTGACATTTTGTTTCCTCTACAGTTGTTTGAATGTGCTTTTTAAAGCTAGTAGGCTTTAAAATTCAATACTGCCTTGATCCATCGTTTGGAATGAAGTGGTGGTGGGTGGAAAGTAAACCACTTCTACAGGAGTGCAGGACTAGAGTTGTCAAGATTCTCAGGATGGCCTGGGACATCAAGCACTAACAATGCTTTCGGTTCAAGGTCAGGCTTCCGGACAAAAAAAGCATAACAGACCTATTTTGGAAAATACTAATAGTCACCAACGAATTCGTGTTTGATTTCCAAATCACTGGTAGACTTGACTTTAAAATGCTCATGGTGGTTCAGAGTGATACACAATCAAAGGCTTAACTTAAAAGTCACCTTTAGTTAGCATAGTGTTAACCGGTTCTTTGCAGCCTTGAGCCTTTTCCATTATTATCAGCCAGTTTCGGGGCATGTTTCATTGTGTTTGGTCATCCACCAATATATTTAGCCTATCTTCCTTTTTTTTCAAGCAAATGACTCCCCAAACAAGTCACCTTCGTTGATGATAACTTTGAGGTTGTTTCATAAGCTTTTATCATGTCTGCATTTTAATTGTTCTGATCGTTGATATAGCCAATTTTAAAGCGCCAACATCAACCTGCCACTCACCAGCTTCCAAACACTGCATCACTTGCAGCTTCATAACCAGGCTAATGCTTTTCCTAGATATCTTAGATGAACAGTACTACCCCCACTGGAAGCTGCAGGCCATTCTCCAGACATGATGAGTTTTAAAATAAAGGACTAAATTAGCAGGGGAGCAAGAGTTATGTAAAGCACTCTCATTGGCTGATTGTTTGCTGTAATGGCCACTATTGAAGTTTAGTGATGTTTAGAAAATATTTTTTGTAATTAAAAAAATTCAATGAAGAATTGAATAACCACATTGTAATGAATCAGCACTATGTGGGGCCTGAGTGTACTACATCTTACTCCATTGTTAGGGGTCTGAGTGGAATCAAGGTCGAAGGCATTGAGATTAACCCAGATACTGCTATACACATGCTAGGGAAAGCGAGTTACAGTATTTACAAGTACAAAATCAGTAGACCAAAGACTTGCATGTTTTGTTCAGTTTCTTTACTAGAATATTAGAATGTGATCAGTGCACAATAGAACTTAATTTCTAATGGGCATTGCCTAGTACTTTAAAGTGATGGAACTTCACTCATTTTGATCATCATCCCAATCCTTTTTCTGTGGTGGTGGTTTAGGTCCACCTGCTGGTTTTGCCATGATTATCTGAAAAACATACCACGAAAGCTAGTTAGGGAGTTATCCTCCAAGGTCTAAAACATCTTTAGAATTTAAAAAAAACTACAGGCATTATTTCAGTATTATACAGTAAAAAAGCAATCCAATAAACTTCAACCCTAATGTACCAACCGACATCCTGTTTTAGCACTCCTGTTTGTCAGTGTACAATTTTAAAGGCAAAAAAAAAAAAATCAGCATTTGCAATTTAAGACCACAAGATAGAGGAGCAGAATTAGGCCATTTGGCCCTTTGGGTCTGCTCTATCAGTTTTAGCCTAGAAAGTCAGAATGCATTTTGATTTGCATTGCATCATCCAATAAATTTGGTATCTAATTATTCAGCTATTTGCACCATTCTAAATTTTCTAAATACAAAGTAGGTGTTCCTAAGCTATGTGGAAATACGTTTCATGTGACCAAAAAGCTAACAGCATGTTGCAATGGAAAAAAAGATTGTACCACAATTCTCAACATGCCAAGTTCCTTATCCAATCAAGACTAGTCATCCTTCATCTTCATGTACCCCCCCTCCCCCCGCAGATTACAGAAAATTTGCCTCAGGTGTTCTATTGAAATAACGATTCCATATGTTCTTCCCTCTGGTACAGACTCCACTCAGTATAATCTTAAATTAATAATGAAGATTTGTGCATGAATAAGCCTGATTTCATGCAGGTGTACTCAATGATGTGCAATAACAATTACCAATCAGTAATATATACATTGCCCTTTGTGCCATTATGGCTGTGGAAATGCTTAAAGATATGAACACAAATTACTGTTAGGGAACTGAATTCCGTTACCACAGGCATTCCCATGCACAGCTGAAAGAGAGAATAATTGGTATTTCTGCCTTATTTCAATAATGGGAGGCAATCCCAATAATTCAGTTTTGTAAAACCAAAGCGTAATGAAGAAATGACCAGAATTTTATGATCTGTAATAGGAGGGTGTAATGACTCTGGGACCCATGGTTGAAACAAAAAATCTAATAACATTCGAAGCAAAAGCTATTGTCTCTTGCCAGAAATACAATTCTATGGCTAGAATTAGCTTATCCAATTAGAGATTACAAGACTTTCAGAACAAATGTCTGGTAACTAGACTTCATTGTCCAGATTTTCTAACAATGCCAACCCTACCATGCAAAGTAAAACCTGAAATAATTTTTCATACAATAAAATCATTACATCAGATCTCAGAGCCATTCTTGTTCACTACTTACCTGGTCTACCCTTAAAACAGTGACAGCAGTATTTGTGGCAAGCTTAATTCCCCAGTATTTAACCAAGTATGGATCAAGTATTCCAGCCTCAAGCATGTCCTTTAGACCCAAACCTTCACCCTAAAAACATGAAAATATTGGGATACAGAAAATCAATTTAAAAACAATTAAAGAAAATAGTGGACTGGCTCATTGGAGTGTAAAGTGAAAGGGGAATTAAAAAGTACAGAACATTTTAAATGTAAGAAATATGATTATATCTTTCTGTAATCTTAGGTGGTAGCCACCTGAAAAACAAACTCATACTAAAAGCACTGACGCATCAATAGGAACTTCCTTACAATCAAGCACTGTATCTGTATCACCCAAGAAACTACAGCTTGTCCTCAAAATCATGGTCAACTTTGAGTTGCAAATTCCCACCTAGCAAAACATTCGCTAAATTGGATTTAAAATAAATTCAAAGTTTTTACATCAAAAGATGGGCAAGACTTCAAAGCTATCAAGACATGGCATACACACATCAAAGTTGCTGGTGAACGCAGCAGGCCAGGCAGCATCACTAGGGAGAGGTACAGTCGACATTTCAGGCCGAGACCCTTCATCAGGACTAACTGAAGGAAGAGTTAGTAAGAGATTTGAAAGTGGGAGGGGGAACGATGGAGCCAAGAGCTGGACAGGTGATTGGCAAAAGGGATACGAGAGGATCATAGGACAGGAGGTCCGGGGAGAAAGACGGGTGGGGGGGGGGGGGACCCAGAGGATGGGCAAGGGGTATAGTCAGAGGGACAGAGGGAGAAAAAGGAGAGTGAGAGAAAATGTGTGTATAAAAATAAATAACGGATGGGGTACGAGGGGGAGGTGGGGCATTAGTGGAAGTTAGAGAAGTCAATGTTCGTGCCATCAGGTTGGAGGCTACCCAGACGGAATATAAGGTGTTGTTCCTCCAACCTGAGTGTGGCTTCATCTTTACAGTAGAGGAGGCCGTGGATAGACATGTCAGAATGGGAATGGGATGTGGAATTAAAATGTGTGGCCACTGGGAGATCCTGCTTTCTCTGGCGGACAGAGGGTAGGTGTTCAGCAAAGCAGTCTCACAGTCTGCGTCGGGTCTCGCCAATATATAGAAGGCCACATCCGGAGCACCGGGCACAGTATATCACCCCAGCCGACTCACAGTGAAGTGTCGCCTCACCTGGAAGGACTGTCTGGGGACATGGCATATTTTGGACAAAGTTAAGGCTACAAAATGTCTGTTCCCTGGTCAGGATGAGTAAAAACTCAACACTAGGGCTACTTAATCAAAGTAAAAATACTAATACTCTTGCTTAAACACATTAAGAATTACTTAAGTACCTCAATGTCAAAACCAATGTTTTTGTTTCCTTCCTGATGCACTGCATACAATTTTGAAATTATTTCATTAGCCCGAATGCCAGAATTCTCAGCCAATGCACGTGGAATACTTTCAAAAGCTTCTGCAAATTTCTTGATTCCATATTGCTCAAGACCAGGACACGACTGAAAAGAAACCAAGATTATGTTACTCATTCATCACTGAAATTTTAAATGTGAATAAAGAAATAGTTTTCTTCCATACCTCTCCGTAAGTAGTGATTTGTTTAGCCAGTTCAATCTCAGTGGCTCCTGCACCTGGCAAACAGCGCTTATCCTGCCAATAATACATTTTGTTACAATACATCTGAACAAGTCAGAAGTAGCTTTTCAAAATGTAGCCACTATGTATCAATTATTGCAATTAATACTAAAAGCAGTACCCAAGGTAGACTTAATTTGCCGCACCATTTCTGTATCAGATCATAAAAACTGATTTGGCATAACAAAAATTCATGCTAGACATGTGAATATCAAAATAAAATAAATTGTTTGCATGTTCATGTCAAATATCATTCCAGAGATTAATATTTTTAAGTTTTGACACTCTATGTGATTTTGGATAATGCTTAAAATAAAGTATCAGTTCTAAAACCAGAAATTCATGGACTATTAGAAACAAATTTAATCAGTAATTCTGAAGATATTCAATACTATACCCTTGTGAGAACTTTGAAGGTGTTGACACCATCATCAACTGCCCTCTCAATATCATCCATTATGTTGTCCGTTGAACCACGGATTACAACTGTGGAAATGGTACCATCTTCTTTCTCTGCAAAATGACAATTCAGTAATGAGGGTTCATGTAATAGTATAGAAAGGATTCATCCCTATCTATTTAAGGTTACAGAAACTTTGTCATCGTTTACGCCAGTCCTAAGAAATTGTATGCTTACAATTAAAAGTCCTGACATTTTTCAAATGAATTGCAAAGTTTCAGCAAAAAAAAACCTTGTATTGAGCCAGCTCTATATCACTGAACACAAAACAGTTCAGATATTCTCAGGCTGCAGTTATATAGAATTGAACAAGTTCCCCTTCATCAGAATTATGAAAGTAACAAGCTAAGATTCCAACTTAAACCCTGAAGTATTACTATTGATGAAAAACCTCAATTCCTGAACTATATCACCACAGACTCAACCTGCAAATTAACCTTCAGGGAATCCTGCACAAGGACTCCCAAATCGCTTTGTGCATCAGAATTTTGTATTTTCTCTCCTTTTTGAAAATAGTCAATCCTTTAATTTCTTCTACCAAAGCAGATGACCATACACTTCCAAACACTACATTCCATCTGACACTTATTTGCCAATTTCTCTTAATCCATCCCTCTGAAGCCTCCCTATTTCCTCAAAATTACTTGCCCCTCCAACTATCTTTGTATCATCTGTAAAATAATTGCAACAAAGCCATCAATTCCATCATCCAAATCACTGACATATAAAAGGAATCGGTCTCAACACAGACCCCTGTATAACAGTACTAGTCAGCAGCAGCCAACCAGAAAAGGATCCTTTTATTCCCACTCTTTGCCTCCTGTCAATCAGCCACTGCTTTATCCAAGCTAGAATCTTTCCTGTAATTCCATGGGCTTGTAGCTTGTTAAGCAGCTTCATGTGTGGCACTTTGTCAAAGGCCTTCTGATGTTCCAAGAACACAACATTAACTGATTCTCCTTTGTCTATACTGCTTGTTATTTCTTCACAGAATTCCAACAGATTTATCAGACAAGATTTTCCCTCCAGGAAACCATGCTGACCATGGCCTTTTTTATCATGCGCCTCTAAGGATGTGAAACCACATCCTTAACAACTGACTCCAACATCTTCCCAAGCACTGAGGTTCAGGCTAACTGGCCTATAAACTTCCTCTCTTTGGCCTCTCCCCTTCTTGGAGTGACATTTGCAATTTTCCAATCTTCTGGAACCATTCCAAAATTTAGTGATTTTTGATCGATAATTACTAATGCCTCCACAATCTCTTCAGCACCTCTTTCACAACCCTGGGGTGTACAGCATATCATTTGTCATTTGTAATTTGATAAATTTGATATGATATATGAAGCACTTTAAATAATAGCTTTCGTAATGAAGGTCAGAAGTAAGATATCAAAAAAAAGTTCAAAACTACTTGCAACTTCCCATGCCTGAGTGTAGAAAGACAATTATAGTACTAAGTTATTGGCTGTTGAGTGGCTAGCAATATTTGCATCACAAAAGTGCCAGACAATAGCCACATCCAACAAGAGTGATTCCAACCATGGACACTATACCACAAAGCATTACTATCAACAAATGTCACAACAAAATTATGTGTCATCAGTGAACAAGAAGTCAACAGTACTTTCCAAATAAATAATATGGTTCTAAAAGCAAATCAGAGACTGAGTATACTACAGTGAGCACCTCATTCCAAGACCTACGGCACAGTCACAAATGTTAGAATACTCTTCAGGGATTTATAATGTCAATAACTCAAGCAGCTTGACACCATCCAGGAGAAAACAATCCACTTGATCTTAATCCATCCTTACAGTCTCTTCATCAATGGTACACTCTGGCTTCACTGTTCACCATCACTGCAGATGCTCACACAACCTACTGCAAACATTTAACCTGCCTTTATAAAGACAATGGGAACAAGTACACGAAAACATCACTGCCTGCAGTACCTCCCAACACCACACATTACAATTTTAAAATGGGTCAAATTCCTCAAATTTGCTACCCAACAATGTTGTGGGGTTGCTTCACCAAGAGAAGTGCAGTGATTCAAAAAGGCAGCTCTTCACATCCAGCTCAAGAACATAAATGCCTGCTTTGACAAATATTTTCCTGACCCCTAAACTCAATAAAAACAGTTTAGAAAACTCAAGCTACAGTCTAAGTTGGATTATAGTTAGCTCCCTCTTTGGTTCTACACTCTCAGTCCATGTCTGTTAAGTCAACCATCTTTTTGCTCTGTCTTGCTAAATTTATACAACTGTGGACAAGCATCCCAAAGTCCCTTTGGTCCTCCGCAGCATTCAACATCCTTACATGCATTTTACATTGCTTTGTTTTGTCACAGATCCCCAAATGCAGCAACTTCCTCTATACTAAATACAATTTTCCACCTTACTGCCCAAATGATCTTGTTGTATTCCAATGTTTTCCTCCTGTTAACCACACATCCAATTTATTATCTACAAAATTCAATGCATATTAAAATAAACTCACCATGCTTAAATATTATCACCTGTGTGTCTCCAACCTCTGACAAGTAAACATTACTACAAGATCCCATTTCCTCTGGGGTTGGCGGTGCCTGTAAAATTTAGACTATATTTAAAAATTAAGCCGTTAAACTTTATTGTAAGATTTAACTTACAGTGCTACCTACCAATCGTGGAAGTGCTGTAGCTCCAATTGTTTTGCATAATCTTCTTAAGTCCCATTTTGAATTTAACCTGGAAAATAAAAACATTGTATGAAGCTATGCACTTTATATTTTAGGTCAAACATGCAGTATTGAACAAAGATCTTAGGCATATGTGAAAAAATTCTAGAAAGTGAAGACATTTTCAAAAACAATGAAGTTTCTAAATATAAAAAAAACTATAAAGACCAATTAAGTTTTAAAAAAACTAAACTGAATCAACATTTGGTGCAACCTCCCTTTGCCTTTAAAATTGCATCAATTCTCTCAGGCACATTGTCGGGCAGTTTCGTAAGAAAATAAACTGGAAGGTTGTTCCAAGTGCCTTGGAGAACTTGCTGCAGTTCTTCTGCAGAATAATGCTGTCTTGCTTGCTTCTGTCTCTCCAGGTAATCCCAGACTGCCTCAATGATGTTGGGATCAGGACTCTGTGGAGACCATACCTTATGTTACAGAACGCCTTGTTCTTCTTTTCGCTGAAGATAGTTCTTTATGACCTTGGCTGTGTGTTTGGGGTCGTTACCCTGCTGAAGAATTAAGTTGGGACCAATCAGACACCTCCCTGATGGTACTGCGTAGCAGATGAGAATCTGTTCGTACTTCTTAGCATTGAGGATTCCATTAATTCTGACCAGATCACCAACTCAATTTGCAGAAATGCAGCCCCAAGCCTGCAGGAAGCCTCTGCAGTTCTTCACTGTTGGCTGAAGACACTCACTTGTGTAGCGTTCTTCAGCTTTTCTGCTGACAAACTGCCTCCTGCTTGACAAAAAAATTTAAAATTTTGGCTCGTCAGTCCAAAGCACTTGCTGGCATTGTTCAGCACCCTTGTGCTTTTGTGTGTAGGCGAGTCTCTTAGTTTTGTTTTAACTTTGGAGGAATGGCTTTTCACAACAACTCTTCCATGAAGAGCATTTCTGACAAGACTTCTCTGGACTATAGAGGGGTGTACTTGGATCCCAGTGGTTTTGAGTTCAGCGCGCTGATAGCAGAAGTTATGCCAGTTTGTTATATCTCTCGTCTACTGCGTTGTTTCCATGGCTGCCCACTGCGTTTCTGGTCCTTAATCCTTGCCCGTTTCATTGTGCTTCTTCAGAAGAACTTGGACAACACATCTTGAACCTCATGTCTGCCATAAAATTTCTGCTTGGGAGAGTCCTTGCTGATGCAGGATGACCACCTCGTGTGCTATGCTCATTCTTGCCACAGTGTAAGAAGTAACAATTTGAAGGTTAAACTGTCACATCCTCACCTTCTAGTTTGGCTGTCCTTTGCCTACTTTGATTCCTTCTACACTCATTTCTGTTTCATTTAATTAGTTTAGTTCATTCAACTCATTATGTCACTGATCATTAGCACTTTTTTAAAAAAAATCACGCACTGGGCTAGATTCCTACAAAGTAATCAAGTTTTTAATTGAAAAGTGGTCTATTACTTAATATGAAATACAAAAGAATACTCAGCATTACATTTTTTGAATATTTCAAAATCTAAAATTTGTTCTTCCTACTGACACACTAACACAGAACTAAAAATAAACATCTGAAATAAAATTTATATAATAAATCTAGGGAGCCTTAGACTTTTGCACAGTACTGTATAAATAGAAATTTTAATTTCAGTAGCAAAGGTAAATAGAATGTGTAAATTGCAATCAAAAACAACCAATGGAGATCACAAATTAATACCAAATTCATACAGTCCTAAACCCAAGTTTTCATTAAATAGGTGATCCTTGTGCAAATTTATCTTAAAACGGTTTGCTTATCAAAAAATTAAACCTCAAAGTACATTTCTGCTTTATCCTATAAAGCCAGAGGCTTAGCATTTGAATGTTCCACATGAGTCTGCATCCTCTGGAATCTATGCCAAATGACTATTCATTTCACAATGTACTTATTGCCTTTATAGTGTTTGATTGAGCACTGCTTGCCCAATATCTTCTAATATAATTTTATAACGCATACAGCTTACTGGATCTCTAATGTTTTTAAATCAACTGCAATTGTTTTTAACATACACAAATATGTTGCCACGTGCGGCTATGGAGGCCAAGTCATTGGGTGTATTTAAGGCAGAGATAGATAGGTTCTTGATTAGCCAGGGCATCAAACGGTATGGGGTGAAGGCAGGGGAGTGGGGATGACTGGAAGAATTGGATCAGCCCATGGTTGAATGGCAGAGCAGACTCGATGGGCCAAATGGCCTACTTCTGCTCCTATATCTTATGGTCTTAAATAAGCATCAATATACATGGAGCCAAACTCTATTTTAAAGTAATAAAATGTAAACTTGTGATCAAACACTTTGCACATCAGGCAATCTAAATCTAGTCCTAGAAAATAATTTATAGAATAATTTACCTAACTACCAACAGCTGGTACTTATTAGCATAATGCAGGGCCATGTCTGCCACTTTTCCTCCAGTTACAATTACATTAGCACCAGCATCTGCTATAGCCTTTACTTGAACCTCCATGAGATCCTCCTCTCCTTTGCTGAAAGTCATCAATTCAGCTGCATTCTTCAACAAAACCGTTCCCTTAAAAAAGACACAATATTAAAAAATTATTCACCTCTCAAAAACTAAATTCAAGTTTATTGCTAAAGGTGTTTCAGATGGGAAGAGGAAGGTTTAAAATAATGTTATAAAATATTTATAAAATTCCTCATAAATTTACAAAATTACAGTAAAATTCTGATAATGCACTATCTAAATGATCAGAAATCTAGCTGACTCAGCAGATGCAATTATGAAAAAACTTTAGAAAGTTTGTATGTAACACTAAACTCAGTTGCAGAAAATAAAAGATGAATCATGGCAAAATCAAGAGGAACTGAATACATTTATATAGCTCGATGACATGCACAATGAGGAGCTGGCTATTGGAGAAAAAGGGAACGAAGAAAGTACAACGCCTGGGGATAGCTTTGAACGTGGAAGGTTCTTATACAAATACAGATAAGATTTAATAGTCTGCGATGCAAAATTTTGAAAGCCAGACGTCATCTTTTGAAGGCAGTTACAACAATAATTTCAAGATGAATTTACTTTTAGCCAAAAACTAAAAATACTTCAATGATAATTAATTGACTTCAGATTTATTTACAATTATTGATCAGGTCAGAACAGGCTGTTATTGAACAGGTCAGAATAAACATACCTCAACCTCCAGAGATTATAAATTAGGTATTAAAAACCTTAATCCATAGATTAATATATCACAGGAACCATCTTTCAAAAAAATTTCCAATAATTTTGAAAAATAGTTTGTGAAAATGGTTATAAACATAATTTGATTGCAGTAAGGTACCTTTGTCTCTGTTACCATACAGTCAAAAGGACAAGAATATACTGCAATTTTGGCATCTTTCACAGAGGAAACATCCCCTTCAGTCTCTCGTTTGAAAACCATGCCATGCAGGACTGATGAAGAAGTCACACCAGATCCCTGAAACACAAAATCCAGGTATCAATATCACACAGAATTTAAAACAGTATAGGATCAGACTTATGAGCCCACAATGACAATTAACTAATATCATTTGGCGGCATACAATGTATTTCCTGCTTGTTCCTGGGGTCTGTCTAAATCCTTAAATGTTACTATCTTATCAGCTTCAACTATCCTCCCTCAGACCACATTCTAGCCATGTATGACATTTGCCTCTCAAATCTCCTTTAATCTTACCTCATCCTTGGAAAAAGACTATTATCTCCTCCTCTCAGATTATGTATTATTCTATCAGGTCATCCTTCAACCTCCAACGCTCCAGAGAAAACAGTCCAAGTTTCCAAACTCTCTTTATAGCTGATACTCTCAAATACAGCAACAACCTGGTGAACCTTCTTTGTGCCCTCTCCAAAAGCTCCCATAAAATGGCAATCAGAGCTGCTAACCATACTTCAAATAAAGTTCAAAAGTTTTATGTAGCTGCAACAAGATTTTATAAGTTTTATACACAACGCAAATATGCTGGACTTTTTTTTTTGGCTACCCTACCTACTAGTGGTGCCATTTCACAAAGCTATAGATTTACACCACAAATCACTCTGCCCTTCAATGCTCATAAAGGCCTTGCCATGTACTGTGTAGTTTCCTCTTACATTTGGCCTCCCAAAGTGCAACACTTCAAATCTGACCAGATTAAATTTCATATGCCATTTCTCTGCCCATTTTTACAAGTGATCCATATACTGTTGAATCCTTTGAAAATCTTCCTCGATGTCCACGTCCACCATATACCTCTATCAAGACCTCAGCAAGCTCCTTTCTTTTCTCTCCCAATAACTTGGAGGTATATTCCATCAGGACCTGGGAACTTATCCAGTTTAATGTTCTTTAAAAAACCCAACATGTCCTCATTCTTCCTGGTATCAGCATGCCTTAGAATATCAGAATGATCTCAGTAGCCTCAATATTCTCCTCCTTGGTGAATACCGATGGAAATACTCACTTCCTCCATTTGTCCTCCAGTGGTCCTCTCTCTTACCTAGCTACCCCGTTTTTAAATGCACAGGTAAAATGCTTTGGGATCTTCCTTAATCTACTTGCCAAGGCTATTTTCCCTCATGCAGTATGATGCTTTGAACTAACCTAATATTTCTGCAAACAACCACAAAGACATTTAGAAATTCTAACCCAAATTTAAAATTAGTAATATACTGCAAAATCCATACAAATACAAAATAGATTTTTGTATTTGTATGGATTCTTTTGTAACATATCTCAATACTGATAACATTAATGATATGCTGATCAGTGCAACCTAATGTTAGTAACCTAATTCACAAAACAAAAATTGCTTCCCCCAAAACTCACCAGAATTTTGCAGACTTGAATATTGTCCACATTAAAATGACCAGTTTCAGAATAAATGGACACTAGAAAAAGTAAATAAAGCAATTACTAGCACAAAAGATATTTGTCTTCCGGTTTAAGATGGTGCTACCAAAGATGTGCAACAGCCTACTGGTAGCCTGAAAGCAAAGGAATTTGATTAAAAACATTATTACGAACTCTTTTTGAAGTAAACTGTGGTAAACTATCTCTGCAACAATGCAGATGAGAGAGGGGGCAAAGCAAACTCAAGATACGTGCCCTGCTGGTGTGCTGCAAAATCCACACACTTGGAAGTTGGGAGACCTGCCAGCTGGAGTGAACGGCTTGGAGGAAGATGAGACAGAGTTCTGATGCCCATCTAGCTGTCCTGGGTGCGAGGGTGGATTATTCTAAGGCCCCGGCCAATTTGGAGAGGTCAAGAACGGTTTCTTCAGCAGTGAAATCTAGGTCCGTAGTGAATCGTTGAGCGGCATGTCTAGGCCTGGAGTGATTCACTGTGCCAAGGTCCTGGACTGACGTGAGGTACAATGCGCTGTTTGTACAATCTAAATGCTGGCCCAGATAGACTGGGTATCAGGTGAGGTTGGATCACTTTGGTCACCAAGCCAATATTGGAGAGGTCGAGGATGGCTTATCTGGCAGTGAAATCTAGGCCCCGACAATTTAAAAGCAGTCCCAGATAGTCTTGGGACTCCTTTCTGCGACACTGTGGCTGCGAGACTCCCCCTAGTTGCTGTGCTCTGCGTCTGCGAAACTTTGCGGCCATTTGCCCTGCTCATATGAACTGAATACTGAGGCTTTGAGGCTGCTCCAGGGATTTGGATCTAAGGACTCAATTTGGTTTGGAATACTGTTGTTCGCAGAATTTGTTTTGTGTCTCCCCCCCTCCCCCCCACCCAGTTTCTCTGTGGGCACTGGGAGTTGGTCATAATCTTTTTTTTTAATTGGGCTCTTTCAGTTTCCTTCCTTTGTGACCGCTTGTAAGCAAACAAATCTTAAGGTTCTATAATTTACACATTCTTTGATAATAAATGCACTTTCAATCTTGTCTGTTGCATCTGTTCTGTAAATTTTCTAATTGTTTCCCATTTGTTGCCCTTTTCCTCAACTCAGAATTCTATACCACCAGAAAAGCTAAAGTCTTCAAATGAGTCGATTTCGCATTCCTGTTCATAACTTTAGCTTCCTCTCAGAACAGCATTCACCCCATCAAGCATTTTATTTCTCAAGCTCTTCTCCTTTTGATACCTAATGTTGATTTCAAACACTCCAAAACTGCTAGGCAATGCACACAAAACAATAATGATATGCAAAGCAGCTTCAACTGCCTTCCAAAATAACAATTTACAGTGAATCCATTTTTTAAAAAAAGTATCTAAATTTTTCAAGCTCAAAACAGTCATAAGAGACATTAGGAAAAAGGCTCAAAGATACAATGAATATCTTATAATGTGTTTAGTCAAATGGCTCATAACCACCATGGGTTTCAAGTTAATTTAGAACTTCCAATACTCACTCTTAAATGCCAAATATGGCCGATAACTCTGCCAATGACCACTCAATAAACTGTACAAAATTCACTAGTTTTGGCCCACTATAAATTAATCAATCCTCACCATACAAGAAAATGTACAAGACCAATAAAATGAACACAAATCAGTCTTCTAGTGGGGAGTTCTGGCTTCATTTTCAGTTGAAGATGCAGGGCTCCTCCTTCCTAGTATTGGCCCTAGGTTTCCCTACTATTCCAGGGTTTGGTGAGTAATTAAATCTTGTTTCCAGGACCTGTCCACCTCCATTTTTTTTGTTCTTGTCCAATGGAATTAAGTGCTCTGGATAGTTCTTACAACTTCATTCCTGATTATAGACATGATAACCAAACCTTATCACATGTATTCCAATATCTTAATCTAGGTCTTGAAGTATTTATTCCCATCATAACAAGCAGCTTGTAAGCGCAAGACATAAAAGCATCATTTTCCCCACAGTAAGGGCAAATGAACAAAAAGTCATTATGAATATGGTAGGTAGAAGGGCCCATTTCAGTGTTTTACAATGCATCACTATAACCATTAACTAACCTTGCATGTGACAACTTCCAAATATCAATTCAGATTGAAATCACTATCTACTCTTCCATTCTGCCCAGGACACAAATATGTACTAAAAATATAATCCAAGTAACCAAAATCAACACTGCAACAGGAACATAGGGGATTAGTGTTCCCCTTCAAACACCCTTGTAGTCCACTGCATAATCCAGTTTAGCAGCTAAATTTTCAACTCCAAAGCTTCAATTTCCCTGAATGTCATGGTTTGGTTAAGATTATTTCCAAATATTTATCTGCACATCGTTCTGAAGATTAACTTAATATAATAAAAGATGCAAATTTAATACTCAATTCATTATATTTTTATACATACAACATGCTTGCGTAATCAGCTTGGACAGGAAATCCTCGTTGCCATACTGTTTGCTCATAACTGAAGTTCGAATGACAGGCAATACGTCTGCTGAATCCTGTAGGCTTTTAACAGAGCAGCATACCAGATCCGGAAGAATTTCTAGAGCCTTTTTAGAGGCTGCCTCATAGCCTTCTATCACCTGTAAGTAAAGAAGAAGCACAAAATATTTGGTCAGACTCATCAGATGCTGATCATTGCACCCACGAATCTTCCAGTGGGGTAGAGTGTGCTGAAAGCTGCAAATAGATCTCAGTGAGTATACCTGAGAGCACAACTTTCATTGCTCACCAGTCAAAATTTTTGGAATTTTTCTCACTATAAAACAAATAAATGTATTATATAAAATATAAAAGATTAAGTATAACTCATACAATTCCTCAGTCAATAGCCACTAATTCAGAATATCACATTCAGAAACCAAACTGTGCTTATCATTGGCTAACCTTGGCCTGGAGGGCCAGATGTAATGATCATTCAGTTCCTTTCTACAGCTTATCAGTACTCAATGCTGGACTTCATACCAAGTCCTGACATTCAGCATTTGACTTTTAGTTGAAATGTGACACAAATCAAGCTGCAACCAGATGACCCGACTGCTCCCTTCCAAACCAACCATCTCACTGTCGAGAAATTTTAAACATAATATATAAGCTAGCTGGAGTAACTGAGATTTACATGAATTTACTTCAACAGCCCTGATTTCCAAAGACATCAGAAATCCATTCAATTGCCTGCATGCATATACATTAATCCCGTTCCAGTTACACCAAGAAAATATCAATATATTCATTTTTTAAAAAGTGCACACCTCTGAGACTGAAAGACCCATTCGTAGAAGCTCCTCAGCTAATTCCAGCAGAGCACCTGCAAAAACTAGCACAAAATTTGTTCCATCTCCAACCTCTTGTTCCTGCATTTGCGAAGCTAAAACCAACATCTTAGCTGCAGGGTGCTGAACCTGTATTAAAGAAATGTAAAACATTAAGCCACCAGGAGAAAATGCTACTTGCTTATATTCAAAACTGTTTAGCAGTCTTCACATCTTCTAAATTATGAAAACTGGTTCAAACTGATTACAGGTATCATCTCTAGAAGAAAAATAAGGCAGGTTGTGCAATTCTTAAAATCTGTCTGTTAGCAATGCACATAACATACTTAAACTGTAAAAAGCACTTCACTTTAAAACCAATGGCTCACTTCTGTGCTTTATGACTATACCAAATGCAATAATCAAAGAAAATCTGATATTAGGCCACAAGGTTCCCAAGGAACTCCTAGCATCTAGCAAATATAATGTTGTATATCTGAAAAGACTTAAATGCACAGCAGAGCCAATGCTAATTAATTTTGCAAACGTAACAAGGAACATTGCAGCTTAGTCAATTTGGCTTCAACAGCATTTTATAAGGAAATAGAAAGAAACAAAACTTCAGGGAAGACATTTAGCTTGCCTACATAGCTGTAGATCAACTGAAAATTCAAAGATGTGCAAAGGCACATAATTTGAGAAAATGCAAAGACCTCAAAAATTGTGAAAATGATTGTGGGGTGCACGATGTTGTAGGGAAAATGAGATGCAAAGGAATGGAGGGATTTGTTAACAAATTATGATAATTTTAAACAAATTTGTTACAGGTGATGAATCTACAATCCAAGGACCTATAGGAGTAATAAATACAACTCCAGATTAAAATATCTGCTTATTGTGGAAGATAATGCATGGCCCAAAATTTAATTAGCTTTGATTCTTTTTTTTTACATAACATACTATCAGGTTTTGTTGCCAAGGAACTAATGCCATTCTTCAAATACTATATACTCAATTCAGTAAAATTTAGATTAATGTACAGAGGCAATGTTCAAAAATCTTATAAAACATTATGCAGAATACTGCATTACAACTGCAACAAAGGCGATTATATCCAAAATAAATTTGTTTTTGTTTTAAAGCCCTTAAATTTTGAAACATTCATACAAGTTATGATGCACAAAATTAGTTTTCACAGATAAGCGGTTGTTAGTATTTAAGTATGACGCAACAGGCAAGCAAAAAAATAATTAATATCCTGTTACATCTGAATTGAAGACTTTAGAATATTTTATGGTAGAGTAACTTTTGACTAATAATTTTGATTTCCCCAACTCCTAATTCTCTCAAACATACTGCAAAACAAGAAGAGCTTATTAAGTACTAAAGAACACATTACTTAAGTAAGCTGACTTACAAAATTTGTTCAAAATTAGCCTATTGAAGAACTGCCATCATTTCTAGTGAATTAACCTTCATTGCTGAAAACTATGCATAACCGAGCCAAGCCAATACTGGAATAGACAGTGGAAATCTGTATCTTAACAGCCACCCACTCCTTTATATATTAAAAAAAACACCTACCTCTAACTGTTGCAAAATAGTCGCTGCATCATTGGTAACAAAAAGCTTCTCCAGATGATTAATGACCATTTTATTCATCCCTATAGAAGCATTATATTATTAATTACCCAACAAAACAACAAGAAGATAATGATTTTATTTATGAACTACTTTAAGATACATAATCATACCATTTGGACCATAAGCTGTTCGGGTAGTTTGAGCCAGCTCCTTACAAGCTTGAATGTTCCTATAAACTGCCTCTTCCAAGCCAGAGTAATGCTGAAAAGTACACAAGTATATCATTATAAAGAAAGATTGTCCAGCATTCTGATGAAATAATTGCGAGGTTGGAGTTCAAGAGTTAAAAGTGCACAAATGGTGAAGCAATGTTTGTAAAACTGTATGAAATTAAGTAGAAAGTGTAACTCCACTATATATGTCTGAGAATACCACTGGAACAAATTCACAATGAGAACAAAGTTCAACATGTAACGCAATGTGTTTTGTTCAAGAAAATTGTGTCAGTTTTCCAAAGTAGCTCTTTCGCTTCTCAGAGTTCAATAATTTTCACCATGAATCTTTGCTATTTTCCCTCATCGAACGTGTATTGAAGCAATATTCAACATTCATAGCACTAGCTTATCTTGCTTCTCATCTGAAGCAAGCCACATCTCAAATGACTCGTCACTTGACTCAGAAAACGAATGGACACAGAGTTTAATACGATGGCATATTTAAATGTATTATGCCTTTATTACCCATAAAAGTTATCAAACTGGGCAAAGGTGAGGGTATGGCAGATGTGAGAGTTTAACCTTGAAATAATCAATCCTTACGCCACAGCATGAATGAGCATAGTAACAAGTCACAAGGTGGCCATCCTGCATCAGCAAGGTCTCTTTCAAGCAGATTTTTTTTTTGGAGATAGGAGTTTCAAGACATGCTGTCCAAGCTCTTCTGAAGAAGCACACAGAAATGGGCATGGTTGAGGACAAGCAACACACATTCTGCAGATGCTGGAAATTCAAGCAACACACATCAAAGTTGCTGGTGAACGCAGCAGGTCAGGCAGCATCTGTAGGAAGAGGTGCAGTCGACGTTTCAGGCCGAGACCCTTCGTCAGCGCCTCTTCCTACAGATGCTGCCTGGCCTGCTGCGTTCACCAGCAACTTTGATGTGTGTTGCTTGAATTTCCAGCATCTGCAGAATTCCTGTTGTTTATGGTTGAGGACAAGATAGGTAGTGGTCAGCCACAGCAGACAAGAGATGCATCAAACCAATGTCTCTTCTGAATCAAAAGTCGTCCAGCACTGCTATCAGCTCTGAACTGATCGAAACCACTGGAACCCAAGTACACCCCTTTATAGTTGAGCAGCCTCGTCAAAAGTGGTCTTCATGGAAGAGTTGCTGCCAAAAGCTATTCCTCCAAAGTGGAAATGAAGTCAAGAGACTCACCTATGCACAAAAACAAGGACTGGGGTGCTGAACAATGGCAGCAAGTGCTCTGGACTGACATGTCAGAATTTGAAATGAAATTTTTGGCTCAACAGAGCCCTGATCTCAACATCATTGAGGCCATCTAGGATTACCTGGAGAGACAGAAGCAAACAGCCAAAGTCTGCAGAAGAACTGTTGCAAGTTCTCCAAAATGCTTGGAACAATCTACCAGCCAATTTTCTTACAAAACATCACAGCTTGCCTAAGAGAATTGATGCAGTTTGAAAGGCAAATATTGATTTGATTTAGTTTAGGTTACTGCTCCTTACAGTATTTAGATATTGATACTTAGAAACTTCTCTTTTCAGTATTTTTGAAAGCATCGCTTTCTAGAATTTTTTTCACGTCAAAGACTCCTACACACTGTATATATTCTACATACATAGTGGATTTCGGCTAATTGGGCCAGCAGTTAATCAGGGCAGTCACTCAATTGGGACAGGAGACTGTTGTCAAACAGTTTATAACTAGTGTTTGTTGCGTGTACTTGTGTGGCCGTTATGGACACTACACCGTGCTTAGTGTCAACGGTTTCCAAATAGGACTTGTTTCGTGTGTTTGTGATAGATGGCAAGAAATAAGCAGCAAGACAATTCAGAACCGTTTGGCTCGCTGCGGTTTCAAGCATTCAGGCTTGGAGATACCAGAAACTGCCAGTGTGAAAATGAAAGGATTGCACTACTTCAACTAGTTAGGAACTACATTAGGAATTTGAAAGTATTGACAATCCTCCTGAATGTTACAATGAAAATGAATATTTGGAGGATGCAGTCACAAAAGCATTATATGAAAGCATTTCATTATCTGCACTAGGTGTGTGCAGTGATTTTCTTCATTTACAGAAATTGAAAGAACGTGGCAAGCTGGATAAATTCCTCCATTGATAACTGGTAATGTTTTAATTCATTGTGCATTTCATTTGCTACTCAGTTACCAAGTAGTTTGTCTTTATTATACCTTTCTATCTGCGAAAAGTCGGCTCATTGGGCCAAAATGTACTGGTCCCAGTTTTCACGGGGGTGGGGGTGTGCGTGTGCACACACACACATACTTCTATGGGAAGTACAATCCTTGACCTTTCAAAAAAATGAATGACAAGAACCACTCTTAAATTGATCAATTCTCTTTCCAAAGATCTTGCCCGTTGAGTTTCTTTACTATCTTCTTGTTCAGGATTTCCAGCATGAAATATTTAACTTTGTTATAAATACAAGAATATTACAGATATATATTGCCAAAGGTGCTTATTCATGTTATATCACAAAAAAACAATAATCAAATAAAAATATACAAAACATACAATGAAATGTACTGTTCTGCATCAAATCAAAACATCCAGCATCGTGCTAGGCAGCCTCCAAGTGTTGCCACACTCCCGGTCCCAACACAGCACGCCCGCAACTTACTAACCCTAACCCATATGTTGTTCTGAATATGGAAGGAAACCCACCGAGTCTCAGGGAGAACATGCAAAGTTCTTACAGACAGCAGGACTCGAACCCCAATCTTACAATGGTGCTGGAATAGTGTTATGCTAACCGTGCCGCCCCTAAAACTGGAGGAATGAGAACAGAAGGAGAAGGAAAACGTGTAGGTATTCATTGAAGAAAAAGAATGCTTCTCGGCAGATTTGACAGCATCCAGGGAGACTAAATTTTAAGAATGATGACCTTTCTTCAGAATTGGCCAGTCCTAGTACAAATTGGAAAGGTTGTTTCCTTAAGTCATTGAATTCAATCCAAACAGTCAAGTGAGAAAATAGGATATTGTTCCAGCTTATGGTAATAAATGGATGGCGAATGAAGGTGACAGGAAACTCGAATTACCCAGTGAGCCTGTTATTAAAAACACCCAAATGGTATTTCATCTCTCCAATATACATGAAATTATACAATAAGCATTAAATGAAGAGCTTGTTTCCAAGCTGTACCTCTTTCGATGACTTTGAATGTGTACTAAATTGGAAGAGGCACTGAACTTCAGTTTGAAGAATGTCTGGGTTAGGGTGATGTTACACCTCTGCTGTTTTAATAAATTATGACTTTGGCATATTGAATTCATTCTAAACCTAACTGACTTCATTGACGACCGGGGAAATCTTACTTAAGAGTGGTCGGAATTACAATTTATGTATCGTACACAGCTTGATAGTAATCCAGTAAAGCCTACCAACCCTTGGTAGGCTGAGTGGATGGTAGCTGTCAGCGGTTCCTCCAATCAGCCAAATTAAAGTGAATTATGATTTAAAACAAAAGGTCATAATCAGAATCCGGCCGGGGTTGTTTTCTCATAGAAATACAGAGTTCCTGAAGTCAAACGTTGCGATTCGGCTGCAAAGTGAATAAAAGGCGAAAATCAAAAAGAGAACCGTGAAAAGGATTGGGTTAGGGTTCGAGGGAGAATTCTCCAACAGCCGCTGGGCTAGCTGTCCGGGCAATGTGCCGGGGGCTATCCTCTGCCCGAGAATGCTGGATCTCGGCATCATCTCACCGGCTCTGAAAAATGCCGAGACTCCGGCTACCCGTCGGCCTACACACATGGTACCGTTCCCCGACCCTACCCCATTCATCCGCCGGCAGGCCTGTATGGCGCAAACCGCTTCCCCTTCGTTTCTCCAGTCCATTTTCGGCCGGAGGAGCCCGCGCCCCGGCCCCCATTACTCTGCATTTCTAGAACCTTCTCGCAGCGTGCGCCCGTTGCAAAGGCACTTAATTGAGAACCGCCTCCTTCCCTCTCACCGCATCGTCACGGTACTCACCTTCGCTCCATCTTTTAGCATCTGGGCAAAGCCCGGAGCTTTGGGGACGTGCAGGGCCATTTTCCGTAACACAACGCCGCTCCCACCCAAGCCAGTTCACGCCACACGAGAAAAGATCGTGTGCGACAGTTACACCCGGCACACACACACAATACCTTCTTCCCAGCAAGCACCACGGCCCTATTACCCTTCCTCCCAGCAACCACCGCGGCCCTATCCTGTACTACCCTTCTTCCCAACAATAATCGGGCCCAATACTACCCTTCCTCCCAGCAAACACCGCGGCCCTATGCTACCCTTCTTCCTCACAATAATCGGGCCCAATACTACCCTTCCTCCCAGCAAACACTGCGGTCCTATGCTACCCTTCTTCCCAGCAACGGCCGTGGCCCTATGCTATCCTTCTTCCCAGCAACCACCGCGGCTCTATGCTACCCTTCTTCCCAGAAGTCTCAATAATCTGAAGTTTGTGCTATTTGTGCCCTCTTGTGCTCTGTGTCACAAGAACTGAAGAATATATCTTAACGTTAGCATCCTGTTAGCTTTTTGGTATTATTTTCCGAAATTGTTGTTTACATGGAAATGTTATTGGGTGCAAAAGGATATCCCAAACAATTGAGTTTCCTTCTTGTGGGTCCAGTATATCATGAGGCTGTTAACAGAAGTTACCACTGTTAAATTCAGGTTCGGTCCTCTTACGATATTTGCAGAATTTCTATCTCAATAGTTTAGGAATATTGGAATATTATCAGTTCAAAATGAAAGCCATGCTTACGGGTTGGGTGCAAGATAGAATTGCGGCAACTATCTTATTGGCCGAATACTAAAAATATTTTTTGAAATTCGTTTCCAAGTGCAGATTTTTTTTCCAATTTGTACGTAAGCATTTATACTCGACTTCGTCATTGCCATTAATTTGTACAAAGTGTAGAAAATAATCGAACATCTTTGGTTCTAAAAATAAACAGTAAATTGTTTTGTGGGGTGACATCGGAGGAAGGATAACATTCACACTAATGTGAAACTCTCATTAAGTACCAACTTTTCCCAGTAGTGATTGCTCTGTGAATGCAGAGCAGTGATACCATACATATGTGGATGCTATTTGTATCACAAAAGCTGGAAATAAATGGCAGACCTTCTGAACGAAACCATCCAAACAATCAGTGGAATTTACAGAGTTGTTTCAAGTCATTCTAGAGAAAGAAATAGCCACAAATATTTTTAAAACACACTTTGAAGATGGTACATCTTCCTGCAACAAATTTGATTTTAATTAGATTCATTTTTACATTTGTGTACAACAAGGAAAAGCTAATAAGGGTTTAACAGCTGTCTTGCTTCCAGAAATCCTTTTCTTAATCGCACTCTAATTGCTTCTTGTTTATTTTCAGACTATTGGTCATAAGCAGGCAAGATGTACAATGTGTGCGTTCTATGCAATGCAGTGCACTAGTGAGTGATGAACAACAGCGACCAGCACTTGCCAATCAGCTCACTCTGGTTCCCTCTTCCTTCCCTTTCCATGGTCCACTTACCTCCCCTATTAGACTCCTCCTTGTTCAGCCATTTACCTCCGCCACCTATATCCTCCCAGCTTCCTACTTCATTCCACCCACCCACCTACCTTCCCCCACACCTGATCTCGCCTGTCACCTGCTAGTTTGTATTCCTTCCCCTCCCCCTTTCATTCTTATTCTGGCTTCTGCTCCCTTCCTTTCCAGTCCTGATGAAGAAGGGTCTCGGTTCAAAGCACTGACTGTTTATTTCTCTCCATACATGCTGCCTGATCTGCTGAGTTTCTCCAGCAATTTGTGTGTGTTGCTGTGGATTTCCAGCTCCTACAGAATTTCTTGTGTTTAAGATGTGGTAACGATGCAGGCACACAACACAGACATTAGCTGTTGTCCAGCCAAAGACATGCTTAACTGAGCGTATCCCAGGGAAACAAGAAATACTTGGAATCCTAAGTTTGGGCATTCAACATGATGAGACTCAGTCCATTCAATCAACCTTTGAAGCAGAGCTGATCAGACAAGGTAAGATACAACATCTGAGCAAGTGATTCAGACAAGATGGAAAGAGTCTGAGCATATTCTTGGACAATACTGAGGAAATGTACCAGTGCTCTAAGTTCAAAGTAAATTTATTATCAAAGTATATATACATCACCATGTACAATGCTGAGATTCACTTTTTGCGGGCATACTCAATAAATCCATAATAGAATAACCACCATGATATGAAAGTCCACACCATCTTAGGCATTGAACCAGTGTGCAAAGTACAACAAGCTCTGCAAGTACAAAAAGAAAGAAATGATAATAACAAATAACTAAGCAATGAATAGTGTGAACTTGAGATAAAGAATCCTTGAAAGTGAGTCCATAGATTGTGGAAGCATTTCAGTGATGGGGCAAGTGAAGTTGAATGAAATTATCACTTTTGATTCAAGAGCCTGATGGTTGAGGGATAATAACTGTTCCTGAACCTGGCAGTGTGAGTCCTGAGGCTCCTGTACCTTCTTCCTGATGGCAGCAGCGGGAAGAGAGCGTGACCTGGGTGGTGGGGTTCTCTGATGACGGATGCTGCTTTCCAGCAACAACGCTCCGTGCAGATGTGCTTAATGGTGGGGAGAGCGTCACCGATAATGGACTCGGCCACATCCACTACTTTTTGTAGGGTATTCTGCTCAAGGGCATTGGTGCTTCCATACCAGGCTGTCATGCAGGCCAGTCAACAGACTCTCCCCATACATCACTGGAAGTTTGTCAAAGTTTTAGATGTCATGTCTAAGGAATGTGCCTTCTTCATCGTTGCAGAGGTGGAGAGGCTCCAGGACAGGTTCTCCGAAATGATAACACTGAGGAATTTAAAGTTGCTGACCCTCTGCACCTCTGATCCTCTGATGAGGACCAGCTCACGGACCTCAGTCAATAATCAGCTCCTCGGTCTTGCTGATGTTGAGTAAGAGATTGTTGTAGCACAATTCAGCCAGATTTTCAATCTCCCTCCTACATACACTACCTTTGATTTGGCCAACAACAATGGTGTCATCAGCTGTCACGTACCCCGTGACGGGGATAAAGAACCAGCAGAAATAGAAACCACTTTGGAGTCTCGTATTGCTAACAACTAATAGTATTTATTAGTAACTATGCAATACAGTAATATCAAAGTAAATAAATCACACAGGTTAGCAATAATTATATATTGTGGAATTGTGGAGTAAGTGTGGAATATATATGTATGAAAACCAAGCTTCTTTAAGTCTAGGGGTAAAGATACAGTCTTACCATGTTGAGTAAAGTTCAGTTCAGATCAGTTCGTGGTATTTAGTTGAGTAGTGATGGAGAGAGAGAGAGAGAGAGAGAGAGAGAGTGACTTGAGTCTTCAGGTGAGCTGATGCCGTCAATCTTCTCGTCGTCCTCCGAAATCCTTTACAAGTCACCGACTGTGACTTTAACCAGGGGGACCGGTTTTCTGTGGTGTAGCTATCACCCAGGCGAGGGTGGACACAGAGACAACTCCCCACCAGTCAACCCCTTCTTCACAATGGAATAACAATTTGGATCAATCCACCTGATCGATCCTCCAAAACCCACTTTCTCTGCGGGCATAACAATGCTCATTCAGTGTCCAGATCATGTGTCCTGAGGTCTGTATCATCTGACCTCCTATTTATCTCACCAGGCTGAGCATCACCTGTCATTCAAAGAGTCCCTCCCTCCTTTGTCTGTAAAGGAGTGCAAGCAGGCAACAAGTCCTTGGAAGTAACATCAACATTCTGCCTTTGGTCACCACAGCAACCTTCCAGCTGCTCGGTGCTGTCTCCAACTCCAAACTCAGTAGAAACCCAAAGTTACTTCCAATGCCTTAAAGTGACAGTCCAACCGTTAATCTTCATCTCTCTCTCCTTTCCAAACAAACCATCAATGATAAATGTCTCTCTCCAAACAGTTAATAGGGGCACTCCTGGATCCCCTCACACAGCAAACTTGAATATGGCATTGGAGCTGTGCTTAGTCACACAATCGTACGTGTAAAGTGAATAGAGCAGGGGACTAATCACACAGCTTTGTGGTGCACCTGTGCTGATGGAGATTGTGGAGGAGATGCTGCCAATACGAACTGACTGGGGTCTGTCTGCCAGTGAAAGATCGAGGATACAATTGAAGAAGGAGATATCGAAGCCAAGGTCTTGAAGCTTATTGATTAGTTTAGAGGGGAAGATGGTATTGTACACCGAGCTGTAATTGATAAAGAGCATCCTGATGTATGCTGTCCAGATGTTCCAGGGTTGTGTGAAGAGCCAATGAGATGGCATCTGCTGTGGACCTGTTGCGTTGGTAGGCAAATTGGAGCGGTCCAAGTTGTTTCTCAGATGGGAGTTGATATGTTTCATCACCGACCTCTTAAAACACTTCATCACTGTGGATGTAAGTGCTGCTGGACGACAGTCACTGAGGCAGAATACCATTGGTGTAATTGAAACCTATTAGAAGCAGTTGGATACCTCAGACTGCTGAAGTGAGAGGTTAAAGATCTCAGTGAACACTACATCCAGTTGATCAGCACAGGTTTTTAGTACTTGGCCAAGTACCACCTATGGGCTGGATGCTTTTTGTAGGTTCAGCCTCCTGAAGGGTGCTTACATGTTGGCCTCAGAGACTGAAATCACAGCATCATCGGGGGCTGTGGGAGTTTGTGATGGTTCCTCCAAACTTTGACAGTCAAAGCAACCATAGAAGGCATTGAGCTCATCTGAAAGCAAAGCCCTGTTGTCGTCTATGTCCTTTGATTTTACTATATAAGAGGTGATAGTATTCGAGCCCTGCCACAACTGTCGAGCATCCTTTGTTGATTCAACCTTAGTCCGGAATTGCCATCTTACCCATAAAATGGCTTTCCGGAGATCGTACCTGGACCTCTTGTAACCTTCTTGGTCACCAGACTTGAATGCCTCTGATCTGGACCTCAGCAGATTGTGGATCTCATGGTTCACCCATGGCTTCTGACCGGAGAAAACTCTGAATGATTCTGTTGGGACACACTCATCTATGACTTTTTTTAAATAAAAGTCTGTGACACTCAACTGTTCTCAGAGTTAATTAATCCCAGATACAACTAAACAACGTGATAAAAAATATTCACTTCTCACATCTGGAAATGAGTACGTCTGCAGAGTAAGAGAAAATATCTGCTGGCTTGGGATAAATAGGGAGATTGGGTACTGGGTACAGAAAAACTGCATCTGCGAATCTCAAGAAACTGGCAAAAAGAAACCCTTTCATCAAATCCCAGGCACATCCAAGATTGATCAGGGCTTTTCACTACATGGAAAAATTATCTGATAACAGCTTACTATTTTTCAAACCTATTCAGCAATGTTCAGTTTTCCAAATGTGGGATTCCTGAAGCGCTGAGCATTGATAGAAGGTGTAAGATACAAACTGCTGAAGGAACTCAGCAGGACAAATAATATTTCAAACGTAACATAAATTCATTATCAAAGTAAGTCTATGTCACCATATACTACCTTGAGCTTCATTTCCTTGAGGGCATTTACAGGAAAGTAAAGAAACACTACAGAATTTATGAAAAACTATACATAAATGCTGACAGACAACCAATGTGCAAAAAAGACAAATTGTGCAAATAAAAATAAATAAATAATGCCTATAACCTAAGATGTACATATTCCTTGAAAGTGAGCCTGTAGGTTGTAGGGTTAGTTCATTGTTGAGGTGACAGAAAGAGCCCGCTCGTTGAAGGGTAATAACTGTTCCTGAAGTTGGTGGTGTGGGATCTAAGGCTCCCCTACCTCCTGCCGGTGGTAGTAGTGAGAAGAGAGCAAGGTCTGGTTGATAGTGGTCCTTGGTAATGAATGCTGCTCTCTTGGAGAAGGGCTCCTTGTGAATGTGCTCAATGGTGGGGAGGTTTTTGCTTGCAATGGACTGGGCTGTATCTACCACTTCCTGTAGACTTTTCTGTTCCTGGACATTGGTGTTTCCAGACCAGGCTGTAGGGCAGCCAGTTAGGACCTATAGAAGTTTGTCAAATTTTTAATGAAGTATTTATGGAGGTGATGGGATAGTTGATGTTCTCGGATCAAGGCCCTGCATCAGAACTGAATGCATGGAGGGGAGATAGCTGGTATAAACAGGTGGGAGGGAAGGGTGCAGCAGGGCTGGCAGGAGAAAGAAGGAGCTAGTTGAGGAGGGATATGATGGGCAGATGGTGATGGGGTGGTGTGGAGCTGGCAGACCACGGCTGTTGGGTGATTAATAAAGATAGATAAGCAAAGAGGGAAGATAAAGGTCAGAAGGTCATGAGGGCAACGGGGGGGGGGGCGGGGGAGAGGTATGGGGGTGCGATAGAGACAGAAGCCAGAAGGTGATGTAGAAACAAGAGGTTTCAGAGAAAGTATCTGATAAAGAAGGAAAGTGCTAAGTGAAACTTTTAGGAGAGAGGTCGAAATAGAGGGGCAAATGTAACAATTTTGGGGAGGGGTTAGGAGAACTGGAAGGCATAATATGTAGATGGGCAGATGGAAAATGTGTGAGGGGGAATGAAACTGGGTAGTGTGTGTAATAATATGAAGAAAGGAGCACAGGAAGCGTTTACCTTCAGTGCCTATAAAAAGTATTCTCCCCCCCCCCCGGAAGTTTTCATGTTTACATCATTGAATCACAGTGAAATTAATTTGGCTTTTTTTTGGCACTAATCAACAGAAAAAGACTCCTTTGTGTCAAAGTGAAAACAAATCTCTACAAAGTGATCTAAATTAATTACAAATATAAAACACAAAATAATTGATTGCATAAGTATTCACTCCCTTTAATATGACATGCCAAATTGTTGCTGGTGCAGCCAATTGGTGTCAGAAGTCACATAATTAGTTAAATGGAGATTGCCTGTGTGCAGTCAAGGTGTTTCAATCGATTGTAGTAAAAATACACTCGTATCTGGAAAGTCATACTGCTGGTGAATCAGCCTCCAACCTGGTGGTATGAACATCGATTTCTCAAACTCCCAGTAATGCTTTCACCCTCCCCCCACCCCTCCACTTCACCCTTTCCCTCTCTCAGGTTATCTTCCTGGCCACCCACTGCCTCCCTCTGGTGCTCCTGCACCCCCCACCTCCCCCACCACGCTTTCTTCTTTCTTCCATGGCCTTCTGTCTCTTTCACCAATCAACTTCCCAGCTCTTTGCTTCATCCCTCCCCTTCCTATTATCTGGCATTTCTCTCTCCCCTCCTCCCACCTGTCAAATCTACTCCTCAGATATTTTTCTCCAGTCCTGTCGAAGGGTTTCGGTCCCAAACGTCGACTCTACTTTATTTCAGTGGATGCTGCCTGGCCTGCTGAGTTCCTCTAGTATTTTGTGTGTGTTGCCAAGAAGACAAAAGAACACTCCAAGCAACTCCACAAAAAGGTTATTGAAAAAGCACAAGTCAGGAGATGGATACAAGAACATTTCCAAGTCACTGCATATCCTGTGGAGTACAGTTAAGTTAATCATCAAGAAAGGGAAAGAATATGGTACAGCTGTAAATCTCCCTGAACCAGGCCATCCTCAAAAACTGAGTGATTGTGCAAGAAGGGGACTAATGAAGGAGGCCACCAAGAGACCTATGACAACCCTGGAGGAGTTACAAGCTTCAGTGGCTGAGATGTGAGAGACTGTGCATACAACAACTATTGCCCGGGTGCTTCACCAGCCACAGCTTTATGGGAAAGTAGCAAAGAGGTAGCCACTGTTGAAAAGAAACTCATGTGAAATCTTGGCTAGAGTTTGCCAGAAGGCATGTGGGAGACTCTGAAGTCAGCTGGAAGAAGGTTCTATAGTCTGAAGAAACCAAAATTGAGCTTTTTGGCCATCAGACTAAATGCTATGTTTGGCATAAGCCAAACACCGCTCATCATCAAAAACACACCGTCTCTACTATGAAGAACACTGGTGCATGCATCAAGCTGTGGGGATACTTCACTGCAGCAGGCCCTGGAAAGCTTGTGAAGGTAGAGGCTAAAATGAATGCAGCAAAATACAGAGAAATCCTGGAGGAAAACCTGATGCAGTCTGCAAGAGAACTGTGACTTAGGAGAAGATTTGTTTTCCAGCACAACAATGACCCCAAGCATAAAGCCAAAGCTACACAGGAATGGCTTAAAAACAACAAAATTAACGTCCTGGAGTGGCTAAGTCAGGGTCCAGACCTCAATCAATTGAGAATTTGTGGCAGGACTTGAAAAAGCCTATACACTCATGATCCCCGTGTAATCTAACAGAGATTGAGCAGTTTTGTGAAGAAGAATGGGGAAAAATTGCAGTGTCCAGATGTGCAAAGCTAAGAGAGATCTATCCATACAGACTCAAGGCTGTAATTACTGCCATACGTGCATCTACAAAGTACTGACGTGAAGTAATTATGGAATCAATTATTTTGTGTTTAATAATTGTGATAAATTTAGATCAATTTGTAGAAATTTGTTTTCACTTTGGCAGAAAAGAGTCTTTCTCTGTTTTTGTGTGTGTGTGTGTGTGTGTGTGTGTGTGTGTGTGTGTACGCCCTTAACTCCTGGTGGAGTTGCTGGGGCACTGTCATGACAAGCTTTTGGTATTCTCATCGTACGGCGTGTCTTGGGCATCTGAAACCTGGCGGAGCCTATCCCTCTTCAGGTTTTCTTTTTACGAGGTCGAGTTGTTAGCTCAACATTCAACCCAGGCACGGATGGACAGCGTGCAATGGGAGCCGGCCGTATTCGAACTTGGGACCTCTCGCCCCGAAGTCCAGTGCTGATGCCACTACGCCACCACTGTTGATCAGTGTCAAAAAAGGCAAATTAAATCCACTGTGTTACAATGTTGTAAAACATGAAAACTTCCAAGGGGGTTGAATACTTTCTATAGGCATTGTATATTTGGAAAATTCAGTGTTTATACCATTGGGTTGTAGATTACCCAGGTGGAATGTGAAATCCTGTTCTTTTAGTTTACATTTTGTCTCACCCTGGCATTGGTGAAGGCTGAGGACCGACAGGTTGGTGTGGGAATGGGCAAGGTGTAGAAATGGTATATAATATAGAGATCTGGATAGGCATTGGCCCCACTTCACAAAGGACTGGCTGTTTTATCATCATCACCTCAGTTCCTCTATGGAAAATCAGAAAATACTGTGAAGGTGGCCACAAAGCTACTGAGAAGGCTGATAAATCAGGCCTCTATTTGAGCGTAATAGCCTTCCACAATCTTTCCAACCTCACTGCCTTTTGGGCAGACGTAGAAGTACAAAAAAATGCAGAAAGATAACCGGAGGTGAGCAAAAGAAGACGGGTAGACTTCTACAATGCAGGTGCCAAAGAACTACCAATGCTGAGAATTGGCAACACAGTGAAAGTGAAACTCACAGCAGACCAATATCAGGTATGTCAGAAGGTGGTGGAGGTTCATCTCAGACCACCTTCCAGAAACTTGTGATATCCCATATTAGAACAGACTTCATCTCAGAAAGGCCAACATGGAAATGTATTTGACTGCACTAGATATGGAAGTAGCAGAGAACACATCACTAGTACTATAGAGTTAGTACACACAGGATGACCACAAGAGAACTGTAACCTTTTCGGACCAGATCAGGAGGAGCTGTCTGTCAACCCAAGTACCTAAAGTGCATATTGCCAATCTAAAGCATATAGAAGTGAGACAATTATCTGGCCTTTTTTTTGTTTTATGTATTGTATTGGCTTATGTGTCCCCTGTATTTTTTTTTCTCCTTTTAAGCATTGTATCTTGTAAAAACTGCTTCTGGTGTTGCAGCATAGTTGAGGGACAGAAAGTCCCAGAAAGCAACTTCTGGGTTAAAAAAAATAACTATGATAATCTGTTGACTGTAAGCTCTTACATGAATAAAGAATCTTTATTGATAATTGAAATTGCTCTTTCCATTTCTGAGATAGTGGAAGAGGAATCTACAAAGTGTACTCAGATGCAGTATGTGTGGCTGTAATAATATAGATCACCATACATTTTTACAAAAATATCTTTTATGATCATGGTGTAAACTCAACAACTAAAATACAATGATGGCAATAAATGATATGTTAGATAAGTTTTCACTTATTATACAACATAGTCTTTAATGAATATAATGTAAATCAAGTTACATAGTGTTCATGCCATATACAACCAAGACAGCAATTCATATGATAATTTAGACATAATTCTAAAGCATCTATGTGATATCCAACATTGTCCTTGATTTGTATGCAAAGTTTTTAAATTCTGCTGGTATTTCATGGGAGGTTTCCCTTAAAGAGACTTCTATATTCTACTTGGAGATTACTATTTTAAAGATTTCTTAACAACAATTTATCCTCCACCATGACTACCTTGGAAGTAGCAATACAATCGCAGCAGACTCCAGGAAATTCTTCCTGCAAAATGTTAGTTTCAGCCACACCCTCATCTTAATCTAAACCCAGTGGAGAAACCAGTATCTCAATGCTCATCAAAATGTTGTCCCAAGAAAACAAGTGTATATTTTACAAAAGCAAACTAGGAACAGGACCAGTGACAAGTTACATTTGAAATCAACTCAAAGCAGAACAAGGGTCAAGTTATTCTCACCAATATCCTAAACTATTGCTTTACATTCATCCAGCAACTTGGAGGCAAGTTCATAACCCCGCCAACTTCACTCACGGAGACAGCACTTTCTGGGGACACAATTTACCTTTCTTTGCACATGTGACTCTCAGCCTTCATGTCCCCATCAACAATGCCATGCAGTCCCCTCAAATCAAACTTGAATGTGGAAGTAGTGTCTGTGACTCCATTAGCAAGATCTTTTATCATAATCAAACATCTCTCTGAGTTCCCTGAAAGTTTCCAAACCGAAACTATTACCACTACTCTAATCCTCATCATCTGTCAGCAAAGCAGCCTTCTATATCTCACGCAATCAGTGGGATTTTATTCTGAAAGGAAATGCTTTCATCAAAATTGCTTCCCTTAAATTTTTAAAATATTGCTCTCCCTTCATCAGTCTATACCGCCTAAATTACCTATCAAATATCTTCTTTTTACTGTTCCCATTTTCGAAATTCAGCATTTCTATCTATAGGCTTCCAATTTATAGACATTATAAACTGCAGCCTTTATATATGGTGTAATAACAATTTTTTTTGAAAATAAGGTCAATGATGAGGCTAACATTTATTGTTAATCTGTAAAAAAAAAGGTTGTTCTCCTCCACTCCCTCTTCCACCCACCCCCCCCCCCATCCCAGGCCAGTCCTCTGCTGAAGCAACTCCCACAAATTTAGATCAAGTGACAATGAAGGAGTGAAAAGATACGTACAAGTCAGAATTGATTGTGCCTTAAAGGGGAACGTTCAGGAGGTGGTGTTTCCGAACACCTACTGACCTGGTCATTCTTGGTGGGGTTTGGGAGGTGGACTCAGGCTGGCCTAGAAAGTGATTTCCAGTGTATTCTGCAGATTGCAGGGACCACAGCCGTAGTGGAGAGAATTTAGGGCAAAAAGTGGCGTACCGATTAAGTGGCTGTCTTTGTATGAGGTGGTGTTAAGCTTCTTGCGTGTCATTGGGGCTGCAGTTAGGCAGGCAAGTGGAGAATGTCCCATCACGCTCTTGACTCGTGCCATGTAGATAGTGAGAAGGTTTTCGGCTTTAGGCTGTAAGCAGATAATCATTCGTCATTGGATACCCAGTCTGTGATATGCATATTTAGCTACTGTATTTTCAGACTGTCCCTGGGTAACAAACTAGTTCCACTTTTACAGACATCTATAAGTTGGAAAACAAGCAGAAATCTCTCTATATGGTAATCATAGCTTCAAAGTATTGTAATGAACGGCACCGAAAGCACATAGGACATATAACAATGAACTCTTATAATTAAAAAGAGAGGAAACTGCTATCCATAGAACTTAAGTAAGCATGTTGGACTTTTGATTTTAATAATGTTATGAGAGCTTGATATTATGTTGAGGTGTCCATAAATTGGGCATTCATCACCCAGAGATAGCTTGTTGCCTGTGGCTGCCTAGATAAATTCGTTGTCTGTGGTGATTCCACCAGGATATTGATGTGGAGGGCATGTTTGCAGCAGTGCCATTGAGTGTCAAGGACAAGTTAGATTTTAGTTGGAGATGGTCGTTTTGCTGTTGAGAAAGTGTTTTCTGTCACATATTAATAATGCCCATATGTTGAGTGTGCTGCGTGCAGGTGTAGGGTTCTTCATTTACCCAGGAGTTGCAGATGTATTTGAACCCCCTGAATTCATCAGTGTTTATTCATCACATTCACTTATCAACAGCAGTAAGCTCAGTATGGCACTAATGTCATTCATGACTTGGTCAATAGTGGGAATACTAGCCCACTTTTGATGATGGATGGATCCCCATCAAGAGTACATTCTGTGGCTTTCCAACGCAGAGCAAAACAGATTCAATGAAGTCATTGTTCAGGACTACCTGCCCAGTACTCCCTCATACTCATGTATCACTGCACCACCCCTTCCGGTGGGTCTGCCCCTGCCACTGGGACTCCCCTGATTATTTTGGAGAAGTCTGACAAGTTGTCTCTAGGATATGCTTGCTCCTCTGAAAGTGACGATTGCACTTCCAACCCTTTCCCAATAAGTACATTCCACAGGAGCATGTTTTAATATTTTGCCAGCTAATCTGAACTCTTGATAATTTTCTCAAATGAGACAAAAATGTGTTTCTAATTCCTCTTCACTGAATTTAGGTATTAGACCAAATTTCTTTGCCAAAGCAAAACCATTGGAGTTTTCTCTGTGTCAGTGCCACTTTTAATCATCATCTCAGGATCATTTAACTTGAACAGATTGTTGATTGCAAGTTTCCTCATTTCTTTTTCTTCTCTTTCTAGTCTCATTCCCTCCATCTTCAGTTTTGCTATCCGAACACCAACAGAAACCTTTGTTTCTTTCCTAAGCGTCACCTGACTAACCAAAGTTTGGACAACCTTCCCATTTGTAGTTCTGAGGGTCGCACTGATCCTTACCTAGAGTGCTAAATTAATCAAGTAAGCTTTTCATCTTGTGCAATTTACTGAGGCATGGTTTTTCTTATGACAGTAATGATGTTGATAGTGGCAATGGGAATAAGCTTATCTTCTGTGTTCAAGTTCTGAAAAGCTCCAGTGAATTTACTTTATTATTTCTAAATATCAAAGCTTAATTTGTCTCCCAATTGAGCATTTACAATCACCATGCTTCAGGTAAAGTTGCACTTAAAATTATACAATGTCGCATTTAGTGAATAAAATGTGAAAGGTTAAGTTTTTCACAACTTAACTGATAACTGAGGAGGAATTGTGAGATTATGAGTTTGTAAATGCTGCTGTTATACCATGCGAGGTTTCATCAAAGCAACACTCTACTTATAGATGATGTGCTCCAATTGACTGCCATTTCACCATCAACTCCCATAACAGTGTCTTCTCCATTAAATATAAATGATATTGGTTTCCATCCTTAACAGTGGGCTGAAGGTACAAAATGGTCTTTCCCACCAAGTCCTAGGCATTAAATTTTAATTTGTATGGCCTATTAAACTTTGTTATCATTAGTCACACATTTTCAAAGCATCATTTATAATATCATCAAAAATAAGATGTTGCTCCTCCATTATGTGGACTTGAATGTATTCATTCCTCTGTCCAATCAGTTCCTCCATTGTGTTACCAACAATTGTGCTAAATTAATACTGAGCTGTTGAGAGGGCAAACAGTGCATTTGCAAGATCCAGATATGAATATTTGAAATCCAGCTGAAGGTTTAAATAAAGTTGATACCTTGTAATGTATGTACTTACATTATTGTAGAACTTACACTGCTGCTCGTTGTTGGTGCAGATTGGAGATGGGTCTTGTTCTGCCTCATTCTTCTTGGTATATGACCTTGAGGTATCAGCTTTATTAAAACCTTCAGCTGGATCACCTTCTGTGTTATAACCAGAAACCTCTTCAATGGTTCAATTTAATATCAGAGAATGTACACAGTATAACACCTGAAATTCTTACTCCCCGCAGACATCCGCAAAACAAAAGAAATCTCCAAAGAATGAATTAGAAGCCCAAAGTCCCCCCACACACCCCCACGCAGCAGCAAAGTATCAACCCTTCCTTCTCCTCCTCCCCCTCTACATGTTCGAGCAGGAAGCATTAGCACACACCACCCACAAAGCAAGGAATAGAAAAGCCCCCAAAATCCCATGATCTGCAGTCCAACAAAAACTACAATCCACAATGCAGCACTTTGACATGTCACAGACTTACTCTCACTAACAAGAGACGTAGCAGGTGTTACCCTTTCCACAGCGAGAGAGAGACAACAGATCGCTATTTCAGCGTTACACTTATTCAAGCTGACGACCCAACTCAAGAACCAGCAAATTCTCCCCCCACCGAGAGACCGATCACTTGAGCCCAGAGGCCTTCGACAGCCGCAATCACTGTCCTGGTATTCTGGTCTCTGCTACGTTCTGGTTGGCGACAATAGTGAGGAATCTATTTGTCCGCAAGGGCCGTACACCAAAGCCACAAGGTGCACATCTTCCAGGGCGCTCCCGGAGATATTGAGAACGCTAGGCTGCTCGGTCAGCTCTGGAAGTGGAACCACAGCCACGTAGAACCGCAGTTTGAGTGCAGCCGTAGATCACGGACTCCAACAGGACCCCAGCCTCCTTGAAAAGGGAAAAAGTGACATTAGAGAGAGGAATTTAAGCTGTTTCGCAGATGAGCTTGAAGAAGCTGATCCCTGGCGACACCTTAACTCCTCCCTGCATAAGTGTTTGATTCACAGTTTTCATTGGGACCACGTCCTGAGAGGGCATTTATAATTCCCCCGTCTCTATTAGTCCTCTCTGATGTTGCTTACTTATGTTGGTGTTGCATTTTGTTGCTATCTTCACATCTGGAAAATCCAGTCATGCTTTTCCTATGACAATTAATGAGATGGGGCATCTACTAGCACCATATACTTTCTGCTTTGTATTTTAACATGGAATCATAATTGCAAAGCCTCATGTGATATTTGCAGTCTTTCTGTTGCTCCATGTAGGCTCCTGTTTAGGTGCTTTAGATGTAGATGATGTTAGCTTGCTATCTTGTACCTCTGTCATCCCCAGGCTTCTACCAATGAAATGACTCTGCTTCTTTCTGTTATGACATTCACTCATTTCACAGGATTGTGACCATTGGTATTTACTATTTACTTTCCTAAGTTCCCTCATGTTTGCCACATCTCCTGTTAAATGAGGATTAGAAGAATTTACATATCGCCTCAGAAAGTTCTGCATTTCTTTTTATGTCCATCGTTCAGCAAGCAGCCATTCTTTCTGAGTCTGGTTTATTCTTCATTGAGAGGTTGCTCCTGAGATATGGACTCGATATTTCCAGGTCTCATTGTGGGGCAGGTTGGGAGAGGATATTAAATGTAAGGCACCTGTTGTGTGTTTCAGTAAGTGAATTGATCATGACTCTGAGCTCAGTTTCCCAATGAGCATGTTAATCAGCATCTCCTGCATCACACAGCTCAGTTACTTCGGTTGGGGGTAGTCTTGGTTAGAAACATAGAAAGCCTACAGCACAATACAGGCCCTTTGGCCCACAAAGCCGTGCTGAACATGTCCTTACCTTAGAAATTACCTAGGGTTACCCATAACCCTCTATTTTTCTAAGCTCCATGTACTTATCTAGGAGTCTCTTAAAAGACCCTATTATATCCAACTCCACCACCGTCACCGGCAGCCCATTCCACACACTCAACACTCTCTGCGTAAAAAAAACTTACCCCTGACATCTCCTCTGTACCTACTTCCAAGCACCTTAAAACTGTGTCCTCTCATGCTAGCCATTTCGGCCCTGGAAAAAAGCCTCTGACTATCCACACGATCAATGCCTCTTATCATCTTGTACACCTTTATCGGGTCACCTCTCATCCCCCATCGCTCCAAGGAAAAAAGGCCGACTTCACTCAACCTATTCTCATAAGGCATGCTCCCCAATCCAGGCAACATCCTTGCAAATCTTCTCTGCACCCTTTCTATGGTTTCCACATCCTTCCTGTAGTGAGGCAACCAGAACTGAGCACTGTACTCCAGGTGGGGTCTGACCAGGGTCCTATATAGCTGCAACATTACCTCTCGGCTCCTAAACTTAGTCCCACAATTGATGAAGGCCAATGCACTGCATGCTTTGTTAACCACAGAGTCAACCTGTGCAGCAGCTTTGAGTGTCCTATGGACTCGGACCCCAAGATCCCTCTGATCCTCCACACTGCCAAGAGTCTTACCATTAATACTATGTTTTGCCATCATATTTGACCTACCAAAATGAACCACTTCACACTTATCTGGGTTGAACTCCATCTGCTACTTCTCAGCCCAGTTTTGCATCCTATCAATGTCCCGCTGTAACCTTTGACAGCCCTCCACACTATCCACAACACCCCCAACCTTTGTGTTATCGGAAAATTTACTAACCCATCCCTCCACTTCCTCATCCAGGTCATTTATAAAAATCACGAAGAGAAGAGGTCCCAGAACAGATCCCTGAGGCACACCACTGGTCACCCCAACCTCCATGTAGAATATGACCCATCTACAACCACTCTTTGCCTTCTGTGGGCAAGTCAGTTCTGGATCCACAAAGCAATGTCCCCTTGGATCCCATGCCTCCTTATTTTCTCAGTAAGCCTTGCATGCGGTACCTTGTCAAATGCCTTGCTGAAATCCATATACACTACATCTACTACTTCTACCTTCATCAGTGTGTTTAGTCACATCCTCAAAAAATTCAAACAGGCTCATAAAGCACGACTTGCCTTTGACAAAGCCATGCTGACTATTCCTAATCATATTATGCCTCTCCAAATGTTCATAAATCCTGCCTCTCAGGATCTTCTCCATCAACTTACCAACCACTGAAGTAAGACTCACTGGTCTATAATTTCCTGTGCTATCTCTACTCCCTTTCTTGAATAAGGGAACAACATCCACAACCTTCCAATCCTCTGGAACTTCTCCCGTCCTCACTGATGATGCAAAGATCATTGTTAGAGGCTCAGCAATCTCCTCCCTCACCTCCCACAGTAGCCTGGGGTATATCTCGTCCGGTCCCGGTGACTTATCCAACTTGATGCTTTCCAAATGGTCCAACACATCCTCTTTCTTAATATCTACATGCTCAAGCCTTTCAGGCCACTCTAAGTCATCCCTACAATTGCCAAGATCCTTTTCCGTAGTAAATACTGAAGCAAAGAATTCATTAAGTACCTCTGCTATCTCCTCTATTTCCATACACACTTTTCCACTGCCACACTTGATTGGTCCTATTCTCTCACGTCTTATCCTCTTGCTCTTCACGCACTTGTAGAATGCCTTGGGGTTTTCCTTAATCCTGTCCACCAAGGCCTTCTCATGGCCCCTTCTGGCTCTCCTAATTTCATTCTTAAACTCCTTCCTGCTAGCCTTATAATCTTCTAGATCTCTATCATTACCTAGTTTTTTGAACCTCTTGTAAGCTGTTCTTTTCTACTTGACTAGATTTACAATGACCTTTGTACACCACAGTTCCTGTACTTTACCATCCTTTCCCTGTCTCATTGGAACGTACCTATGCAGAACGTCATACAAATATCCCCTGAACATTTGCCACATTTCTTCTGTACATTTCCCTGAGAACATCTGTTCCCAATTTATGCTTCCAATTTCCTGCCTGATAGCCTCATATTTCCCCTTACTCCAATTAAAATCTTTCCTAACTTGTCTGTTCCTATCCCTCTCCAATGCTATGGTAAAGGAGATAGAATTGTGATCATTATCTCCAAAATGCTCTCCCACTGAGAGATCTGACACCTGACCAGGTTCATTTCCCAATCAAGATCAAGTACAGCCTCTCCTCTTGTAGGCTTATCTACATATTGTGTCAAGAACCCTTCCTGAACACACCTAACAAACTCCCCCCCATCTAAACCCCTCGCTCTAGGGAGATGCCAATTAATATTTGGGAAACTAAAACCCTGTTATTATTACAACATTCCAGAATCCGTCTCCCTATCTGCTCCTCAATGGTTCTGGAATGGAGGCTGGAAGCTTGTTGATGGTATGGTGCATCAGTGTGTCAAGAAAAATGGAGATAGTGATTGGAACAATAATGCATATTTTGTGTGACACTAGTCCGCATTGGGATTAGATTTGATATAGCCCATTGTTTAAGATCACAACTTCACGTAGCAAATGTAAAGTGGAACCAAATCTCTGTGGACAATCAAATTTGAGAATGATGTTCCACAGTCTCTCTTGGATGGCATAGTCAACAACAGTAAATTATCAAGTCAACGTCAATCACAAACATTTTCCCAGTATTGGTTATTGAATAAATGTAAATCTGTGGGATGTGGTTATTTATTTCTCCTTGCTTCCAAATAGCTGCAGGTTTTCATACCTTGCAACTTGGCACAGGTCAAAGTTTCAGGTATTGGCCCAGGTTTGATGACATCCATGTTAGTTTAGCAATCGTTCTCTGCTGGACAAATCTATGTCCACTAGTCTATATGACAGAACCATATTGACTATCTTTTATCTATCTAACAGAAGGAAGCTAATTAGACCATCATGCCAATGCCAGTCAAAAAAGCACACTTTGCATCTCTTAGTGGAACGCCTTGTACATTACACAAATCAAATGTTCATTCACGTACTTTTGAAATATGGTGAGAATTTCTGTCTCCACTACCCTTTAAGGCCACCAAATTCATATCTCATTTACTTATACAAAAGAGTTTTCAACTCTCCTATAATGCTTCTACTGATTATTGTAAATTTAGTTACCCTGGTTGTTGACTTCTCTCCAAAAATAAGTGGTCCTACTTATTTGCTGTATAAGCTTTTCATCATTTTAAACATTCCAATTAAATCACACCTCAGCTTTTTTTTTGTTCCATGAAAAACAGCTTCAGCCTAACAGCTCTTCCCTCAGATCTGAAGTCCTTTAGCCAATTGAAAGATCCACATCTGGCATTTTCACATTTTCATGAAAAATAGTGACCAGAGCTTATATGTTTTTTTTAACAGTGAGTACAAATAGGACACTTGCATCTATAATAATCATTCTTGTAATAAAATAACATCAATAAATTTACAGCATGTAAGGGCAACAGCTGTGGTTTGGCTGAGATTTATAAATGTAGAGTTTCTTAAATAGGCACAATTGCTTTTGGTATTGTTAATTATCAAATTGTAGCCAATCACAAACATTTCCAGTATCAGTTACTGAACTCATCTAAATTTGTGCAATGCAGTTGCTTGGTTCTAAATAGCTGCCATTTGGATTACTTTTATAAAGATCTAATAAAACTTGGCCTTGTTATAATTTATGCCTCAGCTAATAAAGTGAAATATCCCAAATGACTGCTTTTCTCCCCACATTTTGATGTTGCCAGTGCAGAGACATATCAGGGACAAATGCACTATAGGAATATGCCAAACACCAGCATGGTAGAAGCAACTGATGACATTGCTAGTGATTCTCCAGTTATAACCTTACAGATGTGAACACAGGTGAAGAATCATCCGGACATATGGAGATAGAAAACTGATGGAGAAAAGTGGTCTGGTCAACTACATCAAAAGCTGCAGATGGGTCAAGAAACTTAAGTTGGGTTAGTATACAGTTGTAACACTAAATGTTGTTTGTGAATTAGATTACACATAATATATTCTACGAACTGTTAATAAATCTTGGGTGTTAATATTTAGCAAAAAGATTGCACAAAATATGGTTGGCTGCAAATTATAAAGTTGTGCTTAGTTTCCATAATTGGCCAGCAGTGCTAAACCTTAGACAATATGTCATAGCTGAAATATTTGACACCTCCTTAATGGCTGAGTTGCTAAATTCAGTGTGTAACTGAGCCTTACACAGTGGGAAGTCCCAGATTCAATCTGAAGGCTGTGCTAAATTAGCTCACTTCAGGCAGGGCAGTGATGTCCTTGTTTTAGTTAAGGAAATATCAACTACGGGGGTTTTGATGTATAACTAGCCATTTATGCTGGAAAGATTGCAGGTCTAGACATTGCATGAAAACAGAATGGATTTCTTTCTAATTTCATTAAACTGCCTACTGATAAAAGTTGCCAAGACTAAATGGCTATTTAGACTTCTATGAAAAGCGTAATCATGTATCTCTTGCCTAATAGAATTTTACTAAACAAATGGAACAAAAACTATTTAGTGCATGTATTTACAACTGATTTCCCTATGTAATGAGCATCTATATGAGTCCAGGGCTTGAAGAAGGCTGACTTTATCACAAGAAATACATAAGGACACCTATGATCCGAAAGTAACATGATAAGTATTTTAGCTCTTTATTAATTGCGACTTGACACAATTGTTGCCTCAGCAAGCAGAACATGTTTCCAGAGTCCCTGCCTGAACTTACAGAATGATAGATACTATCATACTGTATAATTGTACTATAACAATCCTATGATTCCTGGAAAGGTGTTCATATATGGGTCAGTTAAGGTTAACTGCCATTAATAGCGAAAGGTTCCAGCTTGTATGATACTACAAGTGCTATACATATTGGTGTAGCATAGAACTAAGACCAGGATCTCTTCTGCAAAGGCAGTGAACAAAGGCTGAATTGTGAGATTTTACTGATTGGTTTAGAGCCATTTTTATGTTGTTAAGTAATATTTAGTGGTAGGACAGCAATCTTCATTCTCAGCTGGATTACTGTGTATGATGTAGGGGTACACCGTGGGGACCAGCCAACTAGCAGAACATCTCAAACTATATCACAAGAATATTATCAGGTAAAATTTGACATTCTGTAAAGAAAATAGAATAGACATTTAATCAAAGATATTAGTTTTAAAGGTTATTTCAAAAGGGGAAAGAGAATCAAAAGAATAAAGGTGTTCAGGGACACAGAGTTCCCAAAACTTTAGGCCCACAGCCACTAATGAAGCAAATATAAAGGGGTATGAGCAAGAGTCACAAAGGGAGAGACTCAGATATATTAATTTTGGAGCTGGAGGAGATTACAGAGTAGTACGGTCGAGGGCCATAGAAAGATCTGTAAAATCAAATAGAATAATTTGCTTTTGAATAAATAGAATACATTTCTTGAATAGAAGGAAGTCTTTTTTTCTTCATTTTCTCTTTCACAAGGTTTTAATATTAATTAAACTGACAAAGAAAGTAACACAGACTATTTGAAGCTAGTCTTTTATTCCTTATACCAATAAGAAATGAGTGCTGCAGTTAATGATTCTTTATCTCTGAAAGGTACTAATAAGAAATTGACTAAATGAGCAGGCTTTGCTGATGAGTATAACTCTGTGCTCTATACATTTTCTGAGTTTTAATTTGCCTCTTTGTTACCTCTTATTTATTCTCTGCTTTGATTCTACCATGTTTATCTGGCTAAATCACTAGATTATTTTTTTTATCTGTTTTTAAAGTAAATTTAGATAGATTAAGTAAATGTTTTCCTGATATAAATAATACCTGTATATGATTGTATTGGACTAATGTACTAATAAATATTGTAGTTGAAATTTGTTTAATGTGTGATGTTTGTCTGTGTAACATCACATCTGTATCAGTGCTTATGCTGCACACATGACTCTGTCTACCTATCTTGTTTTAATCCCTTATAGATAGAAGACTCATCTTGACTTCTTCCTGAGATCCTCATTGTCAGAAAACCCGATTCTCTTAAATGGTGGCAAAAAATGACTGAGAGTACCGGGACATGCAAATACATACCCTGAAATCTGTACCTTAGTTGTAGCACCGAAGGTTTGCACTCCAGAGCCAGCTGGGTCTTAAGGCAACATGTTGCACATTGGCATCTACTTGATAGTGTGGAAAATTGTCCTGTTTGAAAAAGCAGGATAAATTCAGTAGAGCTAATTGCCACCTCAATGTCTCAGTCTACTCCCGGTCATCAGCAAAATGCTGAAAGCTGTCATTAAGAGTACTGTCACGAAGGACTTACTCACTGATAATGTTTCTCATCAATATCCAGTTTGGGTTTTTTTCAGGATTGCTTGGTCCCAGACTTCATCAGACCTTTGATTCAAATATGGATTGTGAGCTGAAAACCAGAGGTGAGTTGAAAGTGACTGGCCAGAACACTGAGGCAGTTCTTAACAGAGTGTGGCATTAAGAAACACTGGTGAAACTAAAGCAAATGGACATAAAGAAAAAAAACAATGATAAAATGAATGCAATGATTGAAGTAATGTCTGACAGAAAGGAAGGTGGCTGTGGTTTATGTAGGTCGATCATCCCAGCCCGATAGGAGTTCCCCAGGGCAGTGTCTGATGACTATATCCGAACAGGAAGAGTCGAAGCACTCACCTTGAGATTCAATGTTAATATCTGTGAGGGTCACCGCTGACCAGAATCTCAATGGGACCAGCCACATAACTCCCGTAGCTACAAGAACAAGTTACTAATTGAGCATCCTGCAACTCAACTCTTGACACCCTGAATCCTTTCCACTATCTGCAGCACATAAGTCAACAGTTTAATAGAAAACCGTCAACTTGTTTAATGAGTAAAGTTTCAACAACTCTGAGGAAGCTCAACACCATGCAGGGCAAATTCCCTATACACTCATTCATGACCAGCAAGCAAGGGTTGCAATGTATACCATCTACAACGTGCAGTACCGTTACTCATTACAGTAGTAACACCGCCCAGACCCACAACCTTCACTACCAAGGACAAGGGCATGGGAACACATCTATTTATGGGTTGCCATCCAAGAAATACACCATTCTGATCAGCAAATGTACCAGCTCCCCAGTGTCACTAAGTTCAAATCCTGGAGCTTCCTATCCAACAGCATTGTGTGTGAATCTTCGCCAGAAGAACTGAGATGGTTCAAGATGATGGCTCTCTGCTTACTTCTCAAGGATAATTTGGGATGAGCTGTAAATGCTGGCCTTGTCAGTGATGCCCAGATACAAGAAATAAAAAAACATATACTTTAAGTCCCTTCTCCCTTGTGCATTTCAAGCATGTTTCTAGATCTGCTCCAACAATTGAAATTATTCTACTTTTACTCTGCCATCTCAGTCCTGAGTTGTCTCATCTGACTTACATTTTACATCAGTCTAAATTGTGTACCACTATTATGTAAATATTTGTGACAAATACATTGATGTGTTTTTCCTTCATCTGATAAAGCAACTGAAACATGCAATTACTTTTTCTCTTACCTAAGGTCTTCCACACACCACATAATGGAGCCTAAATGCAGCATCATGGTTTGACCTCAGTCACGTATCTCAGGTTTTCACGCTTTGAATGGAAAAGGTTTAGCTGGGCAGATCATCGATAGATTTGTGGAGCTTTTATCAGTTTATCAAATTAATCCAATGCTTTGAACTCAGAATAAAATAACGTTGATGAAAGGGTTGATGTCAACATTATCAGCAAAGAAGGTTGAGAAAATGTTGGATAGAGATGTAGCAGATAGAATGAATAGATGAAAATTTTCAAATTCACAAGTAATTCAAGCACCAGGCGACAAAGATTGAACTTTTTATGTAAATGAATCAGTAAAAAAAAAACTTGGTTTCCTTAGAAAGTAGTTATGAGCTGGAAATCACTGCTAGAAAGTAACAATTAATTAGCTTCTTCAAGAAGGTCTTGCACGGACACTTGAAATGAAACATTTTGCAGAACGATGGAAAAAGTCCGATGAATGGGACTCCTCTTCTCGGAGTCGGAATAAATTCAATGGGATGGATGTAATACTCCTTTTGGCACTCCTAAATGCCAAGTATCAAGTTTGACTTCTCAGTCTTATATTTCTGATCTTAATGGGTGTACCAGTAGGAAGTGGATAATATATCACCCATTGACCCAAGCAATAACGATTCTGATGTTACAATTTAATATATTTTGTAATTTAATATTTATGCTAATTTTTATTAACATACTTTGACCACTGAAAAAGTACACCGATTGTTGTGATTAAATTTATTTTGTGATTTTATAATCATTCCTTTTTTTGTCGACATGTTTAAGAACAGTATAGATGTGGAAAAATACTAAATGTGAAACGATCTCAAAATTCAATTACATTTAAACATTAGCCTATTATCAGAAAGCGGCAATTAGATCTACTGAATAGATTATCTGGGTGGCGGGGTGGAGATATGTGTCTACCAAAGGAGGTGTAAGGCGCTCCTTCCCTCTGCCAGCCTGCAGGTCACCCTTGGGCAAGATGTGGCACCTGCTTATCGCCTCCCCCCACCCGATCAGGGTCACATGAAGTCATGGGATCAGGTGGTGGATGATCATACGAGCAGCTGGTGCATATCACGTGCTGGTTATGCAACCACTGACACCAGGCAGCCAGTCTATGAAGGGTATTGATAGTTACTGGGGTTACCCAGCTTGTAAAGGCAGGCCCAGAAGAAGGCAATGGTAAACCACTTCTGTAAGAAAAATTGCCAAGAATAATGATGGTCATGCAGAATGGTTTCAGGATATTCAATATCATATACATGGCTCAAGAATGGGGTCGTGGCACATGAAAACCATCTACATAACTACTTAACACCTCAATCGTGAACCCATTCGGATCTTCTTCCCAAGTTTCACAATTCATTTTTCAAAAAACTGCAGATGCTGGAAATCTGAATTAATAATAGAAAATGCCGGAAACATTCAGCTGGTTAGGATGCATTGTCTTGATCTGAAACTTCAACTATGTTGCCTTCTCCCTGCCTGACCTCAGAGTTTCCAGTCAATGAAGTGTCATTGAGGCTCATGGATATTATTTTAGTTATTACTTTGTTTGGAATGAGAGGAGGTAATTATTTTATAAATGAATAATTATAACTTGAAATTTTATATAATAATGAGGAGAATAGTGCCGGGCAAAGGTTTGGAAATGAGAGAAAATATGAGTATTAACTCTAATCTGCCACTAGAGGACAGCAAGCAATTCCAGTTTGGTGAGCGATTCTTGAGTAACCATGTGATCAGTTGATTCTCTGAAATTACTCTGGTCATAACTGATAGAAACTCTTTGCAGCACTCCCTTACTAGGTTTGGAATGAGAGACAAAGAACACATGCATGTAGCAAAAAGGCAAAACAAAGAGGAAGAGAAGGTAGGTAAAATAAAGAAGCACTGTGGATTTTGCTGTTGTGTTTCTACTGAGAAAACCAATGGGCTTTTTTCGCAGTATTATCATTCAGAAGAGTTTATGTACTGTGAACACAGGCCAAAGAGGAATGGGCTGCCGAACATTTACTCTTGGTCTTTTGCTATTGGTTAAAATGAATGCCGTGTATAATGCATATTTTTCATTTACAGATGGCATTTTTAGTCATTATTTTCACACAGTGATCATGACAATTTTAACTGTTTATGCGCAGTGTTAAATTCTCTTCAGTGGCAACAAGTATAGCACGTTGCAGGTTCAATCCAATTGAGTGATTAAAAAAGTAAGTACTGGAGATAGATAATCACCAGCTGATTATTACAGACCAGGTCAAGATGTAAGCAGCTTTCATTATGTGGGAAATAATCTGTTGAATGAAACCATAGATTTAACAATGCAAGTCCTGAACACTTGGACAAACCACTAGTCTACACCACCCCTCAGGTTTTGGTGCAATTAGGAATTCATAAACAATTTTTGCCACAATATTGAAAGATGCCTAAAAGTGCTTCATAGAACCACAAGGAAATAAGACTGAGCCAGAGGGGAAGATTAAAAATAATGAGCTCTATGTGGTCATTGGTGAGAAGAAATGTAAGAAGAATGATTATTGAGATTGGGACAGCTGAGGGCATAGAGGGCGAGTAGGTCAAAGCCATAGAAGCATTTTTTTGGGAAGGAGGTACAGAAGCTTGAAGGCACACACGCAGCAATTCAGGAACAGCTTCTTCCCCTCCGCCATCTGATTTCTAAATGGACATTGAACCCATGAACACTACCTCACATTACCTTTTTAATTTGTTTTCTTTTGCACTTATTTTAATCTAGCGTTTTAATAAACATATATATACTTAACGTAACTCAGTTTTTCTCTATATTTATTTATCATGTATTTTATTGTACTACTTCTGTAAAGTTAACCAATTTCACAACATATACGAATGATATTAAATTTGATTCTGATCAAAACTCCCATCCACACATCTGCTGTCTCCAGGCTCATTTGCTCCCAATGAGCTTCCTTTCTCCATCTTCATTTCTCAACACTACATGATCTAGCTTGCTGGCTTCCACCAACTCAGACCCTTCACACCTTCTTGAAACCCATTTTACTGTGTTAAATCTGACCACAATTTCACCTCACTCTTTTGCTGTAACCCTCTCTAACCCAACAAAAATGGCTTTAATAGTTCCTAAGGCACTGTTCTTTGAAGATGTCTTGGATACTGTGGAGGCTAGTACCCATGATGGAGTGGCTAATTTTACAAGTTTCTGCAACGTATTTTGATTTTGTGTGTTAGCAAACTCCTTCCTCATTTCAGACAGTGATGCAGCCAGTCATGATACAATTGTAGATTTTTTGAGTGTTTGAGTTGACAAATCAAATCTGATGCTGCATGGGGCAGAGGCAGTGAATAATTTAAAAATGGAACTGGTTGTCCCCTATCTAGGAAAGAATGTGAATTCTGAAATTCAGCTTTATTGAATAAAAAGCAGAGAACATGAGCAGTCTGTGTCAGCCTTGGGCAAACTATGGTGGCTTTAGTGGTTGAAAGATGGTTGGAACTTCAAGTTGGGTATCATAAGCATAAGATGTCGTTCAAGGAGTACTTGTATACAGTATGTTGCCAACAAAGATGTAATCAACAGGGAAACAAGAATACATTGTATTTTGCTTCAGAGATGGACAGGAGTTCAGGAATGCATTGAAGGCAACTAAATTGAAGTTTGCTCTCATGGTTAAAAAAAAACTCGAAGTTCATTTCTCATCATAGAGTATGAGGCAGTAAGAAGGTGAGTTTAGCCATGGTACTTGTTCATTTGCAGATAAGAGCAGCTATGGTGCACTTCTGTCTCCAGGGTGTTCTATTAGTGGGAGATTATGCCAGGGAGAATTATATGTAGTTAAAACATAAAGGGTTTGGATGATTAAGCAGGATTTCAAAGTTTACCTCCTCGAGGAGGCATAAAATTGACTCATTCTGAAGAATAACTGGAATAGGACACAGTGCAGGATTTGGTGGAGTCACTGACATCAAAGTAGACGAGAAGACATACTTGAGCAAATCAACTTCTGTGATAATCGAGGGTTAATAATTGGACATTCGAGACGGGGAAGGCTGTTGCAAGTAAAATCAGAAAATTCCAAAAGTACTCAGCTGATCAGAAGAGAGAGAAGCAGGTTTAATATATTGGGTCAATTCCTATCACATTACACCACAAGTGGTCACCGATCGGCATTCGATTACTGCCGCTGTCTGTAAAGAATTTGAATGTTCTCCTCTTCACTGCATGCGTTTCCTCTGCGTTCTCCAGCTTCTTTCCACATTCCAAAGATGCACAGTTAGGGTCAGTAAGTTATGGGCAGGCTCTGTTGGAACCGGAAGCATGGAGACACTCGCAAGTTGTCTCCAGCACAAAACTCACTGATTTGGTTTGGTACAAATTACGCGTTTCACGGTATATTCACAGGTACCTGTGATGAATATTGCTAATCTAATCTTAAAAAAAACATGAGAAAAAGGGGAAGGGTGGAGAACAAAGGGTTTAATAGGATAGAGTCCAGAAGAAGCTGGATATTACAAGCAGTGGTGGCACTGGCTGAGTGACGATGTGAAGTCGTGTTAATCACAGCTGATCACTTTGGAGGAAATGTAAATGCAGGACATAGAAGAGAAAAAACAAAACAATGCAGGGATTGTGAGATGCAGAAAATCTAAAATAGATAAATATTGCATTTTCTGTTTCCTTCTCAGACTTGAAGCATCTGCAGTACTTTTTTTTTGCTTTTCAATGTGGGTGCAAGTAATTGTTGGAGAAGTTCTTTTTCTTTAAGTAGCTGAAATAAAATTTTGATGAAAATTATATTAGAATATTATATTAGGTCTTGACAGTGATGAAGACAGTGGGAGTGGAGAGCCTGCACAAGGTATATATATTCAGTGGCCACTTTATCATGTACACATGTACACCTGCTCGTTAATGCAAGTATCTAATCAGCCAGTCATGTGGCAGCATAAAGGAAAGCAGACATGGCTGAGAGGCTCCGTTGTTGTTCAGACCAAACATCAGAATGGGGACGAAATGTGATCTAAATGGCTTTGACTGTGGAATGATTGTTGGTGCTAGGTGGGGTGGTTTGAATATCTCAGAAACTGCTGATTTCCTGCGATTTTCACGCACACTAGTCTACTAGAGTTTACGCAGGTCGGTGCAGAAAACAACAGTCACCTAGTGACTGGCAGTTCTGTGACTGAAAGTGCCTTGTTAATGAGAGAGATCAGGGGAGAATGGCCAGACTGGTTCAAGCTGACAGGAAGGTGACAGTAGCTCAAATAACCACGTGTTACAACAGTGGTGTGCAGAAGAGCATCTCTGAATGCACAATATGTCAAATCTTAGAGTGGATAGACTGTAGCAGCAGAAGACCACACTGGATTCCACTCCTCCACCAAATGAAGTGACCACTGAATGTAAATTGAGAAGATGACTGTACTTTGGGTTGTGATGTTTATATGTAAAGAGAACAGATGCAGTGAATTCTAAACGAGAAGTCAAGGTTAAGATTCAATTAATGAAACTAATGGATTATCATGAAATGTGACTCCAGACCCACAGTAATGTGGTTGACTCTTAATTGCCCTCATTTCACAAGCCACTCCATTCAGAGATGACTGAGGAGGAGCAATAATAACTGACCTAGCTACCAGCAAACATTTACAGCAAATTCCGGTGAACTGGGCAATCTCTAGATTCCCTCTCTCCCCAGAATCAGTGCGTAAACTAATGGCTAGAAGAGGTTAATCTGCAATAGCTGCAGATGTGAATAGTGTTGACTAACTGAGGAGCCCAGGAGCATATTTAAAGCTGTGGAAAGAAGGGAGAGATACATTCAGAGGATTAGTACAACTACGAAGATGGTTCAAGTGTCAGTAATGATGCGAAATACATGAGGTTGGAAGCAGCAACTTAAGCACATGGACCTCGTCCAGCTCAGAGACAGAAAATCTGTAAGCGGAGTAGAGCAAAGTCTGGCTCATTTCAGTTATCTTTGGTAAACCTCAATTTCTTATCTAAAACAAATCTTTCATTCAAAGGAATGTCAATATTATCTAATGCACTCTCGCACTGTAATACATGATATATTTTTTAATCCTTTTCCTCAATGACTTCTTCCCAGCATCAACCTTTCATCTCCAGCTGGGCTGGTCAAAGCATGAACAGCTGCTGCTCCCTGGCTTGTGCTTCAGATGAACCGAGTGCAACCTGCCAAGTCTAGGATAAATTGTTCTGACATGCTGTACAGTGTTTGAACAGTAGGAACCAGCAGGTGAAATCATGGTTAAGCTCGGAATTTTGAATTAACAGGTTAAAGCCATGGTAATAATTAAATAATACCAACAGGGCAATGTGCAGATTCCTGCTGGAAGTACTCAAAGTGCATAAAGAATCCAGTAATAGTAATCCAAGGTCACCATTGCTGGAACAAGATCACAGACCCATTAAGTAATAAATTTATTTAATATCTATTTTTGCTTTCCACTGCTTGCAAAGCACAATTAAATAGGTGCAGGATATAGTTAAAAATAGCATGATAACTGCCCAGCACAAAGCCAACCAAAGCTTCATTACATTTCTACAGACTTTACATTGGAACATAATACATTTCTACAGACATAACATTGGAACGAAGAGCAGGACTGCTTCTATATGGTGCTCAAGTTGTATCAATCCTACTTGCCCTGAGATTTTGACTTAAGGTATCTAAACACTGGAACTATTAAATCATATAACATAGCTTTGAGTTTCCTAATAACTACTACTTACCATCAAATATTAGCCTACCTTTAGTTTGCATATTTAGTTACATTTTATGTTAGACTCTTACATTTTATTTCTATTTGCTAAACAAAAATGCAATGATGCACATTTAGATTCTCAATTAGCTACGCTGATTAACAGCTGATATATTGGCCAACACTAACTTAGTAACCCAATGATTTGCATGAAGCCTCTTAAGGATATGTAGAGCAGCAATCTTCAAAAGTGTTCATGTCATGTTCAATATGGTTACGATCACCTCAAAGGGTCAAAAAGTGTTTCTCATGCAATGTCATGATGTTTAGGAACACTTCTCTGTAATCCATTTTTAAAATATGGAGTGGGAAGTGCTTACTAATGTGCCTTCCCTTTTGCTTCACTTTTCTGGATTAGGATAGAGGATAAGCAGACTTCAGTTGACATTAGCTCACTTTGTTCTCCATGGGGACAAGTTTTCAAACACTGAACATGAGTCATTCATTGTCCCCTTCCACGTATTATTACAATATTTAGAAACTCCCCATCAGGTATCAGTATTTTCAACCAACTCAACCTACAAATGATGGAGGTGAAGTAAAAATTAAGCCCTTGGAAATCAGTAGGGGTTATTTAGGGTCTTGGAAATACAATTCAGTGAGTTGGAATGATACAGTTAAAAAATCCTTTTCTTCATCTTCATGGTAACCTAATCTTTAGCTCGATTCTCCTGCTTTATTCCCATAGTTCTGCAATTCTTTGCTCTTCAGATATATACATAAACAATTTCCCTTTGAAAGCTAATATGAAATCTACCATCTTAAAAACGTAAGAGCTTGAGAAGTAGAGGAAAATAACCTCTCAAACCTGATCTACCATTCAGTAAAATCCTAGCTGATTCTGTGCTGCAAGACCAATTCAAAGATCTATATTCTCACATTTTCCTTAGCGTCCAAAAATTGATTGAGCGCTGCCTTGAATTAATCAATAACTGAGTTATAGAATTCCTTGGACTAGTAACTCTTCATGTAACAAAATTTCATCTCATCATAGTTCCAAATAGTGACCACTGATCGGAAATCAATATTCCCTGTTTTTTTTAGTCACTCTTGGAACTCTCTTGACAACCCTTCATAGGATTCTGCATGCCAGCTCCTATTTTTCAGTTTTTAGATGAATCACACTTAATTAGTCTTCACAGGACATCTCCCCTCATCACAGCAATCGATCTATTAATATTTAGTATTCACTACATTGACTCTAAGGCATCTATATCCTTCTTTAGGTACGGAGTCCCAAACTGGACACACTCATCTAAGTGAGGACTTGATCTCACCAAGCCCTGTACAGGTTTGGCAATTTAAAAAAAAACTTTTGTTTCTCAATTTGCCTTTCCAATTGCATTCTGTACCTGAATGTTTACTTTTTGTGTCTCATGAACCAGATGGCTAGGATCCTCCTGCATATTAAAATATAATAGTTTCTCACCATTAAAATACTATTTTTCCCCTCATTCCTATTACTAACATTTATAACCTAGCAAATGCTCACATTATATTCTACCTGCTTCCTTCGTTTCCCTTCTCTTAATTTGTCTGAATCTATTTGTAGACTAATTAACTGGTATTGGTTTATAACTGTAGCATATACTGTGATACATGAAACGCTTTTCTATTACATGCCATCCAGACAGATCATTGCTGTTCATTACATCATGGTAGTAAAAAGAAAACAGGTTTTGTATTGTCAGCAAACTTGGACACATTGCACTCACATCTATCATCTGAGTCTTTAATATCAATCATAAATAACTGCAGGCTTAGTACTGATTGCTGTCACACCCCATGAGTAACAGTATCAACCCACTCAGTTTACTATCAATCATTACCACAGCAATGGAAGTGTCATTTCCAACCTTATCAACAGGACTGAATCACCAATCACCTGCTCACTGATAACCTGTTAGGTCTTTTTTTCCCAGATCCATTCAGCTCTAGCTTTGAACTCAAAAATACTTCTGAGATGACAGTGGTAGTCTTTGACATTGACGTCAAGGAAGCACTTGATTAGGTCCACCTTCAAGGAGTCCTGGCGCAACTGAAGTCAACTGGCATCCAGGGAAAATGCCCTATAGTTGGAGTGATGCCTTGTGCAAAGGCTGAAGTTAGAAGAGACTCCAGATCCAGGATATTGACATGAGAAACTGCTGAAGTAGTATCCTTGCCCCAACCATCTTCATCTGCTTCACCATGAACTTCCTTCCATCATAAGGTCAGAAGGGGCTTGTTCATTGGTGGATGTGCTATGTTTAATTCCGTTCATAATTCTCTGGAGAATGAAGGAGTTAACATCTGCATGAAGCAAGACTAACAAACATTAGGCAGGTGCTGTTAAGTTACAGGTAATATTCATATCGCAACAGTGCCAAGCTTTCACCATTTCATACATCAAAGTGTCTAAACGTCTCCTTTCCATATTCATAGAGTCATAAAATTACACACAATGGAAATGGGCTCTTTGGCGCAACTCACCCATGCTGACAAAGGTGTCCTCTGATAGTCCCATTAGTCTGTATTCAATAGCAAATCCATTTTCAGCTACCCAGGCATCACTATAAATGCCGTGGTGGCAAAAGCAAGTCAGAGACTGAGAATTCTACAACAAGCTACACCAGGCCTGGCTGGCACCATTTTCATCTTCAATAAAGCACATCAGGAGTGTGATGCAATACTTTCCCCTTGCCTGGATGAATGTAAGTAGGGAAGTTACTATAACTTGACTTGGAAATATACTGCTGATCCCTTAGATCCTGGCAGCGGAGCCCTTGTCCCAAAAACTAAATCAATAATAAAATTCCAACTCTTTGTTTTCTGTGCACCACCCCAAAAACCACATTTCAGATTATATTAAAAAAATATACTGTTCATGTTTTTTTAAACTTTATTTTCTGACAATTTTGACATTCTAAACAAAGGAACTGTTTCCAATTTTGAAACATAGAACATTGAAATCTACAGGACAATACAGGCCCTTCGGCCCACAATGTTGTGCCAACCATGTAACCTGCTCTAGAAGCTGCCTAGAATTTCACTACTGCATAACCCTCTATTTTTCTAAGCTCTATGTACCTATCTAAGAGTCCCTTAAAAGACCCTATTGTCTCCACCTCTACCACTTCGCTGGCAGTGCATCCCACACACCCACACTCTCTGTGTGAAAAACTTAACTCTGACATCACCCTTGTACCTACTTCAAGCACCTTAAAACTATGAAAACTCTGCCCCCTCGTGTTAACCATACGTTAGAAATATTTCATGATTTTGAAATCCTCTATCAAATCCACCTTTAACAGTCTGGTCTTCGTACTTCAGCCACAGGTGAAGTTCTGAAAGTCTGGATTGTGGTTAGGATACCATTCTTCAAGAAGGGCACCACTGACAAGCCAGGGAACTACAGGCCAGTGAGCCTGGCCTTAGTAGCTGGAGGGGATTTTGAGGGATATGATCTTCCAGCATTTGGATAGACAGATCCATTAGAGTTTTTTGAAGAGGCAGCCAGAATGGTGGATTTGTTTTTATGGATTTTAGCAAGCCACTTGGTAAAAACCTATACAGTACACTAGTCTGGATCGATAGCCAATGGAATCCAGGGAGAGCTAACTAAGTGCATGTCTAATTTGCTTGATGGTAGGAAGAAGAGGGTGATGAGGCCTGTGACAAGTGGTGTGCTGTAGGGATTGGTGCTGGGTCCACTTTGATCACTTATATAAACACTGAGAATATACATGGCATGGTTAGCAAGTCTGCAGATGACACTAAGTGCCACGGACAGTGAAAATGGTTGTCAAAAGTTACCAATCAGCTCGGTAAATGAGCCAGCAAATGGAAAGTAGCATTCAATCCAGATAAGTGTGAGGGGCTACAGAATAGGAAATAAAGTTAGGCCAGGAATTTCCGAGTGAATGGTTGGGCCCTGAGCAGAAGGACCTAGGACTACAAGTACACAGTTCCTTGAAATTTAAAGTCATAGGTAGACTGATGAAGATGGTGTTTGGCGTGCTGGCCTTCATTAGAAAGGGCATTGAGTCTCAGAGCTGGGACATTATCTTGCAGTTGTCCAAGACGTTACTGAGGCTGCATCTAGAGTTTTGTTATAGGAAAGGTGTTATTAAGCTGCAAAACAGTGCAAAGAAGAGTTATGAGAATGTAGCCAAGAGATGGCGGCCTGAGTTATAAGGAGAGGACGTGTAGGCTTAGGCTTTATTCATTGGAGCATAGGCAACTGAGGGATGTTCTTGTAAGATTTATAAAATCAAAAGGGACATAGATAGGATGAATACACAGTTCTTCCCAGTTAAAGGGAATCAATAGCTAGAGAGCATAAGTTCAGGGTGATAGAACATGCTATACAGAACAAGCTGCCAGAGGAAGTGGTTGAGGCAAGTACAAGAACAACATTTAAAAGATATTTTGAGAGGTTGATGGATATGAAAGGTTGAGTGGGATATGAGCCAAATGTGAACAAATGGGGCTAGTTTAAATGGGTATTGTGGCCAGCATTGATAAGTTAGGCCAAAGGGACTTTCCCTGTGCTGTATTGATCTGTATCTCTCTAAGTTTTGACTGGAACAGTCCCACCCAGCTTTTAAAGTCTTATAAATGCTAATAACTGACATCTCAAGTGCTTGGTGTCTCACCGGTGTGTGCTCTTCACAGTTCACAAGGCCTTGACCATATAGTGTGGCATCCTAAATAGCTACAATTGTGGCTTAATTAATATTTTACAAATACTTTCAAAGAGATGAACAGTATCTTATTAAAATGACATTTGGTTAATGACTCTGCACATTGAAAGATTAAAAAAGAATGTACGTCACTATTCAAGCATACAGTGATAATTTCAAGCATTGACAATTCTTCATTATTTTTAGACTTTGTGCCAATGCATGTTGATAATGGAATTGCTGGAGTGAGGTACTGTGACCGGGAATATTTAATACAATCTATCAGGTAAGGATGGTAGGAGGTGCTCCCCTGTGGAGGTGGAAGAAAAACTGAAGGACGAGGCTCATGTGGTCGCTCTCCTGCATTTATTAGAAGACAATTCCAGAACGGCATTAAGGGGGTTTATTGCCTGTCCGGTTTGCTAGGGAATGGCATGTAGCTTGGGACAAACTAAAAGAAGAGGAGATATAACAAAAAAAGGGTGATTATAAATAGCTACTAGAGCCCTCAGAAGATTAATTACTTATCTAGCTAGCTTTAAACCTTCATATTTTAATCCAATTTAAGTTTTTTTTTGGTTTCCAAAACCATGACCATCATTGCAAATGTTTCCTCTATGATCTATAAAACTTCAAGAATTTCCCAATATATTTAAGAAAGTGTCCTTGATTTTACTGACAAATTATGGCTGGAGGTTGACTGTCAAATTCAGCAACCAGTGCTATAAGTGAATGCTGTATCTCAAAATGTGGTTATTTGATATGAGTTGCAGAAAACATGCCAAAATATGTAGAGGACTTTCGAGTCAGATGAGGCTGACACCTGTCATTACTGTCATTCAAGTGTACTACCATTCTGTCATATTGTGCAAAAGCACAGGCACACAGAGCCTCAGTTTGGAAGGCTGCATCATGGTACATTAACGTACTGTTGCAGCTGCAGTCCAAACAAGCTATGTCACCCTGTGCTAATTGGGGTCACAGGCATTTTTACTGACTGGAGTCATGTTGTTTAAAGGAGTTTGCTGTATTGAACTGAGACAGATAGCGTCATGCTGACAATCGTTTTCTAGTTTCAAGACGGTTTGCGCTGTAAAGTTTATGAACAATGTGATGCGAGGCACACACTGCAGAGAGGAATTTCTGTGCTTTTGTGGAAGTGAGTAAAATTCGGTGCCTTTTTCAGCAGGGAAAGGAGAGGAAACCCAGCTGGCAGAAAGCAGGCCCGGAGGAGCCCCGAGCCCATGGGAAGTGCAGGTAACAGCGTGCTGTCTGCCAGCTGCTTCATTACCTATTAACACTGTCAATTTGTTGCCACGCAGCATGTGCTCTGTCTCACATTTGATCTTTAATGCTCCACCAAGGCAAAGACCAGTCAAGAGAGAACTCTGTCCAGAATCTTGCATTGGCAGGTGTCGAACTGAGGAAGGTAAGGCAAGAGGTGTGAGCTGTGTGCATGTGCTACATCTGAATTGTGCCTTTATAACAAAGGAAACAATAGTTTACTTTTGGTTTTCAGCAGTTTGTATTGTCTGCTAGACTTCCTTTATGATGACTGGCAACTAAACTATTTTCTTGACCTTACATTCTGTACAATAAATACAATACATGGCTGTAAATGTTTGAAGTTATTACTGAGAAGAAAGATATCAAACACTCAATGAACTCTGATGCTTTCTGTCCCTGTTTTATCATGAATGATTACTATTAACTTTACTTTCACTTTTACACTTGCGATTTGGAGGGAATAGGTTCTGTTTAGCAAACATACTTTAAGCAGAGTTTAGTTTACATATTCAGTGCTTTAAAGACTTTCTAAGTAAATACAAGAAAATTGTACTGAATTGCACTATCTTTTGAATTGCACAGCATAAGAACAAAAACTACAGTCAGACCTCTAGTACTGTTGGCCATATGATTACCACAAGGAGGTTACCTTCAGATAAACCTGTCCATATTTCCCTGAGCCTAGATGACCTTACAGGTATGATAATACTTCTCAATTTCTTAATGTCAAGATGAATACTCTTAAACATATTCGTTAAGTCAACACTTCAAATCTGAATAATTATATTATAAAGAGAAAACACAAAGTATTTTACTTAATGAAATAAGAGGCTAGAAAATGATAGATGTTTTATCCAATGGGAAAAGAGAATTAATAAAATAATAATGTTGATATGCTAGAATATGCAAGAATATGTTGATCAGCTGGAGCTGATTATTAAAATATTTTATGTTTATCATATTTTCTTGTGACATAGAAGTGGTAATTTAGTCTTTAAATGTGCAAAGATTAATTGTGATTAATTGTACATGATAATTGACATTGGTTGACTCATCATTTCAAGTTATTTTTGACTATCATTTTTTTTTCCTTTCTTGGTGTGCTACATTTGTAAATGAATCAGACAGATCTTCCTCCTATCTGCCTATTTGATTCTATCGACAAAAAACAGCCCCTCATCTTGCATGGCCACTCATATCTTTTAATATGTCAATCAGCATGGGTGTTGGGGCCTCACATGGTCAGTGCAAGGTTATGTGTCAATGTCAATGCCAGGCCTATCCCTTTTTTGTATGAAGTTGTGTTTCTGTAATAAGATATCTTTCAATCTCAGTCCCAGAGCATATCTCAATCTCAGCTTCTGAGAGCGTGGTAAGGTGCAGGGCTGTGATTCAGTCCCATGGTGCGCTTTATTCGGCATTAAGGTCATTATCATTCAGTATAAATCAAAGGCTTCTTCAGGTAATGCAAAATTCTGTCTCGCTCATTGCTGGGTATTCCTAACTCCTTTCCAGGTTGTTTCTTCCTACTGCTAATGCCAGTCACTCATAAACAGTGTTAATAGCCAGGGCCTTCATATTGGAGGTCACTCTAGCACAGGTTTTCAATCAACATCATTGCTTATACCTCCTCCATTCACCAGCACAGCCAGTCTGACTAATCGCACAAAGTGTCAGTTTCACCTAGTGGCATGGTCCTTCGGTGTGATGATCTATCTAACGTGTCAGTGTCAGGTGACTCCATCTCAATATTTGATTCGCTCTGTGGAGGAATCGCATTACATCTAGGGTTAGAGGCCAGCTGCTTATGCTATCCAATAGTTTACACCAGATGAACAAACAACGAGTAGTTTGGAGTTGAGCTGAAATCCAGATATTGTATTTATAACCAATTTTCCTCATCAATCTATCAGAGCAGTTACGTCACATATTTGGCTGTGCTCAGAGGTGAGAAATTGCATGCAAATAAAATTTTAAATGTCAGCGACAATCAAAGGGAATTGCTGCAAGGAATGTTTAGCGAACTGAATACCAGACCAGAAGTTCTGTCCAGCTGCAACCACTCAAGAGGTGCGAGCTCAGAAATGATTGTTGGTGTCTGTGACAGAGGAAGGTAAAATGGTTCATGTTTCACAAGAAGATTGGATGCCCTGTCCTACACACAAAGCAC